>NC_056524.1:19688656-19881706 GCF_019175285.1 Sceloporus undulatus
GAAGAGCATTTCTTGGGCCATGTTATTTAAGGCTGGGGAAATCTTTGTCACCATTTTAATGTACTTTTCTGATTCTCATCTGTTTTATCTTCCATTCATATTTCATTTTTGGTTGCATTTTTGGCTTTTCCTCTTTCTATGTGGAAATTTGCATCTCTTTTGTTATATATTTCTCCAATATACAAAGGTACATTGTAGCACCTTTGAGATGATGGTCTTACTCATACTGCAGTTTGACACCACATTAAATGTCAAGGCTTCAACTTATGGGATCCTGGGATGCATAGTCTGTTGTGGCACCAGAGCTCACTGACAGATAAGGCTAAATGTCTCACAAAGCTACAATTCTGAGAATTCCACAGCATTGAGCCATGACAAGGAGGTGTCAAATTGCATTATTTCTGCAATGCAGATTAGATCAGACTCAGAGAAAGAAGTTGGTAACATAAGCTTTCTTAGGCTGCATCCACACTACAGAAATAATATCCAAACAAGCTCAAGGACCCATATGCAGCCCGGATCCCAGCTACGCTTATCCAGTGGCTTTTCATAAATGTGAGCTTGCTGTTTTTGAAAAGCTACTAGATAAGCGCGGCTGGGATCTGGGCTGCATACAGGTTGCAGTCGCCTGGCCGTGGCTGCATGTGATAACACCCAGTTTTAAAATTAAACACAACTGTATCCTGTCAGGGATAAATTGCTTTAAATACAATGCAATAATCTCCATAGTGTAGTGGTTTGAGTTTTTGACTGTGACTCCTGAGACCAGGATCTGAATCCCTGCTTGGCTATGAAAACCCAATGGGTGATATTAGGCAAGTCATACTCTCTCTGCCTCAGAGGAAGGCAACGGCAAACTCCCTCTGGACCACTTTATCTCAGGTTTCCTGATTTCATCTCATAGGCAGTGTCCCCAAAACTTTAAAATCTCAGTGGAAGTCTGTTACATTTGGCTTAGGAACAGAAGATGAATCACCACCAGCTGGAACAGTCCAAACTCTTACTAGAAACCTATAAAAAGGTATTTGTTAGTTAGTTCTTTCAAACATCATCAATGACAGTCTTATGCCATCTGAGAGGAAACTGTTGCTGCAACCAGACTCACGAGGACTTTTATCCATGGCCAAAATATCCTAAAATCATCAAGCTAAATCTGAATGTACTCCCAATGACTATTCTAGCCTGAAGCACTTTCCCACTTCTAATGTCCAGAAGGAGTGGATCATATCCACTATGATCCAAAACACACTGCAGAAATAATCCAATCTGAGACTATTTTAACTTCCTTGGCTCAGTAATAGGGAATCCTGGGGACTGTAGTTTATTGTGGCACCAGAGCTCTCTGACAGAGAAGATTAAATGACTCACAGAACTACAGTTCCCAGAATTCCCTAGCACTGAGCCAGGGCAGTTAAAGTAGTCTCAAACTAGATTATTTCTGCAGTGTATTTTGGACCTGTAATTACACAAAGTTTATTTTTAAAAAATGTATAGAACTGTCAGACCTTCAGCATTCTGCAAGTAAACAGAATGGTCTCACCTGGGATAGCTCCATTTAGGAATTTTAAAATCAGTGGAACAGTGAATCCACTCTTAGTCTCACCTTTAAAGAAACTCACCTAATTCAAACTACCCCCTAAATAGGTTCAGCATCTTTAATAGAGTCTTTACAGTTTGGACTGGAAACCATGTCCTATGAGAAGTGACTTAGAGAGCTGAGTATGTTTAGCCTGAGGAAGAAAAGGATAAGGGGTGACATAATAGCCACGTTTCAATATTTGAAGTGATGTCATATTGAGGATGGAGCAATTTTGTTTTATGCAGCTATCTCAGCATTAGAGGAAGGCAAGGGAAAACCACCTCTGAACAAATTCTGCCAAGAAAATCCTCTGATAGGTTTACCTTTGTTGTTTCTGTGTGCCTTCAAGCTATTCCTGACCTATGGCAACCCTAAGGTGAACTTATCATGGGTTTTCTGGAGCTGAGACAGCATTTGCCACAGGGTTACCATAATTAAGAAATGGCTTGAAGGCACACAGCAATAACTACTACTCTCTCTGTTCAGACTCTGTCACCAAGCCCCAGTTCTTGCACAGACTCACAAGATATAAATAACTTGCAAATTACAGATTTACATGCAGTGTCTTTCCATAGGGAGGTACCATGAAGGCTAGGGAATGCCAAGATGTGGAGTGGTACAAAATATTTGGGCGGAGGAGAATATAGGGCAGAAAATATCCAGATGTTCCAATGAGGTCTATGATTGAACAAATATGTCAATTTTGGTTCTGTTCAGTTAATCAAAGAGGACAATTTTGGACAAAGCTTGCTTCAGTTGTTTCCACAGAGTGCCAACTGACCACTATGGTATCTGATACTTATTTGAAATCCAAACAATTGAATGCTATACTGCAACAGTTTGTACATGGCCCATCTTCCTTGTATTTGGCAGCATTCAGTTGTTGACATGTAACAGTATTTTTTATATCAGTCAGCATTTGATAGAAAACATGCAATTGTATTTAGAACATAACTGCATTTGATAAGTAGCAAGCATAACAGCATTTGACAAGTAACACGATTTGTGTCTGGCAGTTGGTGGCTTATGAGATTTCATATCTGAAACCTGTCAAAACCAGAACGATCACACAAAAAAGCTTTCTACTTCTTTAAGCTAAAATTTTGAGAAGCAGATCTCAGATTTATTGCTTAAGCAAATTGTCTGTTACAAAGACTATAGCCAGTATCCTGTTGGTTTGCTTATACTTGGGTAAGCCCCTGTACATGTACAGTTGTACTTTTTTGGAGATTATGCAAGGGATATATTCAGTTCATAGTTGCACAAGCAGAGTTTGACAAGTGTAACCATTTCATGTGGGCATAGCTAGAGCATAGCCATTGTATCAATTGGATTTAACAATTTCTAGATTCAACGATTCAACAATTGATTGAATGGACCAACTCTAGTTGAGGTCGACCAAAAAGATTCCAGCCATGCAGCTGCATATTCTTGAATGGTGCATAACTATTGGTTCAAGGGAAACCACATTAAGATGGTTAACCAAGCAAACCATGGCCTTGAGTCTGCAAGACCTGAGCAGGTCTGTTGGTAACATAAGGTCATCATAAATTGAAATCAGCTTGATGACATTTGACAATGGCCTGCAGGAAAGTTAGTGTGGTGTAGCAGTTTGAGCACTGAAGACCAGGGTTTGAATCCTTGCTTAGCCATGGAAATCCATTGGGCTGCCTTGAGTAAACCACAATCTCTCAGTCTCAGAGGAAGGCAAAGATAAACCTCCTCTGAACCAATCTTGCCAAGAAAACCCCAATGGCATAAGTTGGAAACAATGTGAAAGCACACAACAGTAACATCAAATTGTTTTCATTCCCTCTAAGGGTGGAGAACATTTTCACCAAATGTTATTGGGCTTCCCATGGACCATTTTGGGCACTAGAGGGGAGCTTTTGCAACAGAAAGTGATCAGAAAATTACTTTGAGGTCACACCCTCTTGAAAAAAAAAAACCTTCTTCTGAGCCTAAAAGAAGTCAGAAGGATCTACATGTGAAAGGGCTCTAGGATTCCTAGTAGACCACAAGTTGAACATGAGTCAACAGTGCAATGCGGCAGCTAAAAAGGCCAATGCGATTTTAGGCTGCATCAATAGAACTACAGTCTCTAGAGCAAGGGAAGTAATAGTGCCACTCTATTCTGCTTTGGTTGGGCTCCATGTGGAATACTGAGTCCAGGTCTGGGAGCCACAATTCAAAAAGGATGTTGAGAAACTGGAGCGTGTCCAAAAGAGGGAGACTAAAATGGTGAAGGGTCTGGAAACCATGTCCTATGAGGAACGCCTTAGGGAGCTGGAGATGTTTAGCCTGGAGAAGAGAAGGTTCAGAGGTGATATGATAGCCCTGTTTAAATATTTGAAGAGATGTCATATTGAGGAGGGAGCAAGCTTGTTTTCTGCTGCTCCAGAGAACAGGACCCGGAGCAAAGGATGCAAGCTACAGGAAAAGAGATTCCAGCTCAACATTAGGAGGAACTTCCTGACAGTAAGGGCTGTCCGACAGTGGAACACACTCCTTCCTCAGAGAGTGATGGAGTCTCCCTCCTTGGAGGTCTTTAAACAGAGGCTGGACAGCCATTTGTCGAGTATGCTTTGATTGAGAGTTCTTGAATGGCAGGGGGTTGGACTGGATGGCCCTTGTGGGCTCTTTCAGCTCTACGATTATATGATTCTAAATAAAAGACATACACAAATTGTCACATTTACAATAGACAATGTTTGGGAACATTTGAGGGAAATTCTTCTTTCTTTCTTTCTTTCTTTTGAGCTCTGGAGAGCCACAGAAATGGTCCTGCTAGGTACATGCATCTTTCAGCCCACATTTTACCCACCTTAGTGTAGACTGATCTCTATACTACTTTACAAATGTTGGTTTATACTGCATGGGTATAACACAGGATCCTGGCCATTAAAAAAGCTGTTACAAGAGACTAGGGCTGGAACTGTTCTCACCCTCAAGGAGAAAAGGTGCCACCACACACCAACAAGGGAATTTACACAGATGTCTGAAAACAGCAGGATTCCTATCAGAATCATTAATCATGCAAAAAGCTTTTGAAAGTAGGATCCTTTTTTGTAAGAAGGGAAATGTGAAAACTTGGACATTTAATAACCAATAGTAGAATTGAAAGAAACCACAGTGGCCATCCAGTTCACCCCGACAGATGGGAATCCAGCCTCTGTTTAAAAACTTCCAAAGAAGGAGACTCCACAACACCCTTGACAGAAGGGCATTGTATTCCACTGTCAAATAGTTCTGACTGCCAGGAAGATCTTCCTAATGTTTAGGTGGAATTGCTTTTCCTGTAGTTTGAATCCTTTGTTCCATATCCTAGTCTCTAGAGCATCAGAAAACAAATTTCTTCCATCTTCAATATGACATCCTTTCAAATATTTAAACATGACTACTCTATCACCTCTTAACTTATTCTTCCTCAGGTTAAACATACCCAGCTCATGGGTCAACTATTGATTCAATGGGTCAAATCTACTGGGGAGTAACCAACAGCATTCAAGCGATTGGGGTAGTGTCTCTGTGATTCAGAGTGATTCGTTTTTTGTGTCTTCTTATTTTGAGAAAACATGAAAAGGTTGCTCATCCATTATACTGCATACATGTATAATATGTACTTGTGTTCACATGGGTATTGTGTATATGTGTAGACACTTATTCATGGTCAACCAGATGTACACAGTAGAAGGGAACTAATTTTTTTCACATATTATCCCAGGAATGGCTCACCCTCCTAGACAATCCGCACCCCACCATAGTGGCTTGCCTTGGCCTCCATTCTCTCTTCCTCCCTTTCCTGCCTGGCCAGCAGCCCCTCTAGATTCCAAAGGGGCTGCAAGGCATCAGAAACACGCATTATCACTTCCACCCACCGCTCTGACCACATCTCTCCTGTGTTGGCATCCCTTCACTGGCTCCCTCTCCCTTTCTGCATTCAGTATAAGCTCCTGCTGTCGACATTCAAAGCCCTCCATGGACTGGCCCCTCCTTATTTATCATCACCAATGGTTGCAGTGGACTGCCTTGCCCACCCATTCCTCCTGCTGCCCAGCCCTGCCCTGTACTCCCTGGCCCAGAAGGAAGTGCAGGACAGAGCAGCAGAGTACCAGAAGGAATGGGAGGGCAAGATGGGAAGTGGTGTGGTAGGCATCTGGGAAAGGTACAGATTCTGGGTCTAGTGGGGTTTCTGGCTACCAAAAAAATGGAGGCAATGGTGGCAGGAAAGGAAGAAGTCTGTAATTGCTGCTAGTGCAACCATCACCTTCTTTTCCTGGCCCTGACAGCAGCTCTACCACATCCAGAAGGGGTTTCCAGGTGGCAGCAGCATTCCATCTCCACAAGTGGTTGCAGCAGATGAAGGGCAGAGGCACACTGGCTAGCAAAGTGGTGGTCTGTCCCACCGGATATTCATCCCCCTCTGAGGTGTCACCCAGTGTGGTTTCCATTCCCCGCACCCTACTAGTGATGCCTCTGAATCTAGGACATAAGGAGGAAGCAAGGAATGCAGAACATTCTGCATTCAGCTGCACGCATTATCACTTCCACCCACCGCTCTGACCACATCTCTCCTGTGTTGGCATCCCTTCACTGGCTCCCTCTCCCTTTCTGCATTCAGTATAAGCTCCTGCTGTTGACATTCAAAGCCCTCCATGGACTGGCCCCTCCTTATTTATCAGACCTTCTTTCTCCTCACCTTCCCACCAGGGCCCTCCGTTCTGGTAGTCAAGGCTTCCTGTCTCAGCCCAGGATTTCCTCTGCCCCATCCCGGATTCGCCCTTTTTCACTTGCTGCCCCTCACTCCTGGAACCTTCTTCCCCCACAAGCAAGAGCCATCACTTCTTTAACCAGCTTCAAAACAGAGTTGAAAACCTTCCTGTTCAGAGAAGCCTTCCCAGGCATTGCATAATTGTCGCTTACTATCTGATGTTCTTTTGTTGCCTGTTTATCAAACCATTTCCTGTATTGCTATGTATTGTGTATGTATTATCCTACTTGAGAATATGTATTTTCCCTGGATGAAGATTAACCATCCATTATGAAGCCAAGCCCTCCCGCCAGTCCATCTGCCTTGGTCCAGGCCTCGGAGGTAGAGACGAACTGCTGGACCTCTTACCCTTTGCCTCCACCACTCCCTTCTCCTTCTGTGTCATGTCTTTTTAGAATTTTAGATTGTAAGCCCGAGGGCAGGGAACCGTCTAACTAAAAAGATTGCATGTACAGCGCTGTGTAAATTTACAGCGCTTCATAAATAAAGGTTAATAATAATAATAATAATAATAATAATAATAATAACAACAACAACAACAACAACAAGCCTGGAGTCCCAGGGCTGCATTTTGACCATACTTACTGTGGGTGACGTTAATAGACTATATGGGAACAGACAATTAAAAAAAATCTTCAGTTGGAGTAGAATCAATAATTGGGACAGTCTGGGAGTCATATTCCTAAAAAAATAATAATAATAACTGTCCCAACATGTTGGATTATTTTGTACAATTATTCAGTCTTCTAAAATTGCAAATTTAGGGTCATGAACAAAGAGGGATATTTTCCTGGATTATAGCATTTATATCTAATATTCCACATGTCCAATTTCAGGCTACATTTATTATAGTCAGCAAAGATGAAGAAACTGAGCTCTGCATTGTTGAGTAAAAAAAAGGTGCTAGGAGGAACAAAAGAGCAGTTAACAGGTCCCAATTATATCATGAATTAATGACCTAAAAGTATTCAGCAAATGAGCTTTCCAAATTTATCCTTTTGCTCCCTTAGGTAAAATCACACAAAGTCAAGCCAACATAGGCTGAGGAAACAAGGAAATCTCCAGCAAAATTTTAAGAAACCTTCCAGCCTAATCCTTTAACATAATGCGTATAGCAAAAGAAACAGGGTGATTTTTGGGCTTCATCTTCTTCATCCCCACCACCACCATCCCACCATATTTTCTTTTATTGCTATGGTATAACAGACAGCACACTGCTAGATCCAGATAAGAGGGAACCCAGAGATGGTCCTACTATTGAGTAGAGTGGGGTGGCTGTTTCAGGAGCCAGATTCTGGGGGGCTGGGATGAGCAACAGTGGGAAGTTTTGGGAGAATAATAATAATAATTATTATTATTATTATTTGTATACCGCCCTATGGCAAACCAATCCGGGTGGTTAACAACAGTAAAATATAAAATATAACAATTAAAAACACTTTATCCCTCCCCCCTTAAGACAGTATTAAACAGTATAATATATTAAAAATACAATATCAAAGCATAAAAACAATTAAAAACTAAAAACCCTGATATAAAGCTGTGTCTTCCCCATAAAACATGTTTTACACCTTGTAAACCAAGGGCAACACAATTTGGAGCTCAAATGGCTTCACATATCTTGACAGCTGCTTTGGTTTACAACATGGAGATATGAGGCAGGTGATGGTCTAGATTTTCCATAATGCACTAGTGTAACATCACTTCAGGATGGCATGAGAATCATATTGCTGGAAGGGACCCTGTAGGCCACTCCAAACCCCTGCTCAGACAGTGCAGGAACTCCAGTTAGAGCATCCCCAGCAGGAAGATGTCCAGCCTCTTTTTGAAGATACTCAGAGAAGGAGACCCAACATCCTCTCCAGGTAATTGGTTCAATTACCAAACTGGTCTTACCATCAAAAAGCACCTTCTAATGTTCATTTGAAACCTAGCCTCCTGCAACTTAAAACCATTAGGCCTGTCCTACACTCTTGGGCAGCAGAGAACAAACCTGTTCCCTTTAGAGATTTAAAGAGTGCAGTTACGTCACTCCCTCAGTCTTCCCTTCACCAGACTGAACAAGGAAATTTAACAAGTTGATGAGCAGCTCATGCCTGCCTGGTGGTTGCTGTAAAAACTGAGCCAGAAAAAGAGGTGGATGAATGATTCCCAGTCTGGTCCAGCTGAACCTGAACTCAGCATTTTCCCCACTCAAAAAGAAGCAACAGAAATTGTTGGTTCAACAACTCAAGACTGGAAATAAAATAAACCTATATAGGTGCTTTACAGACTGCCCAAAAAGGCGGTCTGCTGATGCCGGTGTTTGCTGCACCAGGGAATCACAGCGGACAAACAGCACGATTCCTTCGCGCAACAAAAAGAACCCGCAAAAAGCAGGGTTTTTTTGCGGTGCGGTAATGATGCCACAAGGCGCCAATGGCGCACTTGTGTCATCATTTCTGTGCTGCGACATGCGGACGCTAAGCATCCACTACATCAAAATGGCGGCGCCCATGTAGAAAGGGCACCGCCATTTTGTACGTGCTCAGCACGTACTAGGGTTAGAGTGTCCGGAAAGGACACCCTTTCGTAACCCTAGTATGTGCCGAGCACGTACTACTGGCACATCTGGAACACGCCATAGTAAAGTCAAAATGTATTGTTGCTGCCTGGTGGGGAGCATTGGTGGAAACTGGGACAAACTCATTCTGCAGAGGCCCATATGAGTGCACATCCTACATACAAATGGCAAGGAACAACCTATGGCATGGCTACGTGGACCGTTTGAAACAATTTTGCCTTGTTCTCAGGTTAATCTGTTTTGCAATGCAGGGCCAAAGGCAGACTATGCTCTTGTAGGAAAATTAATTCTACAGTGAATCCAGTCCATTCTGCCTTTATTCTGCTTTATAAAAACTCACCATTTGCTGGTCAGCTGTTTACAATACATCTCATTGTGCCACCCACTGCTGCCAGTGTGAGCCACTCCCTTTGAAGTCATAACAAGGCACCTAGCCACATGATCGATGCTAGCTGACTCAGTTTTGATTTCAGAAGGAATGACTCATGCTGCCACCACCAGCGACAGGTATCACAGTGGGACTCATATGTGGTCAGCCATGCAGCATCAATCCAAAGTTCCAAGGTAACAGGGGAAATTGAGGAATAGTTTTTTGTGGGTTTTTTGGGCTATGTGGCCATGTTCTAGCAGAGTTCTGCTAGAACATGGCCACATAGCCCGAAAAACCCACAAAAATCTATGGATGCCGGCCATGAAAGCCTTCGACTTTACATTGAAATTGAGGAACATTCGGGGCCAGAATACTCTCGGCTACTCCCAGTGGATCCACCCTTACTTATGAGACATGGAAGAATTCTTCACAGTCAGCAATTTGTGGTCCTCCAGAAATTGTTTAGCCGTAGCTCTCAGCATTCCTCATCCTTTCCTACACTGACTAAGGCTGATAGGAGCTGTAGTTCAATCTCTTTTGGAGGGGAAAAGGTGTGCATTCTGAGAAAAAGAAACTTGACAGATTTGTTCATTTCTCATCACAATACCAATGAGGTCCTCACAAACCTCAGATGAAGATAAATTCAGGAGTGCTGATCACAGGCCAGAATATCTTGAGAAGTAAGGGATGGAGGAAGAGGAAATTACTAATTAGAGCAAGTTCCACTTCTTTGTACAGTAAATATTATGTTTTGAAGCCATTGATACATAGATCTATCTTGCAGCCAAGTAAGAAATAGAATCCAGGTGTCCTTTCCATGATTTGCTTTCCACTCAGTGTTGAAAATGAGCTCTTTCAATGCATTATTAAACAAGAAACCATGCAATATAATAAAATAAATTGCTTTTTCTTTATTTACATGTGTGGAACATCTGCCATTAATCACATCACTGGGGTCTGATCTCAAGTTTAAAGAAAAAATAGTGAATAAATTTGTTTGCAAATTTGTATCTTGGTGAGAAATTGATTTATTACCAAGGAGAACATCCCAAACCATTTGTGTTGCTTGCACATCTGTGAAAAACAAATATTGCACATTCTAATTTTATGTTGTTGTCTCCCATTAGTAAAATTTTCAATTAAGCTGAAGCATCATAAAATAAAGGACTCTTTAAAACATTTCATTGGGAAGATGTACAACATGGGTTTAATGCTGTTGTGAAATTCAAATAATGAAAGGAATCTTTACTCACTGACATCTTAGAAGCTTTTATGCAGTATAGTCTCTGGGTAAGTTTCCTGCACCTAATAATGGACACTGCAAAGCCTGAACCAAGAGCCCTACCAATAAGGCTATAGGGCTTTGCTCTTGCTAGCTAGAAGGTGATTTAGAATGTGATCTTTTGATCTGGGACCCTCCCTAGTGAGATGGTTCACTAGAAAAACAAACATTAGAAGCACAGTTGTCCTGTCCAGAAGATAGCAGGGTGTAGCTATGGAGAGAGAGAAGAAGGACATTTTTTGTTGTTGTTGTCAACTGCTCTCAGGTTGGCTTCCTATGAAGCAATACTATGAAAACCTCTAAGTCACCCTAACCTGAACCTGCTGAGGTCTTGCTAACCCATAGCCATGGCCTCCTTGATTGTCTAATCATCTGGAACGCTGTCTTTCTCTTTTCCTAGAGCCTTCTACCTTACCAAGCATTATTGCCTTTCCTAGTGGGTCATATCTTTTCATAATATGTCCAAAGTAGGACATCAGTTTAGTCATCTTGGCTTCTAGGAAGAGTTAAGGCTGTACTCAGGGGTTACTCAGTGCAAGTGACTATCCACTCCAACCATAAGGCACTCCACAGTGTTGTCTGTGACACTTCCCCTCTCATTATCTGAAGGTCAAGAAATTCCTTGTTCATTTCAGTCACCACACAATAACTTGTGGCGGTGCTGCCAAGCAAGCTGCTTCTTTGGCCATCACTAGAATACAATTTCTTGCACCAACCTGTCACCTGGTGATGTTTTGGACTGCATGACCCATCAATTTTAGCCAGCATGAGTAATAGGCAGGGATCTGAGTGCAGTGAGACCACAATATTGGCAGACTAGCCATCCATGGTTTGGAGCACCTGCTGAACACTCCATCCCATATTAGCAAATAGCAGTGCACACCCGTGAGTGTGCTAACACAGGTGCATGAATATAACCTTGAGCTCCCACATTTTTCCCCATCTCTGGGTCCCCCAGAACCAAACATCCATGGATGGGAAAGGCCCTCTGCACAAAACACCAGGCTGAAGAAAGTTGAATGAGTGTTCATGCAAGAAATGTAGGTGCAATATCTTACCTATACATAGGCCAAAGGTTCCAAGAGCCACTGTACACAAGATTTACACTATAAGAGCATTTTGTGCACATTGCACACTATGGTTGGCATCTTATTTGTAGGCATGTCTACCTTGCACAATTGTACAGTGCAGTTTCAGAACCCCCTCCATGGATACCAAAATGTAT
The DNA here is from genome assembly GCF_019175285.1 of Sceloporus undulatus. Taxonomy (NCBI): domain Eukaryota; kingdom Metazoa; phylum Chordata; class Lepidosauria; order Squamata; family Phrynosomatidae; genus Sceloporus; species Sceloporus undulatus. Next base: position 19,700,447 of record NC_056524.1, read on the forward strand.
AAATTCTCAAGTCCCATTATATACAATGGCATAGTAAAATGGCGTCCCTTATATAAAATGACAAAATCAAGGTTCACTTTGTGGGATTCTTTAAAAAATATTTTCAAGTCATGAATGGTTGAATTTGTGGATGAAGAAACTATGGATCAGGAGGCCAATTGTAGATCCTTTTTGGTTGTTTCAGAGGATGGTATTCCCTTCCCCCTTCTGTAATGACCCCCCAACACACACCATGACTTACCTTTGAGACAAAGAAATCCCCATTACAGCCATTCCATGGCCGGTGGAGAGCTGAGAGGATGTCAGTGAAACATTTCATCATGTCACTACAGATACAAGCAGAATGAAGCAGCAGATGAAATTCTGCTGCATTATGAACCTGGCTATGGAGACATAGCCAGTCTTTTCTCCAATCCCTCCCTTTATTCTCCACCAGCCAAGGAATGCAGGCATGGGACAGTAGCTCAACCATGAGTCTGGAGGCTATTGAATGGCCAGCTCTAGTGCAATTACTTTACACTGTGCCATACAGGATCTCAGCCTTCTTCTTAACAAAAATGCCCTGAATCTTGTTGTTTAATTACAACTAGAGGAGACCTTTAAATCAATTGCTGAGTGGGGAGTCAATGCATATGTTAATCCTACTAATTCAGGGGTAGACAACCTGCCGCCCGCGGGCTAGATGCGGCCCGGCGAGGCCATGGGACTGGCCCCAGCCTGGTCCTGCTGACGATTGCCGCCGGGGCCTTTGGCCTCTCGCACGCAGGGGCAAGGGGGGCAATTGTCTATAGAAGCCTCAGAAACATGAATTTATATTAACATTTTTTAAAAAATCAGCAATTTTTTTTTGTGTGTCCTCCACTTTTTTAAAAAAAGTGTCCACTATTTGAAAATTTTGTCCTACATTTGTCCTGGTTTATTTATTTATTTAAATTCTTAAAAAATATTTAATTATTTATTTTTTTGGCTTCGGCCCCCCCCAGTTGTCTGAGGGACAGCAACCTGGCCCCTGGCTCAAAAAGGTTGCCTACCCCTGTACTAATTCCATGGATATGCTCTAGCTGGGACTAGTAATTAATTCAGGTCAAAGTTAGAGTTTTCTCCTTTTAGCCTTACATTTTTTACTCACCATACACAACTAGTGCTTGATCTGATATCCAGATAATGGTAGTTTGTATTCAGTGAACAATTATTATTAATACAAATCATATTAGTCAAATCTAAGGACCCTACAGAAAGGGCTTGAGTAATAACAATCCTCAGAATTCAAGGGTGAGATTCATTCCCCATGTCATTATGCTGGAAAAGAATTTTTGAGTGTGTAATAAGCCAAAGTCATGCAATGCTATGACCCCCATTTTCTCAGTTAGGCAATAAAGAAACACAGAAGTCCAATAATCTTAGCCAGATAAATGTAGTCTCAGAAGGCTAATGAGGCTCATGTTATTTAAATTGACAGCATCCCACTTTTAATTAAGTGAAATAAACATATGGGAATGAGATGTTGTTGCATTGCTGCCAGTGTTCGTTTGCTTGTTTGGCAGATTTTTGCCATGCCTTGTAGAACTAATGCTGATCAGGGAGCAGTATCTTCGCTCTCCACAATTTGTTGGGTCAGGCCATCTTTCTTAAGATGTTTTTGTGGTGGCAATTGCTAGGGTTCATAAAGCTAAAAAAAAGTGACAAAAATATTTTTCCTTGGAACACACTAGACAGTTGTAGCAAAAGATCCACATTAAGCATAAAAGAGCCAGTGTGGTACAGTGGTTTAAGCATTGAACTGTGACTCTGGAGACCAGGAAATCTACTAGGTGACCTTGGGCAAGTCAAAGGAATGCAAAGACAAGCCCTCTCTGAACAAATCTTGCCAACCATAATAGGTTTGCCTTATGGTTGTCATAAGCTGGAATTGGCTTGAAGGCACATAACAACAACAGTATGGTAAAATATGGAGACAGGTTATATCCAATATGGGATCTGAGTTATGATACCTGATATAGAGTTTTGGAAGATGCAATCCTATACAAGGCTATTCTCAAGTGAATCTCTGGCTGGGATTCTGTGTCATGCTTGTGCTGTGTAAATCTACATTAATACAGACATATGATTGTTGCACTGCTCTTTATGTGGAATACTAACATTCTGCAACTACTGAAGAATGATGAACACACTGGGGCTGTTTCTGCAATTCCAGGGAAGGAAGGAGCATATTGGAAGCACTGAGGAATAGTTATGCACCACCAAAGAATACACAATTGCATGGCTGGAATCCTGTTGGTTAATCCCATATAGAGTAGATAAATTCAATCAATCACTGAATTATGAATCAAGCTGTTTGTGTTCATGTGTGTATACCTTCAAGTCATCTTTTGACTTATGGTGACCCCATCAATTTCATAGGGTTTTCAGAGGCGGTTTGCCAGTCCCTTCTTCTGAAACACAGCCTACAGTATAGGGTTTATACAGTATACAGGACTAGTGGCATCACTACAGTTGGCATTACCCAGTGTGGTAACTCATGGTGTCTCTCTCTCTCTCTCTCTTACACACACACACACACACACAACTTCCTCCCATACTACACCATACTGAATGCTTAGTAATTTTTTTTATACTAATGTTACATAATGCTCATACATCATTGAATGTAATGGCAATAGTTGTGACATAAACAACTAGCAAAATTAAAATTATATCTTTAAATTACCGTAGCACAAGCACAGCCTAAATGTATTTACATGTACATAGTTTCATGTGGTTAAAGTGAAAATTTGGTAAGATGTAATGTTATTTAAGAAAATTTTAAAAGAATACTTTTTTATTTTACATTTACATTTAAATTTGAGTTTTAAAAAATCCCCGAGGCCTCTCCTTTCTCCTCCCACTGAGCCTTGTCCCACTCACAGCATTTCCTCCATTGAGTTTCAGGGTTTTAAAGGGACATGGGTGAACACCACAGCCAGTTTCTCCCAAAAGGCAGACATTTGAAGAGCAGTGGTGTCAATTCCCTTAGGGTGTCACCTGGTGCGGCTGCCCACCTCCTATACCCCCATAGTGTCACCACCTGGCTGGGACAAATCTTGTCAAGAAAAACTTATAAAGCCATGTGAAGTGACTACGCTTATAGAACTCGTCTTATGAAAGTGAATATATCCATTGCACTGCAAAAAAAAAGTGCAGAAAATAGGATCTTGGGCAATGGATTTAAACTACAGGAAAAGAGGTTCCACCTCAATGTGGGAAGAACTTTCTGACAATAAAAGCTGCTTGTCAGTGGAATAGACTACCTTGGAGTGTGGTGGAGTAGCTTTCTTTGGAGGTTTTTCAACCGAGTGTGGATGACCATCTGTCAGGGGTGCTTTAATTGTGCATTCCTGCATGGCAGGGGGTTGGACTGGATGGCCCTTGAGGCCTCTTCCAACTTTATGATTCTAAGTACATATATAAGGGAATTTACATAGATATATACCTCCTTGACCCTAGTCATCTTCTTGACCCTAGCAGCATTCTGACCTAAGTTTTCAAGTTGAGCATATTCTCCAACTCTTTCTAGTTCACAGGGACAGGTAATTCTCTGTTGGGCCACTTTTTATTTGTTTTTACATTTTTTCTCTTCTTTCCTCCATTTCTCCAATTATCTTCAGCTTATTTCAACTTCTTCAAACTGAGTTCAAGGTGCAATGGTAGTCAATGCAGCAGGGCTGAGAAAAAAGGAGGGGTCAAAATCTTGCTCTTCTTAGTAGGCTTAGACAAAAGCAATGTGTTTCAGGATCTCTTAACTTGTGTGATCTTCCTCATTAATAACTTTGGCCTTCTTGATCACACTCTGAGGTTGCTTGGTCAGAACTGCATAAATCATATTTGAAAAACTCACCTTTAAGTGGCTCTTTAGATATGTCATGTTGCTGCTGGTGCAAGTTGCTCCCTCTGTGGTCACAATGGTCACCCAGTCATGTGATCAATGTGGGTGCCACAATTCTGACTTCAGAGAGAGTGACTTTCACCCGTGGTGGTGGGCAGCACAATGGGATGTTTATCTAGACATTCCCCAGCGTTGCTACACAGTATGAAAGTAATTGAGAGAATCCGGAGCAGCTCCAGGGCCAAAATATTCAGAATATTCTAGCTTGTGTAGACAAGCCCTCTCTCTGCTTTAGGAGTTACAGAGTCCTTGCTTTTCCTGTTTGTGCAACATGAAGATTTTATCATGTCTCCCCATGACATATTTATTTGCCTGTGTACCTTGCATAAGAAAGCCCTATGAAAAATTCATAGTGTCATCACAAGAGGACAGGCGATTTGAAGGCACACACACACACACACGCAAACTAAAAACACTTTTTCAACAATATATATTTTTAAAGCTTGTGTATACAGTCCAACTTTGTTCCTGGGGCTTTGATGCACTCTGGCTGTCATTATCTCTAGGCCTTGCTCTCCAGCTGGGGAGGTGAAAGTTGCAAAGAAAGCATTTGTCTAACATGAGGCTTGGCAGCAAAGGATAATGAACATCCTGTCTCACTCACGGCACTAAAACACCATGGAAAACACAGAGGGACAAAGAGAGAGAATGTTTCAATTTTCACCATACTTTAGTTTGTCAGTTTCAAGCCCTACGTACCATGCAACAGGGTCTATGTGCTATCTAGCTATCTATACCACAACTCTACAATGTATGTGGTATTTCCAGATGTTGGCCCAGTCTTCTTAGCTGTGGATTTAAAAATAGCTTGATTATCAGGAATCACCAGGTAAATCTCTGACAAGCAGAGAAATTGCTAAAGATCATGCTGCCCTAGAGATTCAAAAGTAGTTCATGCTCTTGGTTCTCAGCCCCACAACCTTTTTTTAGTTGGCAATCCTATTCTGAGAGATATGTGCAGCACCTATCCATGTTCACCTCCCACATCTGGAGTCCTTTCACACTACACACTTTAATTTTTGAATTGTATTTCTTGAGCGATATTATTGTTTTACTGTATGGGTTTTAGATGTTGCTACTGTTTTATGGTTCTAATCCTGCCTCAATCCACAGGGAGAGATGGGAAATATAAATAAAATTTATTATTATTATTATTATTATTATTATTATTATTATTATTATTATACAATTAGAGCATGCTGAATTCACTTTAACTCCCATGGTTACATCCTATGGAATTCTGGGTTTTGTAGTTTGGTGAGGCACTAGAAAATTCTGGCAGATAATTCTAAATCTATCTCCCTAAACTGCAGTTAAAGCAGGATGATAGTGCTATAATTATATTGTGTGAAAAGCCCCTAATCCCAGTTATAGCATTGAGAAGTACAGCATTGCAAACTGTACTTGCAGCTCAGGGGTGGGCAACTACTGTAGGCCTGGAAGGCATTTTTCCAAGCCTTGGAACCTTTTGGGCCACAGGACTGATAAAAATGCCAAACCCAACAATGCATGGACTGGTTTACATGGGTTATTTACTCCAAATTCAACCCTGGGTCCCTGCACACAAGGCCATAACCTGGAATTGGGCTTGGACTGTCTTCACGATATCTGTGTCTGATCTGGCTTTTCCTGCCCTTAACCCAAATTCTAAAAATATTGCCTTTTGCTCTGGATTTGCCTTCCTCTGTGGGGGGAAGAGTGTAGCTTGCCCAAGGTCACTCAGTGGGTTTCCATGACTGAGTGGGGACTCAAAGTTTCCAAATCTTAGGCACGGTACAGACCGCCCAAATGCGATGTACCCCTGCCGATACTAGGGTTAGGGAGTGCGCACCAACCGCACACTCCTTAACCCTAGTACATGTACAGGGCACTATCGTTACACGACACCATCCAAATTGTGCATGTAATGATGATGTCACACATGTGGCATGTCCAAAAGGTGCAGCGCAAGCTTGATGTCTTTGTGCTGCTCCAGGCCGCTTATGGCAGCCTGGCAGAGGTATAGGAAGGAGCTCTGAAATGGAGCTCCTTTGGGGCCTGTGCATCGTTGATGCGGCAAGCAAATGGCCATGCCAGTGATGCAGAGGTGAAAGGGGCCGCAACAGCCACCCCTTTGTCATCTTTAGCGCCAGGGGTGTCCAGGGGCATGAAGCCCCAAGGACACCCATTTTCCAGGCCAAAGAGAAGTGGCATTTTGCAGCTTCTCTGTGGCCTGGAAAAATGGTGGATTGGGGCCACAGGGGTGCTGGTGAGGCTACCCTGGCCCCAGTCCACCTCGAAAAGGGGTGGTGTCTACCATGCCATAGTTTTCTTCTGATTTCTTGACCATGGTCTCCATTTTGATGAATAACTGAGCCAAGGTATAGAAAATCTTATAACTGTTTTAATGTATTCAACACTCACTTTAAAGATAGTTAAATCATCTCTCGTCATTATTTTTGTTTTCTTACTTCTTATAGCTGTTCCCCAGTCTTGTTTGTCTTATTTAGTCTGATTTCTTGGCAAACACCTGAGGTGGAAGTGTATCTATCGGTATCAGTGTGTCTTCCTCCTAGGAATATACAGTCCCACTACCATGGAAAGGTAGTGCCATACTGGGAAAACTCAACTAGAGTTGACCCATTCCATCAGTTACTGAATGGTGAATAAACACATGGGTAAATCAGGACTAACAATAGGATGTTTTGTATCAAAACATGCTATTTTGAATAAGATACGTTATTGTGTGCAAAAAACAACAACAACATGCTAAGTGAGCACATCTTTTCACTCTAACTCAGGAAGGGGGGAAAAACCTCACATTATTTCACACTAAGAAGGAGAAAACATCTATCTTTGCACCTCTTGAGTGATGGGCAGAACTGGATGCTTTCACTAGATGCAAATGAGCTCCCAAGTAGCAAGAGGGTTATTTCTTATCCATCTCAAGCCTTTTACGACTGGGTGAACTATATCTCTGAATAACCAAGAATATATTCTCATCCTATCTGACTATATTTCCAATATAAACTGAAGGCTGATTTCTGTGGACGTTAGTAGAAGTGTTTGTCTCCGGCATGTGGAAGGCATTTCTATTGATTTTTTTTATTTGATCCAGTTACTGTAAAGGGTCATGGCAGAAGGGAACTGAACTCCATAAATAAATAATAACTGTAATCCAACGATGTTCTCTAACAAAGATGCTCCCAGGTGGGTAGAGGCTGACATTTTTACCAAGAAGGTCTCCTTTGTCAGAGACTACAGAGGTTGACACAAAGAAATGTGGAACAGAGGAGTTGCAGTGATCGTTCCTTGTGGCAACCAACAGAAATGGAGTGTTGCCATTCTCTCTTTCACATCTAGCATGGGATAATCTAAAAGAAGAAGACAAGAGTTCTCCTTGAGTTTCATGTTCAGGCCTGCAAAGCAGCTTGGATGCTACAACACCTAAGAGTACACTATGTAAATCACTTCCGCTTGTTTTCAGCTGCTCCAGTGAACAGGACCCAGAGCAATGGATGCAAGTTACAGGAAAAGAGATTCCACCTAAATATTAGGAGGAACTTCCTGACAGTAAGGGCTGTTCGACAGTGGAACAAACTCCCTTGGAGTGTAGTGGAGTCTCCTTCCTTGGAGGTCTTTAAACAGAGGCTTGATGGCCATCTCTCAAGGATGCTTTGATTGAGATTTCCTGCATGGCAGGGGGGTTGGACTGAATGACCCTTGTGGTCTCTTCCAACTCTACAATTCTATGATTCTATGACAAGGGCCAGAATATTCTGAAACCAACTGTGATATCCACTTGCTCACTCTGTTATGATGCCAGGAGGGTTTCCCGCTGTGTCAATTTTGTTTTTTGTGTGTTTTATTATTTTCAAAAATAAACAACAAAACACCCAATAATTAAACAAGCAAACAACAAAACATAATACATTTTTTTAAAATACCCACCCAACCTCAAACACACCATATCTTAAATAGCCATACTCTACATCTTAAATACTACTTCTATCAAGTTGCTTATTTTAACCTATTACATCTTTATCTATTCAATCTTCTGGTGTCAAGGCAGTAAGAAAGTTCTTACTATAGTTTTGGTGGGTTTTTTAGGCTGTGGGGCCATGTTCTGGAAGAGTTTATTCCTGATGTATCACCAGCAACTGTGGCTGGCATCTTCAGAGAATGCTGGCATGGAAGTGAGTGGGGTGTATGTATGTGTGATCCTTGGTTAAGAGGATGTGATTTGCACATTAATCTCTGTATTGGTCTGTTGCTGAATGGCAAGGCCTCAGGGTGGGAGGATGTGTGAAGAGAATTTGTGTCTATTTCATATCCTCCCATCTTGAGGCCTTTTTTTGTCATGTCTTTTTGAGATTATAAGTTTGAGGGCAGGGAACTGTCTAATTAACAATTTGTAAGTCACTCTGGTAGAAGAACAGGGTATAAATACTTTGAATGCATGAATGAATGAATGAATGAACATAGTGTTCTGACCTCAAAGTGAGCAACTTGCGGCAGCAGCAGCACCACTGGGCACCACAACAAGACACGTTATAAACAGCAACCTGGTGTAGCAATGGGAAACTTCAGATCTTCTGGGATGATCCAGACCAAACAGTCAATTTTTTTACACAGTTTTAAGGAGGGGTATATAATGGGTTCGGTAATGAACTGGCTCAATATTGCCCAGACAGTTTGCACCAGAACTGAGGATTGGCCCCTGCACCTTCAGGACTACCCACCATGGGAATGGGGTGGGGGTGAGGACATTTTATTCTGCTCATACACAGAGGGTCTTGGTCTGAGACCAATTGCTCCTCAGTCTCCATCCCTTGCTACTCAATGGGATGTAGCTGTAGGATAGGGTTGCCAGAATTAAAATTGAAGGGGGTCCTTTACCTTTACTTATTGGTCAGAAGAGAGAATTTCATCAGGCTTGTGCTGCTACATCGTTGTGTGAAAAGCAATACTTGTTGGAATTCTACACTACAAATAAAGGTGCAGTCTCGCATCTTTCGCTATGGGGAATATGTAATCCATGTACCACATGTAGAGCAACCCATTTTGTTCAGCCATCAAGTTCCATCAGAAACCACAAATATTCTCAGATCCCCACCACTGAATTTTAGTGCTAGTGTTGATGGTTTATTTTCTGAGCCACAAACCTCATAAATGAGGCTAAAATCAGCCAGAAAACATAGAAGTGCAAATCAGGTGTAGACTTTCAAAGTTTCAAACATTTCCATCAGGTTGGGCCTTCTTCCAATTTTTAGCCAAAATTAAAAAGCAGTCACCTGCAACTCTTGTGGGATGTTTCTCTTCTTGCCTACAGAAGTGGACAACTTCACATGCACCAAGTGCAAGTTGGTAGCTCTCTTGGAGGAGAAAGTGCAGCAGCTGGAGTCCAGAGTAGCTACACTTCAGCATATTAGGGAACAAGAGGATTTCCTGGACACAATAGAACTAACCATCTTGGATGAGTACCATGCAGAGGAAAATGCTCGGGTGGAAGAGGTCACTTGCCAAACAGAGGAGGCAGACAGCTGGAGGAATGTCACAAAGAGAAGTAAGCCAAGAAGGAATTGTTCGGGGAGCTTGCAGCTAGAGAATCGATTCGAAGCTCTTTCCCTTATCAAGGAGGATGAAGAAGAGCAGCATGGACAGACTTCAGGGACAGAGCAGGGGAGCCTGAGAGTCCCACCCGAGGGAACAGTCGCTGCTAAGCCTCGGAGGAGGCGTGTGGTCGTAGTGGGGGACTCCTTGCTGAGGGGTACAGAAGCAGTGATTTGTAGGCCTGACAAGATGTCTCGAGAGGTGTGTTGTCTTCCAGGTGCAAAGATCCGTGATGTGACAGAGAGGCTGACAAGACTGGTCAAGCCTACTGACCAATACCCCTTCCTTTTGGTCCACGTGGGAACTAATGATACTGCAAGACACAGCCTTCAGAACATCAAGTGAGAAAGAAAAATGGGAGGTGTCTCAAGAAACCAGGATGGATGACTAAGGAACTTTCAACTGAGCTGAGTTTGAAACGGAACATGTATAAGAAATGGAAAAAGGGGGAAATCACAAAAAAGGAATTCAAAGAAATAGCAGGCATGTGTAGGGGTAAAGTCAGAATAAGTGTGTACAGTTTAATACCAAAGCAAGTAAGCTGTGAGCCAGGAAATTGCCAATTCAGATTTCTTCCCAGCCATAAACCCGTTAGGTGGCCATAGACAAGTCACTGTCTCTTAGCCCACCTCATTGATCCTTTCTTGATTTTTTTTACACAGATTTCTGATTTTAAAAAAATGTACAAATTGCTTATATTTGGGGGAAAAGGCCTGTCGGTGCCTGTTTTTCAGCCAGAGGGAAGCCTCAGCCACCCAATGGCAAGACTTCCTGCCAGCAGAAAAAGAACCTGCAAGAAGTGGGTTCTTTCTACGTCACGGTAGTGGCGGTGTAATGAGTGCACCACAGTGTGCCACTGGCGCACTCGTTACACAAGTTACACATCCGCCGTGCGGATGCTGAGCGTGCTTGCATAACAATGGTGGTGCCCATGTGTACAGGGCGCTCTCATTTTGATGCCCTTGTGGGGCATTTGGAAGCATCTGGAAGCATCTGAAAGGGCACCCCTTGCACATGATGAGGGTGTCCTTTCTGGCCCATCTGGACTGGGCCTATCATACAAAAAAAAAAAAAAAAAAAAAAAGACACATACATACAAAATGTGAATACATTGGAGAAATTGCCTGCAAAAATATGAACAAATGTTTGTGTACCTGGTTGTTTTTTAAATGCAAACAGATGAGGAAATGGAATGGCATGAAATAGTACTTGAAAGTGGGTTGAAGAAGGGCAACATGGATGAGAAGAAGCATGGAGAACAAATCATATGAGGAAAGGTTGAAGGAGCTGGGCATGTTCAGCTTGATGAAATGATCACACTCTATAAATAACTTAAGAGTTGTGACAGAGAGGGATCTCTGCTGCCCCAGAAAGTAGAACCAGGTCTAATGGCTTGAAGTTACAAGAGACTAGATTTTGATTGAACAGTAAAAGGATCTTCTTGACAGTCAGAGCCATTCAGAAATGGAACCAGACACCTAGAGAGGTTTCTTTCTTTCTTTCTTTCTTTCTTTCTTTCTTTCTTTCTTTCTTTCTTCTGGTATTTGTACCCCGCTCTTCCGCCCTAAAGGCTATCAGAGTGGCTTACAATTATTATTTTAATTAGACGGTTCCCTGCCCTCAGGCTTGCAATCCAAAAAGGCACAACACAAAAGGAGAAGGGAAAGGTGGTGGGGAAGGGGATAAGGTCCAGCATTTCTTCTCTCCCTCTGAGGCCTGGACCAAGGCAGATGGACTGGAGGCAAGGCTCTTCTTCTTCATTGAGGTCTGCCTTTTTACTCCCTCCCAGGCTAGATAGAGTAAGATGCCATGGAGGAGGGCTCTTCTTCTTAAGGCTAGGCTCGATGGCATTGGGCCTGTCTTTCCACTCTCTCCCAGGCCGAAGGGAGTCACATGCCATGGAGGGAGATCTCTTCTTCTTAAGGATAGGCCCAATAGCGTTAGTCCTGTCTTTCCACTCCCGCCCAGGCCAGATGTCTTCAAAAAGAGGCTGGACAGCTACCTGTTGAGGATGTTCTAGTTGGATATCCTGCACTGATGGCCCATAGGGCCCCGCAACTCTATGGACCTTACCTCATTGCCCCCGGGAATGTGATGGGGATGTGATGAAAGGGAGCATGATGAGAACAGAATGGGTGCTATCACTCATTCTACCACACAGCAGAACGCCACCGCTGGAAGTTCCCGTTGCGTTCCAGATCCGTCCCAGAGGAGGCAATTTTCAGGAACGCTTCAAACAGTTTCTGAAAATTGCCTCCTCTGGGACGGCTCTGGAATGTAATGGAAATGTCCAGCAGAGGCACCGGTGTTCTGCTGTGCTGTAGGATGGGTGATAGCACCCATTCTGTTCTCACCCCACTCCCTTTCATCACGCCCCCATCACATCCCCGGGGGCAATGCGGTAAGGTCCTATGGCTCTAAGAAATGTGAAACATGTCCAAAAAAAAGATACATCCACCACTGTATGAAGCACTCTATATTCTGAGCAGAAGGTCTGTATAAATATCATTGCTACTGTTGGCATTGTCATCATCATCTATTACTGCCTTACAAAAAGTGTGTTCAATAAATGAAGTCACCTTTTGGAACATTAAGCACCCTTTGATTTCTCTGTCCAAGAGTTTAATTGTTTGGGAATACAAGGAAAGGAAGACAAATAACCTTCATTGACCATCCATTTCTTTTTCAGGAAGAAACATGCCCCCTCTAATGATCCAGATTCTTCTTCAAACCCTTGATGACCTCAGATCTACAGTGGAAGCTATTTGAAATATATGATGGGCTCAAGTTAATCAGCAGACTGCTCCCGTTCATTTATCCCCCTCATGAGGGAGAGTGGATTCTAATAGGTTGGTTGCAAAGATGTCAATAATTTATAGACAGTGTATTCTACAAAGCTTCCATTTCCTCTGACATTCTAGCTGGAGAGGCTGAGGCTATTCGTTAATTTTTTATGGTGCAGGAAACCTTAATAACTAGATTTTATAAACCTCAATTAATTTAGCAAGACAATGGATGTCAATTTCCCTGTTGTATTCCAATACCATTTCTCCTCCTTCTTTTCGACAAGGGTATTTGCCAGGATTCTATTAAATACAATAAGCTCATCTCTGTCACTCTTGAAGATGAGATGCTGATATCTCTTTAATAAAAAGTGATGGCTATCTTTAGGATGTCCATATCTCAGTGGCAAGGTGGACACTTTGCATTGAAGAGGTCCCCGGTTTAATCCTCTGTATCTCCAGGAGGGAAACAGTCTTGTAGCTGGAGAGTAGCTGTCAATCAGTGTAGAGAACATTGAGCTAGATGGGTCAATGACATGACTCAGTATTAAGCGATTTCACAGGTGAGCTTTCTATGGCCATCTGACTAGGCACTAGTCCCATAGAACAGAACCAATGCTTTTTATATATAGTTTATAAAAACTCCTTCTATACCAGGGGTTACTGTAGACTGTAAGTTTCTGTGATGTGTTCATTTTCTTTATGCAGATCATGAGGCATTTGCTCACCATTTAGCAAAGCCATTGCCCTATAAGTAGAAATATAACTGAAACATTAACAATAAGGAGTTCAAAGGGAATGATTATCCCTCATTAAGGCTGCATCTGTACTGCAGAATTAATGCAGTTAGACAGCAGTTTAACTGCCATGGCTCAGTACTATGGAATTCTAGGATTTGTAGTTTTGTGAAATATTTTGCCTTCTCTGTCAGTGAGTTTAGGTGTCAAAACAAACTACAAATTCCAGGATTCCATATGTGATATGGAAGTTAACAGAATATTAATTGTGCAGTGTAGTCGCAGCCCAAGTTACAATCATATTGTGATTTAGGTATGTCTTACTGACCACTAAATGAATAAATTATACATAACTATGCGTAGTGAGTTACCTCCACAGTTGTTACTCCATTACTTGTCATCCATTCATTAGAGCTTAAGTGTACACTTTTGTCCCATCCTCACACATATTCTAGGAATATCTGGATTTAAATGTTAATCCAAATTTGGACTCGTTGTTCTCTATATTTTCAGCAACCCCCCAAAATTGTTATTTCCCCCCCACACACCCCAAGATTTGTCAAGTCTGGTCCTGCTAGGCAGAATGAAGGAGTCATTTCAAATGGCAAAAGATGGGTGGTTTGGCCAGGCTAGGAGTGGCAAACCCTTGACCAAAAGTGTTTGGCATTCAAAAGAGGGTTTGGGTAAACCTCTTTTGAAGTCAGAGCTGTATGTTCCATTCTGGTGATCTTGCATCCTCAAAAGGAGACTTCTACCATTAGATGAGAAGGTGGATAAAGTATTACCATCAGTGTTGGATTCAACACTAGCTTGTTTTTGTAGCTATATGTGGAGTGGAAAAGGCTCTGTCTTCACTTCTTCAATCAGGAAGCAAAATGTCTTTGGCTAGCTTGAAAGACTGTGTCAAGTATACATTAGCATTACTGAGAAATCAAATATATTGAGCATTAATATTCTTAGGTTTGGGAAGTGGGAAGTCAATTATAGTTTGTGTCAACTGGCTTTGAGTTGTATTAATTTGGTTTGCGTTGTATTAATTATTATAGTATGTATAGAATCATAGGAGACTATCACACCCAGAAATCCCACTGGGACAGATACAGGATTGAAAAGTCAAAACCAGCTGTTATTGCATGCAAATGCAGCTGGGCGAATGCAATCTGTATGCAGCTTGGAACCCATCCATGGTCATCCAGCAGCTTTTCAAATGGAGCTTGCGATTTTTGTAAAGTTGCTGGATAAGCGAAGCTGGGGTCCAAGTTGCATATGGGTTGCATTTGCCTGGCTGCGGCTGTGTGCTTCAATCCCACATCTATCCTGATGGGATTCCAGGGTGCGATAATCACCATAGAATCATAGAGTTGGAAGAGACCACAAGGGCCATCCAGTCCAACCTGTTTAGTGGAAATGAGTTGGGAGGACTGGTAAAGGTTAACAGTTTAGGATTATGATTCGTAATTTAGTGTAGGGTTATGATTTTGTATGTTATGTGTGTAACTGAGTGTTTTTACTTTGTATATTTTATGTTTTAATACTCGATTTAAAAAAGGGTTGGTGCTGGGAGGAAGAACAGAGACTTCACCAGTGAGGTCTCCACCTGGTTGGAGGAAACACCAGTTGCCCTGCTGGTTCTATAACTGCTGATTCTTAGCCCAGCCACTAATTTCAACTAGATAGTCTGCAGATTACTCAAAGTGGATAACTCACATTCCACCAGAGATAAGTGATACAGTGTGAACAGAGCTAATGGTATATTGAAATATAATTGAGAATAGAGAATTTTTATGGTAGGGTATTGGCCTTGTTGTTTTTATCTTTTGACTCTTTGCTTTAGTGAATAGCATAGAATACTGTAGATATCCTATTGAAGAGACTATATTTTATATCCTAAGATATGGGGCTGGTCACAAAGAAACAAAAAAGGATGCTCACACAAAGCAATGCAAATGAAAATCAGCTGACAAACTATTTTTGTTCTAAAGGTAAGAAGCGAACCAAACAGAAAAGTCCTAGTTAGGAATCTCAACCCTTACAAAATGAAAAGAAACCTAATAATGAACAGCCTGTATTAGGATTACAAGATCAACTAGCAACCTTTATTGATAACTATGTCTATGACTTGGATATTGCAGTCACATCTAGCCAATATCAAACTCTAATTTTCGAAGATAATGGGAAGCCAGATTCTTCAGATTTAGAACTTGTTAGCCCACAATGTTTTTTACAGGAATGCTTGGTAGAGAAATTATTTGATGAACTAGAAAATTTAAAAACTGCAGTTTATAATCTGACTAGGGAAATAATACATACAGTGCAAGGGGCTCTGTCTGAGCTGCACTATAAATATAACACAGGATGTACTCTTGCAGAGCAGCATATTGTACAGGAGGTACACTCTAGTAAAGAACAAACGTAAAAGGGGTAGACCCCCTCCATTTGACAGAAAATAAGAATGATGTGGAAAGAGATTCTCCTTCTAATTTAGATGAAAGAACTAGTAAATTAGAAATTAAAAATAGTACCTCTATTAAGCAGGTTAGCTGCTTTATCACACTAGGGGGCAACTAGAGAAAACCAGGAAATGTCATGTGATAAACATCAGGCATTTCCTGGTTTTCTCTAGTTTAACTCTTGTTTAAATCTCGTTTGCTCCCTAGTGTGATAAAGCAGAAAGAGATGTATGATGCCAAAAAAGTAAAGTCCCAAAACAAAGAGAAAGGTAATTACTTGAGCAAGAAAAATAAGAAATTTAATTTTAATAGTTTATTTAACTTACTGGATAAGAAAGATAGTGCCACTAAATATAATTATAAGGAAATGAACAAAGTAAAGAATAAAGATACATTAAGCCCCCAAATTAAGTGTTAATAACAGAAAAGAAGATGCCAAATAAAACTTCCAGATCTTCCACCCACTCAGAAAGATCTCAGTGGTCTAGATGCCATACAAGATTTCGTATTTCAACAGGCTCATTTGGTGAAGAAAGAGACAACTAGTCAGGACCAAAATCAGGTTAAAAACAAGCAGAATTAGGCCGATCAATCATTCTTCCTTACATTAATGTAGAATCAAGTAGTCCTCTGCAACTATCCTAAAGTCGGAGCATAAGACTCATTTGATAGAAACTTTGAAATGGGCCAAGGTAAACTCTATCGTTAGTGAGGATATCGTAGTAGTGAAATATCTATTCTATAACTATTACAATGCAAGAGCAAAAATAGCATGTTATCAACTCACAAGTGGCAAACAATATCTTAAATTCTAGAGCCCAATTAAATTAAATGAAGTTAAATGTTACTTTAAGCAGCTGAATCCTATGATTATCTACCCCAATGCCAAGGTTGGGTTGCAACAGCCAGTGGGATCCCATACTAAACAGATAACACAAACATTACATGCGAATGGAGCAACCAAATGCCCTTAGACATAGAAATTAGTCAAATAAAGGGACAATCGTGGGATTTAGAAAGCAGGCTCACAAAAGATAGAGCTGAAATGCAATGAGATTTCTTTGTCTGCTTTGGAACAATTTACGGCAGAAACATTATGAAAGAACAAGGAAGCAGCAAGCGGTACTTCCATTACTGATCTAACTACTGAAAAGAAATATGCAATTTTTGATAAATTAAATACCCTACAGTTAGAAATCTTGAGAAATTGCAACTAAACGGAAATTGAAACATAGGCTTTGCAGAAGCAGACTGAAGAATTCAAAGGAGTAGCTGCCTTGGTGACATCTTTTGGTGCCCTTCCGAAAGAGGAGCAGCTAGTAATCATTAATAATCTGAAAATACTGCAATTTAGTCTTTTAAACATATGTCTGCAAAGTGATAGAATACATCAGAAAACCTGGGCTGATCAAGTTGATATTCAAGATGTAACAACAAATTTAACAAGTGTTCACAGTCAAATGGAATCTGATCAACCTCCTTCTTCTGCACCACAGTTACAAACTCAGTTAAAACCATTACTAGAACAAGGACAAGAATACTTAAATACTAATTGCTCCAAATAAGAGGAATCAAGATATAAACTTGGCACATTATACCCTGACATAAACATTACTAAAATGTCCCTAGATGGACAAGTGACACCTGGGTGACATGGGTGACACCTGGCTGAATGAAACTACGTGTGAAAGGGATCTAGGAGTCCAAGTAGACCACAAGTTGAACATGAGTGAACAGTGTGATGCGGCAGCTAAAAAGGCCAATGCTATTTTAGGCTGCATCAATAGAAGTATAGTGTCTAGATCAAGAGAAGTAATAGTGCCACTGTATTCTGCTTTGGTCAGGCCCCACCTAGAATATTGTGTCCAGTTCTGGGCGCCACAATTCAGAAAGGACATTGAGAAACTGGAGCGTGTCCAAAGGAGGGCGACAAAAATGGTGAAGGGTCTGGAAACCATGCCCTATGAGGAACGACTTAGGGAGCTGGGGATGTTTAGCCTGGAGAAAAGAAGGTTAAGAGGTGATATGATCGCCCTGTTTAAATATTTGAAGGGATGTCATATTGAAGAGGGAGCAAGCTTGTTTTCTGCTGCTCCAGAGAACAGGACCCGGAACAATGGATGCAAGCTACAGGAAAAGAGATTCCACCTGAACATTAGGAGGAACTTCCTGACAGTTAGGGCTGTTCGACAGTGGAATGCACTCCCTCGGAGGGTGATAGAGTCTCCTTCCTTGGAGGTCTTTAAACAGAGGCTGGATGGCCATCTGTCAGGGATGCTTTGATTTGGATTTCCTGCATGGCAGGGGGTTGGACTGGATGGCCCTAGTGGTCTCTTCCAACTCTATGATTCTATGATTCTATGATTCTAAGTTATATTATATAGGAGAGAAACAATACTCAATAGAAATATAGAGTTAGAGGATGAACACATCCTAACAACCAACTGAAGCAAACAAAATGGCCAAAGATAAATAAAAGTTTATCCTGCTTATAAGTCCACTGAGGGAAACTAGTTGTGCTGTTCTTAAAAGCAAGTCTGGATACTGGAAGGAAATTTCTGTCCTTAGGGAACTGACTTGGAGTAAATGGGCATATAATTAATAATTCCTCGTCAGATATAGGTCACAAGTTGCAATCAGAATACTCAGTTGAACCACTTAATTTAATGTCCTGGAACATTTCTGGTTGGGGAATAAGGGCTTTATAGAGCACTTGTTCCAGTTTCATATATTTGGTCCACAAGAAATGTGGAACCAAAATATTGAGTTAGAATGGTTTCAAATATTCTCAGTACCAGCAAAAAAGAATCAAAATAAAGAAAAAAGGAGATATGGTCTTGCTTTTGGTGTGTCCACTAATTTGAATATTGAAATTCAAACAATAGAAGTTCATTCACCATATTTACAAATCATTCTCCTGACCCATTCAAATGGGGTTAAAATGATACACATCAATGTGTACATTCCCCTAAGAGGCTCAAAATATTATAATGCTATTACATGGGAGGTCTTAGAGTCTCAGTTGGAAGAAATAAACGAACAGTTTTCCTTCTGCCCAATTATCATAATGGGAGATTTTAATGCAAGAATAGGTGATGAATATATGATAGCAACACAAAAGCTGGTCCTAAATATGGAGGATATTGAATATCTAGATGGGTACTGAATGAGTTGCACCTGGAACAGGTTCAGCAATCAAATTATTTAGGGATTTGCTTTTCCCAAAATGGCTCACTTGACAGCTATAAATTTGAAGGCACAAAGATCTATGTAAACTTTCTTAAAATTTGCTAGAGTGAAAGGTGGAAATGCAGTTGTTCCAGCTGTAAGGGTTTTTGTGGCAAATGTCATATCACAAATTACATAAGGAGCAGACATAGGGGAAAATATTAAGACAAATAAATTAGAGGTCTTACAGAATAAATTTGTAAGAGAAATATTGGGCCTTCCATCAGCCGTACCTGTCAGCTATATGTGTGCAGAAGTTGGATTAATGCCAATATCTTATTTCCTTTTATATGCATCATTTCTTTATTTTGTAAAATTGAAGTATTCAGTCAATGAATTGGTAACTTGTGCTATGAGGCAAATTTGATGAAATTTGGCCTGGACCCTACAGTTCTAAAATCTGTTGATATACAGCACAGTAGGAAACTCATCAAAGAAAGAATGCAAAAGTATTATGTTTTGCAGGATATTGATGCCATTAGAACTTCAAAGTTCTCTTCTCATTTCCCTTTTGTAAAAGTAACTTTTAGGGAGGAAAAACATTTATCAGATATAACTCAACCTCTTCTTTGTAGGACTTTTATAGTTCTATGATTCCAGACAATGAAAACCAATTACATTGAAGGGAAATATAATAAGATCCCCAAGGAGCAGCGTGATTGCATTTGGGGAAGTGGGAATATTGATGGCACCATATACTGTCAGCTATATGTGTACATTGTAGGATATATAAAAGCCCAAGAAATAAGTTTCTGAAGAGAAGTTTAGAACTTATGGCTAACCAAAATGATCTGGAGAAAATCACTTGTTAGCTAATACAGATAAGTCTGTTATGTTTAACAATGCTAGATTCACTGTGAAAACAGCTAAACTGAGGCCCAGTACAGACCAGTGCTTTGTGCCGGTCTGGGGCTTGTTTTAGGGTTTTGTAGGATTGGGCGTCCACACGTGCCCTGCCCTACAATCATTGTGCAGGAGCCATGGTTGCAGTGCAGCACCCAAACAGTGCTGTGCCGCATGGATGTCATTGTTGTGCATTAGGGTGTTCATGGCACTCCGTGTGTGGTGCAAAAAGAACCCTAAAAAGTGGGTATTTTTTAGGCCCCCCAGAGGCCACGCCTTTTGGTTGGTGTGGTCTCCATCCAGAGCAGAAAGGGATGGCATCTGGCCACCCCAGTCTGCCTGTCTGTATCCCCCTTAGATTAGATTTTGAAGATAAAGGCCTGCATGGGAATCTGCAATAAACAGATTATACTAATTTGAATGGATTACATAACATTGTGATGTGTTTAGTATGAAACATTTTTGTAATTTTAGCACAGACATTTTGCTTTATATGTTATAGAGCTAGCTGTGATTGTAAAGGTTTTAAAAGTTTTTAATCATTTTTTGTAATTTAATGGCTATAACTTGTATATGGTTGTCATGAATAAACTGTACTGTACCTGAAACTCCAATAAAAAAAGGTTTTGAGGGAAAATGTTTCAAAAGTATCAGCTTCATTCATTGAGATTGGGGGCAGTTCTTCCCAAGTAATTTGTCTATAATGATATTAGCACAGAGCTGGATATCAGTAACTTGGGTCCCGTACAGACAGGCCAAAATAAAGCTGCTTCGAGTCACTTTGGAGGTATGCTGTTTAAATGATGCATGCCTTCTAAGAATCTGGAAGCCATGCCAAAACCACACTCCAGTCCTAAGGCTTTCACGTGGCTTCCAGACTCTTAGGAGGCATGCATCATTTAAACAGCATACCTCCAAAGTGACCCGAAGGAGCTTTATTTTGGCCTGTCTGTATGGGCCCTACATATCCTCATCACATCTTCCCATCACTTCATATTGCTGACCAACTCATTAATAATGAGACCAGACACAGAGAACTGGGTTATAAAATGGGCAACTTTATTTAATTCAACTTATTTAAACTTATTTCTTCGAGAACTGAAAAAAAAAAAGGGGGAGAACCTTGTGTAGGAACAGCTGGCAGATGGTCTGCTCCAAGACCAATTCCCCAGCTTCCAAAGGGCGAAAACACCTGGGCCCCAAGGGCAATCCATACTTTGGGTTGCTCCCTGGCTGGCATCCGGAAGGCCAACCCAAGATTCCCCCACTTAACTCGCCAGACTTAAGTGAGGGTTTAAATCTCAAGCCAGCCACAAGGCAAGTCTCTTTCCCTTCACGTTTACTCGCAAGACCTAAACGTGAGTTCCAGAGACCTAGCTTCACCCTTTAGGAGGGTGCCGAGGTGTTCACCGAAACGTCTATCTCCCCCCGCCTATGCGTGGAACCTATTTATGACCACACCCATGCCAATTGTCAAAGTCCTCAACCAACAGTGTGGGGTAGGCGAAAAACCCTTGGAAAGGGGAGAAAATTCCTACCCGGCCCCGAGGCGATCAGAATTAATTTTCACACTGATGTCGAGGTGGGAGGGTGGGCCAGCGTTTGAAGCCAAGTGAGAGGAGTTTGGGCAAGGAAGCCCCAAGCAGGCTAAACCCTGCCCCCTCCTCTCCCAACAGCCAACAGAGCATGCTGTTTTCCTTTAAAATGCTGGTCCCTCCAATGGAAGGCCAGCAAAATCTCCTCCCCAGCCCAAATGGTCAGGGAGAAGCATTCTGTGTCTGGATGAGCTCACCCATGACAATATTCCTAGGAAGACAAGATTCCATAATTTCAGTGGTGGGAAACAAAATGAAAAAGCTGAATTTATGTGAGAATACTTCCAGAAAATGTTTCAGCCTTCCTGAACAGGGATTTCTGAGAAATTCATTCCATTTAGGATCTTTTTTTAATGGATTGACCTGACTGAACACCTCTTTTAACTGACCATAGCATTAAATGCAATTTGTGGTAAAATATATATCAGTATTTTTCTAGGCTTACAGAACAGTCTGTAATAAATAATAATAATAATAATAATAATAATAATAATGAATATCTGACATCATGAGCACATTTTGAATGTACAAAACACCTTGTGCACTTATAATCACCTTGTGCAGATGGCTGGATAGATGGATCTATCTCTAACTTTACTCTTCCCGCTATGCTGGGGGGGAAAAATCAACCAGGCAGCTATTTGACAAATCTATGTATTTACACCTCAAGGCATTTCTACTCTTCCCTTTTTTGCAAACCACTAGTTGCTTTAGATATTTCACTGTTCCCTTGGCCCAGAAAAAAAACTAAAAAATATTGGCCTGACTCCTATTGTTACTCCTGCTTGCAACAAAGCAAAGCAACATCTGCACAACAGAAATAATCCAGGTTGACACTAATTTAAATGCTCAATGTTATGGAATTCTGGGATTTGTATTTCACTGTGGCACCAAAGCTCTCTGACAGAGAATAGTCAATACCTCACAAAACTAAAAATCCCATAATTCCATAGATTGTGCCATGGTGGTTAAAGTGATGTCAAGCTTGATTATTTCCACAGTGTGAATGCAGCCCTAGTGAATCAACAGAATTTACCTATGTGCACATTCAATATTCAGCAGTCAGTTAGTTAATGAGTCAGTTAATTAATTAACAGCCTCTTGGCAAGGCATTCAAAGTTATTTACAAAAAAAAAAAAGAATGAAAATCTAGGTAAAATCTTTTTTTACTTTTTTTTAACAAAAGTTAAAAAGCACCAGTCAGTCTGCTCTTGTTATTTGCCATAAAATCATCTTTAATTGATGGCATTCTTATGAATTAGAGGCCTCCATCTTACAGCCTTGCTAAGGTCTTGCAAAGACCTATGGCTTCATTTTTAATCGCTCAATTTATAATATTTTCTTCCATTTTTCCATGCTGCCTTCAACTTCGCTGAGCATTATCATCTTCTCCGGTATGTTTTGTCACCCCATGCATGGATGATCCTGACTTTGTTATTTAATGATATATCTTTACACTTCAATATCGTATCTAGTTCCTTCATAGATACCCTTCCAAGTCTTCATCTTTTTCCAATTTCTTGAGTATCTACTCCTAATGACTGTCTCCGAAGTGATGCATTCTCCTTCTTTGGAGGTCTTTAAAAGAGATGTTGAATGACCATCTTTCGTGACTGCTTTAGTTGTTTGTTTCTAAATTGCCAGGGTTGATTAGATAGCCTTTTTATTCCATTTTATCCCAACACTATGTTACAAAAGTCCTACCATTCATTGTTATAAAGAAAAGTCAGTGTTAATGTTTATTTCTATTTCCTATTACAGAACCAAACTCTCAAAAGATAAACAAATGATCCCTTAATTTACAGCCCTGCTAATTTAAAATGTATGTCGCTAAATAAAATAGCCCCCCATGGAATAAGCAATGAAGGCTCGGCACAATTAACCTATCAGTTACACAATGACGGTTTAATATTAACATTTGGGATTGACATTTATTATAGCTGAGGGCAAATGAGCCAAAAACTCTACAAAGGTTTTTAAAGTACTCTTGGGACTGAGGTTACCATGGATGTTCTCCTAAAATTACATTTCAAGATAAATGTGGATGTTCCTCTTAGGAGGAAAAATATGTGAGGAAATACAAGTGGAACAGGAACAGTTTGGATAAAATTAGCAATATTTATCTGTCTCTGCTAGCCTTGGTAATGATGGAGTTGGCACTATTGAGAGGATTATTTGTTTATATTCAGAGCAATTCTCCATGAGCGTTATGTACTATGTAGCAGCATAACTAGTAGTGGATTCGAGCCAGACCTTCTCCAAACCCCAATTATTGGTAAGCAATCAATGGGACTGATGAGGGTCCATCCCGTTGTCAGTTGAGAAGAGGCTGGCTGACTTTCCAACCCTCTTCCTTGAGCAATCTCTGGCATGACAGACAGAAAGGATCCCGTTCCAAATTCCTCTTGCAAAGGTTTGTAGGAAACCAAGGCTACATCTGCACAGCAGGGGGTGGGAACATAAAGCAGGTACTTCTCGATGGGCAGCAGACCTCCATCAGTCCCAGTGGCTGCTTGCGAATACATTGGGTTTGGGAACCTTTCATGGTCTAACAGTTTGGGGGCTACATAGAGATTGTGAATATGTAGCATTATGAATACATAACTGTAGGATGCTCATTGGTGACTGCCCAACATGACTCCAGAATATATTTTAAAAGAAATTATATGTTACAGTATTTATTTATGCCATTGTGGCATGCCTTCAAGTTGCATCCAACTTATGGTTATCCTAAGGAGACTCTATCATGGGGATTTGTCAGCAGGATTTGTTCACAGGGGGGTTGCCATTGCCTTCCTCTGTGATTGAGAAAATGTGATTTGCCTACTGAGTTGCCATGGCCAAGTGGGAATTTGAACCCTGGTCTTCCAGAGCCATAGTCCCATAATCAAACTACTACATTATGCTGGCTCTCTATCTATTTATAGCATTTATCTATCTCCACTCAACTCAGCAGGCTCCCCTTCCCTGATTATGTACAATGAATAAGAGCATTTAAACCATTAAAGGACATGAATAAGTACAGTTAAAACAGAATAAAACAAATCTTTAAAGTAGTTTTAAAAACCACAGACAGTTAAAAACAGGCAGAGCAGACACTCCTGGGTTCAAAAGCCAAAGTACATTATGATTTATTGCTATTTTCCTCTACAAGGTAAGATTATAGTGTTTAGCATTTTTTAGCTTAGAATGAAAGACAAATAAGAGGAGAGATGACAGATCTTTATTAAATGATTCAGGATATGGAGAAACCGGTGAGGGCCAAGTTCTTCTTTTACATCTCAAAGGGATCATACATTTGACGCTGAATGGTAGGAAGATTCAGGACAGATAAAAGTTCTTTACACAACATATTGTCAAATTGTGGCATAGATGATGATAGTGACAGTAATATTTATTTATATCCTGCCTTTCCCGCACATCAGCACTCAATGCAGCTTAAGACCATTAAAACAGACATAGCAAAAATTAACAACATACAAAACTTTAAAATGTAATTGAACTACTAGAGAATTAAAACCTGTTTTTTTTAAAACAAAAATATAAACCATTAAAAAGAAAGTTGGAAATAAAGTACTAAATTATGTGAAGTCTCTTCCCCAAAGTAATTGGTCCAAAAACAAAAAGGTCTTCACCAGCTTGGAGAAAGATAGCAAGGAGGATGCCACTCTAGCCTATCTAGGGCTACATCGGCACTGCAGTTATAATCTGGTTTGATACCACTTTAACTACCTTGGCTCAATGCTATGGAATTCTGGGAACTGTAGTTTGTTGTGGCCTGGTGGTGAAGTGGATAAATGCCTGTACTACAGCCACTCACTCACAAACCACAAGGTTGTGAGTTCAATACCAGCCAGGGACTTAGGGTCAACTCAGCCTTGCATCTTCTGAAGTCATTAAAATTGAGTACCCAGCTTCGGGGCAATTAGCTTATATGTTGTAAACTGCTTAGGGAGTGCTTAAGTGCACTGATAAGTAGTATAGAAATGTACTTGCTATTGCTTTTGCTCTCAGAGCTCTACTCCTACAGGGCATTTGATGTGAAGAGAGATGAGAATTTAGTTAGTACAGAAGAGTATGGCTGATCCTATGCAAGGCAGAGTGCGGGAGCCATCTCAGGCAGAAGATACCATGGGGCAGATGTTGGACAATGAGATAACATGGCTTCCCACTAAGCTAGCCTTCAGCCTGCAAGTAAAGTGGAAGATGGGAGCTAACTGCCAATCTCAATATGAAATTTACTAGAGGATTAGTGTGGTGTAGTCATTTGAGTATAAGACTATAACTTTAGAGTCCATGGTTCAATTCCTTTTTTAGCCATGGTAACTCACTGGGTGACCTTGGGCATGCCACACATTCTCTGCCCCACAAAACTCTATTATAGGTTTATCTTATGATCATCATAACATGGAAACGACTTGAAGGCACACAACAACAGCCAGTCCAGCTGGCAATTCTGCATATAAAGGGGAGGGCACTTTCTTGTCCTTTTTCCTCAGACACCAAAATGCCTAGGACCAACTCAAGGAGCAAATCCTTGGTGTTTTCCCCACCTATCTCTCTCTCTCTTGGCATCTTTTTAAGCAAAAGCAACTGTGGAAGGTCTGGGAAGCAAATTTAAAAGTTAAATTCTGTTAACCAAAACGCCTCCAAAGTTGAGGGTTTCCCCCCAGAAATGGTCACAAGTCAATTTATGGTTTTGAACAATGAGTAATCTTAACATGAAGACATTTAGGCAGGGCTTCATTAGGGGCATGTGGGGGGTGCGGACAGCATTGTGTGACATTCCAAAGGGGCGGTGTACACCTGGTGAGACTGATGCACCTGCTGGGTAGTCCCTTTCAGGCACCCACACCAGGTGACACCAACCACAATGACACCACAGGGGAGTTTATCGCACTGGCCCTAAAACGAGTTCTAAATGTGAACGCGCACGAATGGGGCCAAACCCCCTATTTTATCGCACACTGGAACGCTGCCTTTGCTGCTGGGTGTTCCAGTTGCATCCCTGTTCTGTTCCAGAGGTTGCCATTTCTGGGGAAGCTAAGAAACAGTTCCCAGAAATGGCGCCCTCTGGAACGGAACAAAGATGGAACTGGAATGCCCGGCGGCAAAGGCAGTGTTCCAGCGTGCGATAAAATGTGGCTCTGGGCCCCATCCCATTCCGTGAGCATGCACGCACACACACATTCAGAACACACTGGGCATGTTTTAGGGGCCGTGCGATAAACCTCTGAGTTTAAGTGGTCCCTGTAAACTGTTTAAACAGTTAATGGCTACACAGGAAGATTTCCAGGAGATAATCCATCCTTTCTTTTGTCCAAAGAAAGAGAAGTCTGGAGGGTTTTGGGCCATGGTAGCAGTCTTGGACATTGCATGTAGTTTATGGTTATCACTGAGGTAGTTCATGGTAGACATTTGATGCAGAAGGTCAAAATCAAGATGATCATTCCTCTTCAGTTGCCTAAGATGACATTTTCTCTCTCTCATACACACACACAATCATCTGACTTAGCATTTCCTTGGAAAAACTTGCACAGTTCTTCATTTTGAGCTTATTTCCTATTCAGTGTAGTATGGCTAATTATCATGAAGTCCTCTGGTATTCATTGTAATAGCACTAATTATAATGAAATTGTTTGGTATTTGCTGTAATAGCACCAATCATAAAGCATTCATTTGACATTTATGAGGATATCACGTGCCTGTCCTCAGCTTTCCACTGTAATTTAGCATCTGTAAAGCATTACTTAATGGAAACATGAAATCAAACATTGCTCAGGTTTTTAACATAAACAAAAACAAGAAAAATATATGTTTATCCATCTACTATTAGAGCAGAGATGGCGTCTCAACAAATTGTTTGATCAGCTGGTCATCTCATCTTAATTAGTAACATGGTAAAGGGGGGGATCATTTCATAATTTATAACTAACAGTAAATGAGATCTGAGAAAACCTTATTTTGCTTATTTATTTGAGTTTCCATTTGTTCAACAGATACTGCAATAAAGCTGCACTACTGAATTCATTTTTTGTGCTTGAAAATCCTATTGTTGAAAGTAACAATACAAACCTAATAATGGGCTATTCCAGATAAGTCTCAAAGAACTGAGAGTTCTCACAATATAATTCTATAATTTTGCTGGATTTTCCTGGTTGTGTTGCCGTCATATCCCCTCATTCCATTCTGTAGGGAAGTTGTTTTCAGCAGCGTTTTGTATATGTAGATGGGATCTTCCAAAGGTGGTTTAAAATAACAATAATAAAAAAGAACAGCCCCCAAACAGGGTGTGGTTTACTGATGCAGTGCTATGGTTTGAATGGCAAATGCTCTCCTTTTTCATATTTTTTATTTCTTGGAATTATAGAATCATAGAATCATAGAGTTGGAAGAGACCCCAAGGGCCATCCAGTCCAACCCCCTGCCATGCAGAAAATCTAAATCTAAATCTAAATCTAAATCTAAAGTATCCCTAACAGATGGCCATCCAGCCTCTGTTTAAAGACCTCCAAGGAAGGAGACTCCACTACACTCTGAGGAAGGAGTGTGTTCCATTGTCGAACAGCCCTTACTGTCAAAAAGTTCCTCATAATGTTCAGGTGGACTCTCTTTTCCTGTAGCTTGTATCCATTGTTCCAGGTCTTGTTCCCTAGAGCAGCAGAAAACAATCTTGTTCCCTCCTCAACATGACAACCCTTCAAATATTTAAACAGGGCTATCATATCACCTCTTAACCTTCTTTTCACTAGGCTAAACATACCCTGCTCCCTAAGTCTCTCCTCATAAGACATAGTTTCCAGATCCTTCACCGTTTTGATGTCCCTGCTCTGGACACGCTCCAACTTGTCAACATCTTTTTTTGAATTGTGGTGGCCAGAATTGGACATAGAATTCCAGGTGAGGCCTGATCAAAGCAGAATAGAGTGGCACTATTGCTAATGCTGGGCTGCAATCCAACATCCCCTCCTGTTGGAACACACAAGGATCCTCTCTTTGTTATGTGAAAACACTTCTTTTCAATGTCTGAGAGCTTTAAGATGATTGAAAGAAACCTCCACGTTACTCTGCTGTTCAATGGCGAGGGAGAAGAACTGGGTTTTCAAAATGTGTGGTTTGACTCCCAAATTGGGATCCCAGTGGATTCAAGGGTGGGTATGGGGAATGGTGGGGTTGGGTTGATGGGTGATCACCTACATCAGGTGGTCCCCTAGGTCACCTGATTGTTCCTGCCACAGAAGGGTTTGGCTTTTGGATGGGAGGGGGGATTTAAAGTTTGGTATTTCACTTCTCCTTCACTTATGGGCTTCACTTTCCAGGAATGCAGGCAGGCAGTCAGTATAAAGGGAAACAAAGGGTATTTGATTAAGCAAATAAGTGAATATGCACATGCACTGAGGGAATAAAACAAAAACCAGCTGCTGTGGTCATGTAACCAGACATAAACCAATACAGGCAACATATGCACATAATAGAAACATCCCCTTGTACCCATGCAGCTATGTAATGTGGGTTTCATGTAGCTCTCCAAACTGATTTCAGTTTAGATTTTACAAAGTGTGTGTTTCAGTAAAGGGGTCAGACTGGGGTATGGATACTACTCTGAGGAGATGGTATACGCCTCTTGTGTAGATTCAGTTTGAGTTAGAGAAACAAGATATAAAAATTAGCAATGTTTAGATCAGAAAGCATCTCAACTCCCCTCTCCCAGCAAAATCCAATTAAAAATTGCTGGCACATGGATGAAAGATGCCCTCTGAATACACAACAGAAGCAAGGAGGTGAGCAACTGCATTTTACAGTGGCTGACATTTCAAAGTGATTTTCCCCCTGCAAAGTACATTGTTAAATCCAGTAAAATCTCCCTTCCTGAACGTTTCTTATCAGCATACTATCACTCATTACAAGCAGACTCCAACAGTGGCATTAGCTCTGGGCAATATTTAAATAGCCTTACTCCCAAAGCATTTGATGGCACTGAATTTTCATTTTTGAACTTCTCCCCATTGGCTCTAACCTTGACTAGAGTCCCTGTCTTCCTTGGATATTGTCTTGGCTTTGAGCAATGATTTGTGACATTCTTCTAATACTCTACCCAGCATAAGGAGAAAGTGTCCTGCAAGGATGGTTTACAGGGGTTGCTCTCATTGTGCCTTTTTCCAAGCCAAGAAACAATAATTAGAGCTGCAAACGGAAATCTTTGTATGAAGAGAACTACAGGTACCTTCAACGTTACATTTAACCCCAGCACTATTTAGTTCACATCAATCTTTTTAAATGATTCTCATTCTCCTTTCCCCCCCTTTTTTTAAAACTCCCTTTCAGAAAATATTATTCTTCCCTATTTAGTTACATTTAGTGTGATGTAGTGGTTTGAGTGTAGGACTAGGACTCTGGGAAGCCAGAGTACAAATCCCTGTTTATCCATGGAAACCTAATGAATGACCTTAGGCAAGTCACACTCTTAGATTGTAAGCCTGAGGGCAAGGAACCATCCAATTAAAAAGATTGTATGTACAGTGCTGTGTAAATTTACAGCGCTTTATAAATAAAGGTTAATAATAATAATAATAATAATAATAATAATAATAATAATAATAATAATTTCTGTCTCAGAGAAAGCCAATAGCAGACTACCTCTGAAAAAAAAAATCTTGCCAAGAAAATCCTGTGAAAGGTTAGCCTTAGGGTTGCCATGAAACTTAAATGACTTGAAAGCAGATGACAGTAATTTTTCACCAATGAGCTCAAGGTGGCATACACAGCTCTTCACTTTGTCATCACAACAAGCCTGCAAAGTAGGTCATGCTGAGAGAAAGTGGCTGGCCCAAGGCTACTCATTGGCTCAGTGGGGAGTAAAACCTGGATCTCTCAAGTCCCATTCCAATTCTCTGATCATTAGATCTAATGACTTGCTGCCACATTTCATTCAGTTCTTACCTCCAAGCCATCTTCTCAGGTTTGGGCTTGTCTGCTTCTGGCTTTGACACTCATTCCTCATTCCTAGCTGAAATAGCATAAGTACATTAGAGCTGTGTACATTGTATGTTTGGTGTGTTGTTTATCATATTTTGGATATTCTGTGCCTGTTATCTATCCAAGTGTGGGGAATTAGAAGTGGAAGTAGAACCATCCCATCAGATTTCTCCAGGGGGAAAGAAAAGTTTTCCAATTGCTTCTCAGCAGTACTGCACATCAGAACAGTGCCAATAGCAGATAATAGCATTTCCCAGCTGAAAACCAGTACACATGTAGCCAAGCAACATCAGAGTGTGTTCAAGATGACAACATTTCTTAATGAGGAGGAATAGACAAGCTAGGAGAGGCTGCAGTAGTTTGCTTTTTCAAGGCCCTACTGGGAAGGGCAAGATTCTCCCCCATCTTCTCTTATCCCAGATGAGTTAATTGAGTGCAAAGTGCTTTTGTATTTTGAGGTCAGTTTGAAGCAATTGAAGTAACCTCAGGACAACAAGAGAAAGTGGGAGCAGAAGAAAGTAGGACATTTTAAAAGAAGGTGAATAAGTTGAAGATTAAGGATGTCATTGCCAAATCAAAACAGCTGAAGGGTATGGTAGCACTGATTCTGTTCCCTCGCCAAAAAAGGGAAGTATTTTCAACCCCTGTTGTCACTGTCAGTAGTAGGAACATCTCTGTGAGTAGTGTGGCCAGCATTTGCATCCTTCGCAATACCCTTACATTGCTCCATGTCATTGCAATCCTCCAGAGTCAGTTGCCAGATAGAAAACTGGAGATAGCTTCTGTGCCTTTAAGGATTAAACTGAAAAGGGCATTTCAGGAGATGTTGCTTGTTACCTGATTGTGTGACTTCACCTTTATGAATCACATGGCAAGCAGCTGTAATTTGGTCCTCCATGCTGGAAATAGTGGAGCTCATGGAATTTAGCTAGGACAGATGATTGACAATGTTGTTTGCTCTGTTTTGGATAAGCCATTTTTTTTAAAGTAAAAATAACAGGTTTATCCATTCCTATTCAGAATGTCAAGTTGGTGGAGATAAAGCCACACCAGTTGTTGAGATGGTGCCTAGCAATCTAGTTGTTGTTTTATCTCAGGCCATTTTGAAATGCCACTATCCATGCCCCTAGCAAAGAGGTGGGTATATGGTGGTGTGTGAGTCAAATGCAGTCAAGGAAGCCTTTCTAAAGGTGTATCTCACCCCTACACCTCCATACCTACCCAACAGGTCTTTCTTGATGGTGCTCTTGATGTCTAGACCCTCTTCCTAGGGAGGTTAGAATGGCTTCCTCGTTGCTATTTTTACCATTATCCAGAAAAGTTTTTTATTTTAAAAAAAAGATCTAAAAGGCATTTGAGAATTAAAGATACTTTCAAAGAAATTTATTTTAGTAGGATGTTCTGTTGTTTAAATTGTGTTGTTCTTAAATGCACTGTCTATAAGCTGCTTCTTATTATTTACATTTGTATGTTCTGTTCTGCAGAAAAGGTGTGAGATAAATAAAATGATGCTGCTGCTGTTCATGGTGATGATATACTCTCTTCCTCCCTCTAAAGGCCAAGGTCCTTTCCCAAAAATCTTTTTTCAGGCTCAGAGGCCCTTTTACATGCCTTGATGTCCAGCCACCTCTGTTTTTTTCAGGAGGACATTTAGAGGACAAAATTTGGCAAAGTTCTCCTTCATTGACCCTAGAGACATGAGAATCATTTTACAGATGTATTTTTAAAAAGTTTTTGGTGTAGTAGTGTAGGGAGAAATATGACCCTATCAGGTCTATTCCACTGTTAAACAGTTCTTAACAATCAATAGCTTCTTCTTAATATTTAGGTGGAATGCTAGATGCTAATAGTAAATTAGACTTAGGGAATGAAAGAAGTGCAGGGTTGTGAGGCTAGGCTGGCCGCTTCCCTGCTTTGCTTTTGCTGTCAGACTTAGAGATCATTCACACTTTATTTTTAGTGCAACTATGCAAATAATCTCAGTCATACATTCCGGGTTGGTTGATCACACTAAGGAACCACATCATGTGCATCTCTGTGAGTTCAGTTGCTCGCACGTGTCAGCACTCAAATAAAAAAGAAATTGGTGATGCAAATGTATTTTAAGCATATTTCAAAGCATGTAGTTTTACCCCAGTTTATCCCAGTTCTATTCACATCTTTTAAAAAAAAACTCAGGAAACAAATCCGGCAATGAATATCTTGGGCTAAATATTGTTGTTTTGTGGCAGCCCCCCCCCCCTCAACCTAATTGGATACATTCAAAATGCATGTGAACAAGAAAGATTCAACCCATATTCTATCTGGATTATTTTGACCATTTGAATAACCCCAAAGATATTTTTATTCAAGCAGGCTTTTAATATGGGGTGTGTGCTTCAGAGATATCATTTTTTTAAACTTTTGTATGTTTTATGTTGTTGTATACTGTTTTTAGCTAGATGTTTCTAATTTTCTTTAAAAATATTATTGTCATTTAAAAACAACAACACACACACACCAATTTTACCTGTGAGCCACCTTGGGCCCCTTTCTGGGGAAAAAAAGGCAGCATAGAAATAAATACTGTAGATAGGTAGGTAGGTAGGTAGGTAGGTAGGTAGGTCCAGAGGGCATGGGCAGCCTCAGAACTCCCTCCCCACCCATCAACCTTTGTTATAGTTACTTGTCAGAGATGTTCCATGTTCCAAGGCTTTGACTTCACTAGATATGCTCCAAATGGACTCAAAATTTCTTCCAGCTTCTATAATCCAAACTTTTGGTAGAGAAGATTGGATGCATCTCCCCTTCTGGGGATATTTCTTGGGGTGGAACTACATTTTTCTTTCCCTCCCAGTCTCTCAATTCAGTTAGTGTATTACTATCTAGTTCTGGTTAAAGGGGGCTATGGGAAGCAAAGCCAGGCTGAATGAAAAACCTCTGACAGGGTTGCGGTGGTCCTTGACATCTGAAGAATCTAATTAGAGATGTCAGATGCAAAAGAGGGCAGTTTTACTAACGGTGTATCAGAGGGAATTCAGCAGCTGTTGCTTTGCTGGCAACCATCCCACTACAATCCACCATCTAACAAAGCAATTAAAGGTGCAGAATCTCTCTCCTTTTTTTGATGTAGCCACTGAAAAATTGTTATGGTCATTCTTCCTTATTATAAACTGTCCAAGATGGAAACAGTACTTGAAAATATTTTAAAATCATGGGAAAACATGTTTTTCTGAGGAATGAGGTAAGAAGAATCCTGGAGTGATGGAAATATTTGCAGTTTAAAACTTAAAAAATATATTCTCACACAGCTATGTCAAAAAAGTTGTTTCCTATGCAGAAAATGCTGTAATTGGGGGCTTATTCACATGATTTGCATTGAAAACAGAATTTTCTGCACAAAAAATAGCATTTTTTTTTGTCTAGAAAACAATATATCTATGTTGAAAATATTCTCTGCACAGAAAATTCTGCTTCTTGTGTGAGTGCAAAACAACCACATATGAATTTTGCACAAAATAATTCCTGAATTTTGAATAGGATTCAAAAATTGTGTAGAAGACTTTCTTGTAGCAGAATTTTTTTTCTAAAATTACTTGTAGATTCCTTCAAGAAGAAAGTTAGTGAAGAATAACAACCCAGTTTTTGATATCTTTTGCCACTAATGGCTACCTAGGAAGAGCTGAGTCTGTCAAGTCTCTTCAAGACTTTTATCTAACTATCCACAGGTTGGGTTAATATACATAGATCTCAAATGCTTGTGCATTCATACACACACTTTCTGTATAACACAAAATGCTAGCACAATGTGTTTTTGTATATGTGTGTGTGTGTGTGTGGATAAGGCTGAACTGCCTTATCAAAAATGAAACAGCTAGGGAAAGCAGGCGCTCTTAAAATAACCTCAAGCCGATTTGTGTTTTTATCTGGCTGACAAAGTATACTGAGATGACTAATATTGTTTTGAAATGGTCTCTAGACTTCATCCTCGTCTTCTAACAAAGGCTATTTTGGAAAGATAAATAACTTGCCTGCACAAAAAGATTCCAGTTCTGCACCACACCTGCTAACACAAAGCTGAAAAACAAAACAAAACAAACCTCAGGAAATACTGGAAACGACAAGAGTTTTTCTCACAAATTGCAACACTCAAGATTAGGGTTATTTTGCTCTGTTTGTTGGTGTGTATAACCTATAGGAGGATAATACAGATATTATCATTTTGCTTATAGTTTTTCTTTCCAAGTGTCTAAAATGAATTCAGCATACACAATAAAAGTAAGTGTAACCACGCAGCTCCGTTCTGCTTATGGTAATATTGCTCAGTACCTCAATACATTGACCCTGATATTGTTTCTTGTGTAGCTATTCCCTTTTTTAAAAAAACAAAACAAAACAAAAAACAAAAAAAAACCTGCCTGTATATTGTTGAATGTGCAGAAGGCTTCTATAAACCCTGCCTTGTTAACAGATATGGATTTGTAACAGGAATTAGATTCTCACAAATGAGAAATACTCTGGTTCAAGTCAACCTGAATAGTATATATTCTCATTGTGGGAGAGATTGTTGAAGAAAACTTGATGCAATGCTGA
Source organism: Sceloporus undulatus (assembly GCF_019175285.1). Classification (NCBI taxonomy): domain Eukaryota; kingdom Metazoa; phylum Chordata; class Lepidosauria; order Squamata; family Phrynosomatidae; genus Sceloporus; species Sceloporus undulatus. The sequence goes on from NC_056524.1 coordinate 19,735,145, forward strand.
ACATAGAACTGCTGTTACAGATATCCGCTCAGGTTAACTGGCCTGTTCTCTTCTTAGCAAATAATTTATTCAGGAATAGCTTGCCTTGTGTTCTTTAAGCACCTAGAAATGCCCCTCCCCCACGTTATTGGTTTCTCATGGGGATAGTTCTCACTGGACAAATAAAGCAGCCTCTAACTGCTTTGAAGGTTTTGATGATGCACAAGGCAAAAGCAGGTGGAAAGCAAAAGGAAGCTGCACTCTGGGGATAAAAGTGGAGCAAATAGAAGGTGGGATACTCTAATTAAGGTGGAAAATCTGCATCATTGCACCAGCATATAAACAGTGCATTGCCAGTACAGGACTACGGCAAAGCAAAAACGCAGTCGCCAATAATGCAATGAATGTAATTACAACAAGCAGAAACTAGAGAATCCAACAAGGGGTGAAAGGGGCATGTATGAGGGCCCTCCATGATTGTGCTTTGCCAATGTGTCATTGGGCACACTGATGGACCGATGCAATGTACAAGTGGTTCATCACACATGCAACTGTGTGGCCACTCATATGGGTAGACATCTAATGGAATGGCAGCTGGGCAGGAAGAGGGAGGTAAGTGGAGGTTGCAGACAGTATCTTTGTGCAGTAGTACACATGCGTGGTGGGGAGGTAACAAAAGAAAAATAACCGCACAGTGAGGCTTGGTGCCGCATGGCGCAGACAGCCTGTGGGTGTTCAAACCACCTTGGGAGCAGGCCATGTGGACAGCAGAGTTTTGATCCACTTTCAGAAAACCCAGGATTGAGCTGTTTTTTCCTGCCTGTCTGCCTCCGCCCATAGAATGCACTTTGAAGAGGAGAGATTGCTGCTTGTGTTAAGAGCAAGATACTGGGAGAGGAGCTAAACATAGTTGTCCTGTCCCTGATTCCACATTGAATTCTGTATTTTCAGATAATATCTTCATAAGGTTAAGGTACCCCTCAGAATTAACAGCACAGCCTTTTTCACATCTTGTTGCTGTGTGCCTCCAAGTCATTTTTTACTTATGGCAACCCTAAGGCGAACCCATCATAGGAGTTTATCACACGGGGGAGGAAGCGTCATGCTCCCAATTTTTTTCTGTTAACATTGTGAAATTGTGAAGAAGATGATCACACAACATCGGGATGATCATGTTGCCCACAAGTTATCAAAGTGTCATGTTCCCGTCAGATTGTATTAACAATTTAAATCATTATAACATCTCAAAAGTGCAATCTAAATGTTATTGCCACAAGTGTGTACTTACAAAGCACTACATTTGCGTAATGGCACATTTCTGCAATTGCGGTTACATTTCCAGCTTGCTATTCGAAATAACAGCAATGACGGTTAGGGGGGAGGGGAGAACCACCAGGATATCTCTTCTGCACCTCTGCAGAGATTACAAAAATGGAACTATACTTCTGTAATTCAAGTGGAACTGCATTGTTTTTGGTTTAGGTGTGATCATCTCCCATTACTGTTTCATTGTCTGGAAACTTCAATTAGTTCAGAACATGGCAGCCAGATTGGTCTCTGGTATATCCAGAAGAGACCATATAACACCAATCTTAAGGTCACTCCACTGGCTGCCCATCAGTTTCTGGGCTCAGTACAAGGTGTTGGTAATCACCTTTAAAGCCCTCAATGGCTTGGATCCAACCTATCTTTGGAACCGCCTCCTTCCACATAATCCTCCCTGCACACTTAGATCCTCGGGGAAAATTTTGTTACAGCCTTGTAAAACAAGGCTATCTATGACCTCCCAGAGGACCTTCTCAGCTGTTGCTCCCAGATTGTGGAATGGCCTGCCGGACGAGATCCATCACATTACCACTCCAAATAGCTTTTTAAAAGCTATAAAGACGGATCTCTTCCAGCAGGCCTCTCCTGAATAGTTTTCCAGCTAACAGAAGAAAAATCTAATTGCTGATCTCTGACTTCACCACAGTTATTGTATTGTTTTTAAATATGTTTTATGTTTAAATTCTACATTGTTTAATTGTATTTTAAGGGGGTGGGTGGGTTGAGGGTTTGGTCTGTATATCTTAATCTTGTAAGCCGCCTCGATTGCATTTTGTAGAGAAGCGGGATATAAATAAATTTTATATTATTATTATTATTATTATTATTATTATTATTATTATTATTATATTGTGCAATTGCATAATTGCGCAATGGTAACAGAAAAAAACATGAGCATGACGCTTTCTCCCCCGTGGGATAAACTCCATAGAGTTTTCTTGGCAAGTTTCTTCAGAGGGAGCTTGACATTGCCCTCCTCTGAGGCTGAGAGTGTGACTTTGCCACCCAGTGGGTTTTTTATGTTCAAGTGGGGAATCAAACCCTGATCTCCTCAGCCAATGCACAATCTACCCAGAAAAAAAAACCAGCATCCTAAGAGCAAAATCCTAACCAGCCAAGACAGCCACGGCTCAGCAGAGTTGAAGTTGAACTTTGTACCAGTGTTATGGTTATGTGCCTCTGATGTGAGAGTTGAGATTCATGCATAGCCCCAGCCCCTCTGTCACCCCACCTTTTGCCCACCACCTCTTTGGCTTTTTTGCCAGGTGAGCAGTTCTTCTGGTAGACTGCTCTGTCAACAAATCTTTTGGACCAACCATAGAAGAGTATTCTCTTGGCAGAAGAACATTACTGCTAGAAGAAGAGGATTTCTCAAGGCAAAATAGACTTATGCCCAGTCTTAACCACCAACATCTGGGGGTTGAAGTTATAATTGCACTGCCCACTGTCAGGTAAACAATCATAGAGACTCAGCTCAAGTGCAAATTTATTTTTCCTTGGAAAGTTTCATTCAAATAATAACCACATAAGCTTCAAAAACATACCTTAATGAGTGTGTTTGTGTGTGCGTGCGCATGTTGTGTGCCTTCAAGTCATTTCCAACTTATGGTAATCCTAAAGTGAACCTCTCATGGGTTTTTCTTGGCAAGATTTGTTCAGAGGAGGGTTATCATTGCCTTCCCCTGAGGCTGATAGCATGTGACTTGCCCAAGGCTACCCAGTGGGTTTCATGGCTGAGTTGGTAATCAAACCTTGGTCTCCAGAGTCATAGTCCAACATCCAAACGTCTATGCTATGCTGACTCTCAGGAGTGTGTGTGTGTGTGTGTGTGTGTATAAATTTATATCACACCCAATATCATGACTGCATGAGCTACCATGTGGGTTTCTTTTTCATTCAACCTCCACAGATTCAAGAACTGGTTGAACATCAGCTGTGCACCAATACTTAATAGAACCATACAATCTGTGTGTTGTCATAGTTCAGTTCAGTACTCCATATGTACTAATGGGCATTTGTGCCAGGAGATCCAGATGGCACTGGTACTAGTAGCTGTATGTGCAGGAGCAGAATTGGCAAAAGGTCCTCTTGCAACACAAAGTTGCCTGTTGTCACAGGGACTTCATTTCTTTGTGTGCACCAGCAGTCTAGTTCTAATAGGGATACTTCTTAGCACTCTTCATATTTTGGAGATTGTATCAGAAACCTCTACCTAAACTACTGTAAAGGAAAGAGAGAGTTGAAATTTGATAATCTTGAGTTTTTCTGGGGATGAGATGGGCCATGAATTAATGCAAAAACAAAATAACAATATATGTATTTTAAGGTTAACTGAAATTTAAAATTTAATATTAATATTAGCATCAATGTGGTGTAGTGGTTTGAGTGTTGGAGACCAGGGTTCAATTCCTGGCTCAGCCATGTAAACCTACTGGGTGACCTTGGGTAAGTCACACTCTCTCGGCGTCAGAGGATGGCATTGGCAAACTCCCTGTGAAGAAATGTGCCAAGAAAACCCCTTGAGAGGGTCACCATAAATCAGAAATAACTTGAAGGCAGACAACAACAACATTAATATTTACAATTTGTCTCTATGCCGACTTTGGAAATTGCAGTCCATTTCATCCATGATCACTGAAAATCAAATACATTTACTTAATAATTCTGATGTTTACAGCTCTATGTTCATACAGCCATCTGATAAGCTGCTCCAATGACTACCATGGAAGCCATATTCTGGACCAGTTGCACTTTCTGGACTGTCTTCAAAAGCAGACTGATGTAAGCTTATTATAATCTGGAAGTGATTCCAACTTGGATGGCTGAGGCTTGGTCTGGCTTCTTGGGGAAAGGGCCCAGTTTTGATTTGGCACATGTAACACTGATGCCATGCTAACTATACTTGTTAAGAGTCCTTCAGCATTCTGTTCCCATGCCAGAGAACCAGATGCCACAAAAAGGTCATGAGTGCCACAAAAAGGTCATGTTCCCATGAGCGGTATTAAAAGGCACTCTCTGACTCAAATCCATCACAACTACTAGCCTTATGTTTCACAAATCTTTCTTATGACTTTTAAAGAATTGCTTTTACTGTAGACCATTACATCCTCTAATTCGGCTGCTATACAGGTTGAGCATCCTAAATACGGAAATCCAAAATATGAAAACCTCTAAAAACCTAAACTTTTTGCCACCAGCCGCCCACTTTAAAGCAGCAGCTGTGGCACTCCTGTTCATTCCCTGCTCAGATCTTCAGTTTGTCTCCATCTTCCCATCTCATACACAACACAAGTAGGAAATGACTTGAAGGTACACAACAACAAAGCTAGACCCATGTGAGAGACAGACTCTGTTGCTTCCCTGTTTCACTATCCAACTTAGTACTGAAGCAATAAAGCAATAAAACATTCAGAACATTAAATTTCAAATGGACATTCCTGCCCCATTAGTTCATTTGAAAATGAAATGAACTATTTGAAAAATCTCACATCTGACCAAGAAGATGGGAAATGTCTAGGTTTGTAAATACAAACTAAAAGGGGCCAAGAAAACAAAACAAAGCAAAAAAATCTGTATATTTAAAAGCAATGAATGATTGTTGCATTACTAGTCAAGACTGCAAAAATTACTAAACAAGAATAACATGCAAGCTAGAATTCAAAGATATAGCCATGTTGGTCTGTAGAATCAATACATAGAGAGATCTTGTAGCACCTCTGAGACCAACTGAAAGAAAAAAACTGGCAGCATAAACTTTCGTAGACTTCCCTCTACTTCCTCAGGTGCATTTGGTGGAGTGGAAGCCAGGCACAGACATATATATGCCATTGGTATGTGAGGATGTCAATTCAAATTACAAATCCTTTCTGTATAGAAATGAAGTTGCAGATCCAGCTTTAACAATGGTCATTAATAATAATAATAATAAAATTTATTTATATACCGCTATTCCATTTGATCACAGCAGTGTACAACAATTGCAATGACGATACAATACAAGATAAAAATTGCAATAGATAATTAAAACTTGCAAAACAGTGCACAGTATACATAAAATCAACATTAAACCAAGCCAGAAATCTACTCGAAGATGTTAATCATATAGGGGGGGCCACACATAGTCTTTCCAGGCCAGGCCAGGCCTCGTTTCTCCCCCTCAAGATGGTGGTCGGGGGGAGGGCTCTTAGTCTTTTCAGGCCAGGCCTCGTCTCTCCCCCTCAAGATGGTGGTCGGGAGGAGGGCTCTTAGTCTTGCCAGGCCAGGCCTCGTCTCTCCCCCTCAAGATGGTGGTCGGGAGGAGGGCTCTTAGTCTTGCCAGGCCAGGCCTCGTCTCTCCCCCTCAAGATTAGTGCACAAAGGCATAAGAAACTGCAGAGAGAGTTTTACAATGGGACTAGCCTGTGGTGAGGGAAATAGATGAATGTGGGGCACCCCCATGAGGATGGGGTCAGATAGTGTAGAAGTGTGTGTAGTGAGTCAGGAAGCCAGTGTCTTTGTTCAATCCCTTAGTGCTGGATTGTAGTTTGTGGATGAATTCCAAGCTACAGCAGTTTGTTTTTGTTTGCATCTACTGGGAAGGGCAGGATTCTGCTCCCTCTTCTCCCTTGTTGAGTTAATCGAGTACAAACCAGTTTTCCACTTTGAACTCAGTTCGTAGTAACTGAAGTAAGTAATCAGAGGGAAAGTGGAGGGGAGGAAGAAAAAACAGGATGTTTTAAAAGCAGCTGAAATAGTGGACCAGCCAGGACTGTTCCTGCTGTATCAGGACAGTTGGAGGTATGGACTAAAGGGGAGAACAGCTACATCCAGTTCCTCCTATAATAGGGTCCAATGAAAGATAGTTATTCATATGCAACTTCCTGCTGTCTTACCATTCATTTCTTTTAACTACTACCAGTGTAATGCTTTCAGTTTGGATGGAGAAGTTGTTGATTCCAGGATCATCTTTCAAAGAGAGATTCCCCCCCCCCCCAGCTCATTTTTGGAGGAGCTGTGGGGAATTAGCAATCCTGTGCTACAGTGCTTTATCAGAAGATGCCTCTTAATATACTAGGCTGCTCTAGAGTAGGGTAGTGAAACTATTTTGGATAACATTTGAGCAATATCTTTCTCTTATGCCAGTATCAATCACTTGTTTGCACATTTAGCTGTACATTTTCACAGTGATTTATAAGAGATCAAAAAGCGGTCTACTTAAAATGTGCTGAAACAACCATTTCTTACCCTCTCTTCTTTCCATCTCTAATGATGAGGAATGACAGAGAAAGCATGGGGGGGGGGAAATCCCTACCAACTCAATAGAATGAATTAGTCAATTTTGTGGGAGCTGAAAGTAATTAATTGGATTTCATTTTGCTGTTGTCTTCATTATGCATTAAAGGATTGTTGTCCTGGGGCATTTGCCACACAGAGTTCAAGCAAAAATGGGCGAGAGTGGATATTTATGCCAGTGATGAAATGTTTGATCTTCTCCAGCTTTCAGTGATATTCCATAAAGCTCCATTTGATTGATATCCACCCCTTTACAGTGTACTTTCCCAACCCTGTTTTTCCCTTATCCCTTACATTTAATGGAAGACCATCAATCCACTGGGTAAAGAGACTGCCCCTGTTACATTCTATAAAATATTTGCCATTCAAGATGATGATGATAATGATGACCCATAGACTGAGGTGGAAAACAGCAACAGATTAAAATGCAATTCATAACATCAGTTAAAATGTATAAACCAGTTAATACACATAATATCATTTTAAAAGAACATACAGTATAAACCCAATTCATATTAAACCAATTCATATTAAAACAATCAGACTTCTGGAAGAGACTGGTCTTCAATGTTGTTTTAAATTCAGGGACCACTAGAAGCCGCCAAAGCCCTTAAACCCTAATTTTTAAAAACTGACCAATTTTTGGGCTTCAAATAGACCCAAATCATCCAAACTTACAAAAAATGTAGCAGTTTGATTCTCCTAATGCCCTTCTCCAAATGATTGGCCACAAAATGGCCAGAATGACCTCTAGAAGTGAAATAATAATAATAATAATAATAATAATAATAATAATAATAATAATTTTATTCATTTGTATTCCACCTCTCCCGTTTGAGGATTGAGGCGGGTAACAGTAAGGAAAATTTCAAATACAAAAGTCACAGAAAATAATAACAAAACAGTCCCTGAAAATCCCCACCCTTCTACCCTCCCTCCCATCAATACAAAATAATAACAATAAAAACTCTTAACTGGAATAACTTCAGTTAAAACAGCTCAGCAGGAAGTGTCAACAATATGACAATAATGGGCAATAATGAGAATTGTGTCATTTTGTGTGTGCTGAAATGCAATGGAGTGACCTGCTGGGTGGGCCCAAGGAAGAAAAATGATCCTCACCCCCTGATACCACCCACCTTGTACTAGAAGGAAGGCTATGTATGCCTCTGTGCCTCCTAAATTTGGGTACTTGTGCGGGCAAAATCATTTGGTTATTTTGACTGTCTAATAAGCACATGAATTCAATATTTCTTTTCCCATTGACTGCATGTGACTGCATGCTCATTGTATGTATTTCTCAATGCCCAGCCTTCCTTGTGAAATCACTTCCTCTGACAAATATAGGTTAAATCTTTGGAATAAAATGGGGAGAATATTTCTTTCGTTGCTTTAATTCTCAAAGCACAAAGGCTAGGGGGAAAATTCAATATTTTTCTCTGTAACTAATTCTTGATTTAGAAGTACAATTAAGTTGTAAACTACATTATATTGCTGATATTGCTCCTTTCCTACCATCTGATATGTTGCCTTTATTATGTGAGGAAGCTATTGAGTTTTATTCATCAGCAAAAACTGGAGAATCTCCTATAAGGAAAGAAACAATTGGGGGAAGAAATCACTGTACTATCAGAAACAATTACTTCCTAATCCAAAAGTATGCAACAGTTGGTTAATAATAATAATATAATAATAATGATTTATTTATAGCCCGCCCAATCACAAGGAATCCAGGCGGGTTACAACAGTAAAAATAAAGATAATAAAATAAAATACAATAAATAAATAAAATACAATAAAATTAAAGAGAGCGAAGTGAGTACATTCACAGTTAGGCCTGATGGAAGTTGGGCCTCTCTTTTTCACTCCCTCCCAGGTCTGATGATGATGTCATGGAGGGAGGGCTCTTCTTCTTGAGGCAAGGATTTTATTTTAATTAATTTTAATTTAATTCTTCTCATTAAATTTAAGAGAAGAATTAGTGGACAGAGTGACATAAGTCACAGTAAATGGGGAGTAGAACTAGGTAGGGAAGGCCTGCCGGAAGAGATCCGTCTTAAGAGCCTTCTTAAAGGCTGTAAGAGTAGAAATGTCATGGATCTCCTTCGGCAGGTCATTCCATAGCTTCGGAGCTGCGATGGAAAAGGCCCTCTGGGTGACTGAAGTTAGCCTAGATTTTATTGGCTGAAGTAGATTCTTCCCCGAGGACCTTAGAGTGGTTCATCTCCCTGTGTCTCTTACTATGGCAGCTCATGGACATTGGCCAAATAATACTGGAAGAGGTGTCCCAGCTTGGTCCTTGCACTATCTTTAGTTTCTTGCCTGTTTTAATGTTTGTGTTGTGTTCTAAACTACATGGTTGGGGACAGATTTAGGCCTGAGTCCAGAGTTTGGAAAATTTATTCTTTAGTCTACAACAGCTGGTAAATTACTAATCCAAAAATTATGCAAAGACAACTTCCTGGGGGTTCTCCAGAGGTCTGGGATGATGATATTTTCTTCAAACTTACATTTGCAAAAACACAGCCAAATGATTCTAGGCTGTTCCCTCCTTTCCCCTGGCCATTGATGTTACATCTGCACAGGCCAGATAACATGTCACAGGGACGTAGCTAGGATTTTAGGAAGGGGAGGTCCAGACTAAGTGCCACCATTATAATGGGGCTTGAGAGTGGCGGTACAGCAGCACACACCATTCATTTTTCTAATGGGAGGGGGGGGGCCCCCCCCCCCCCCCCCCCCCCTTGGCTACGTCCCTGCATGCCCTCTCCCTGTCCTCATAGCAATCAGTCTGGACAATGCAGGGTCCATCTGTTCTGATGCAAACTATTCAGGTGATGTATGGCAAGTTCAGCACCAAACCTGTGGTATACCACCCTCAACACAGAATATTAAAACTCATATTTTGCTCCAGATCTTTGCAAATGTCTTTGCAGGTGGTTGTTTACAACACTTCCCACTGTGCTGCCTGCTGCCACTGCTGGTGTGAGTCACTCTTTATAAGATAAGAGCAAGGCACCTAGGTATTTGGTCAATGTTTACCACCTCATTTTCAGCCTCAGGAAGAGGAACTTTGCAGCAACAGTGGTGGTGGGCACCACAGTAGGACGCTCATGCTAACAGCAGCCCAGCATTGCTTTAGAGTGCCCAGGTAACTAGAGGACACTAGGGCAGCTTTATGGCCAGAATAATCTAGGCTTCTGCCAAAGCGTTCTGTCCCATGCAACTGGGGTGTCTGAGGGTGCATCTACACTGTTGAAATAATGCACTATACTAGTGATAGGAACCCCTGGTCTGGGCAGGGAAATTTGTCAACCAGTCCTGGATGGGATCACACTTCCCATAAAGGACTAAGTTCACAGCTTCGGAGTACTTCTGGACTCGTCACTACAGTTGTCATCTCAAGTAGATGTGACAGCTAGGAGTGCTTGCTATCAACTTTGGTTGATACGTCAGTTGTAACCTTGCCTGGACCAGAGGGACCTTGAAGCAGTGGTACATGCACTGGTAACCTCTTATCTTGATTTCTGTAATGCACTCTACATGAGGCTACCCTTGTGCCAAGTTCGGAAGCTTCAACTGGTTCAAAATATGGCAGCCAGATTGGTCACTGGTACTTCCAGGTTCGACCACATAACACCTGTATTAAAATCACTTCACTGGCTGCTGATTAGCTTCCAGACACAATACAAGGTGTTGGTTATCACCTTTAAAGCTCTATATGGCTTGGGCCCAAGTTACTTGAGGGAACACCACTCCCTATATAATCAGCCTTGCACTCTCAGAACATCCAAGAAGAGCTTACTGGAAATACAAACGACTAGATTGTCTATGACTTTCCAAAGAACTTTTACTGCCGCTGCCCCTAAACTACGTAATGGCCTGTCAGAAGAGATCTATCTCATTACCACCTTGGACACTTTCAAGAAGGCAGTGAAGACAGAGGTCTTCTGGTGGGCCTATCCATCCGACCATGTTTAGGACCCATCCTTTAGTTTTAATGGTGATTCTGTAAAATTCCACTGTTATAAAACTCCTGTATTATGATAAACTAGTCTTAATTAACATTATTACTGTTGAGATGATGTACTATGGATTTTATTGAATGTAATTGTATGTTTCTATCAGGTTGTAACCCTGCCTCAATCTGAAATAGAGAGGAGGGGAATTATTATTATTATTATTATTATTATTATTATTAATATTAATATTAATATTAATATTAATATTTTTCATCATCTCCCAGTCTGCTTAGTAGCCATTTATGCTACTGTTTGGCCATGTAGTTCGACTCAGTAGAGTTGCCAGGTGAAATAAAGCACAGGGCTCCTGTAACTTTAATAGTTGGGTAAAAAATGGAAGTTCAGCAGCCTTAAAAAGCAACATTTGGGGCCTGTACAGACCAGCCATTAAAACCATCCTGGGGGTGGAGATGGGGTGTGGTGTTCCCATGAGTTACATGCCCTGACTCTGCCCCTAGGCTGATGTGACATTGTGCACTGCACCACATTTGCTTTAGCACTATTTTTGACACAACGCCAAAAGAGCATGGAAAATCCATGTGCCGGTGGCTATGGTGGCCTTTCCAGAGCACAAAAAGGAGCTGCTTTTTGTGGCTCCTTTTTGTGCCACAGAAAGCAGAGATCAGGGCCACAGCATGTAGTTGCTGCAGCTCCAATCTGGTGCTAAAAGGGGTGGCTGTAAGCCACTCCTTAGGGGCTGTCTGTCGAGCCCCTTACTGATATTCTGTCTTACATTCAACAATTAAAGTTATAGAGGCCCTGTCCCTTATTTCACCTGACCACCCTACTTGCTGAGACAAACAGTCTTCAGATGGATTTTCCACTCATATTTAGGGGGAGGACTTGGAGTGAATCTTCTGTTCCGTATCTGGTACACTTCCAGAGCATTTAAGACTGGGCTGCGTGCTCACTTGTCTTCTTCTTTCAGATGCAAAGCATACAAGAAACACAAAGGGAATTATCAATTAAGATCGTCAAATTGTAAAGTCATGATCAGTTATGAAATAGAAAAGTGATGCCCAAATAAGGTTGCTCATGTGTATGAAAACCTTGTTCCTTTTATTGAAATGACACAGGGACAGATTAATCAAAGGAAGAAAAGATGATGAGATCAAGTTTTTTTTAAAAAAATTATACCGGCACAAAGATATCATACAACAAATGAAGATAGGGTCTTGAATTTCAAAAGAGGAAGATAATCAAGTCAGGGAAAAGGCAATTAATGTACTACTAATTATGGAACCATCATCTGATAACCTGTTTGTCATAAGCAATCATCTTACTCTTGGGCTTTTCTTAAAATAAAGTCATGCTTGAACAATAGTGCTTCATTTTTGAAAGAGAAAGATGCTGGGGATAACATATATCTAAAGGTGTTGTCTCCTCCCCCCAGAACTGGGGTGATTCATGATTAGGAAGGGATATTCTACAGCTGCATAGATAAAACCCAGCAAGCAATAATGATGCAATAAATGGCTAGAATCCTGTTCGTGGTATCCTGTTTAGTTCATAGTTGCAGAAGTGGACTCCCACATGTATAATCATTTTATATGAACTTAGATCCAGTTGTTAGTCCCACACTGAACAGAGCCATTGAATCAGTCAGATTTACCTATATAATGGCTCACTGATCAACAGTTGATTGAATGGTTGCACAGTCGGCCCTTCTTATACACGGATTTTTTATACACGGATTCAAGCATACACGGTTTGAAAATGTTAAAAAAGTATAAATTTCAAATATCAAACCTTGATTTTCCATTTTTTATAAGGGATACCATTTTTCTATGTCATTATATTTAATAGGACTTGAGCATATACAGATTTTGTTATACACGGGGGATCTTGGAACCAAACCCCAGCATATAACAAGGATCCACTGTATTCTAGCTGGGACTATCTAATAAGATTCCAGCCATTGCATATTCTTGAAAGTTGTGTAACTATTTGTTAGTGTGGTCAACACAGCCCTTGATTTCTTGGGATTGCAGAAGTAGCCACCATGCATTTCCATTATACAATGGGACAAGAAACAGGCACAATTACTTGCATAATCCTTGTATTCAGATCTGGTACCAAACAAAAAGTGGTACAAACATATACAAGACTATTTGATAGGCCGTGATGAACCATTCCTAACTGAGAATTTGGCCTTCTGGGAATCTCAAGAGGAGAAATCCTACATTCTGCTTGTCTACGTGTTGTGTAAATCCATACTCATATAATTAAGTAATAACTGTGGTACACCACCCTTTTGCTGGGTATTGACACTGTGCAACCGTGTACTTGAAAATGTGCTTTATTATTTCCCCATTGTGAAATGTGGGATTTGCAATGGGCATCTTTGCAATCTCAGTGAATTAAATGGTGCATTGAATGGAATCCAAGAATGTGAAATAGCATGTGCAATGGTGACACTTGTGAAAGTCTGCTTGCACAAGTATGAACTCAGTATGAGCACCCAGCACGTGTTTAAAACACCAACAAGATGGAACATGGGCCCAAGATGGTGCCTGGCTATGGCTGCCTTTTTGGAGATAATGGCTACAGACTTCAGCGGTTTGGCTGAGGTGGCTTTTGAGAATGAGGGGAAAAGCCAAGTTACTTTGTTGGGGACTACTCCATGCTGGCAGACTGAGGACTTCGTGGTGACACTGCAGTGTGCCCTGTGCATGAGTTTTCAAACTAAAACGATGCCAGAAAGCAGTGTGACTGGCTTCATTGAGCAGATCAACTGTAGTGCTTCCTCCATCTCAGTGCCGTTGTACTGAGATGGAGACCCACCTCTTCTGGAAATTTGAGGGGGTCATGCTGAGTGTGGTGGCCATCTTTGTCCTGTTGGTGGTGTGTCAGCAGCGCACCCTTGACCACAAGGCCCTGGAGAAAGTCCGCAAGCAGATTGAACCCATCTAGTGGTGGCTGCCTTTTGCCATGGGCCCTTTCAAGATGGAGGATGGCCACCAAATGGGGGCCTTTCACCTTCCCATGGACGGACATCAGGTGCTTCCATCTGGCCACTTGTGTATGCTCTTCCCATGTGAACATTACAGGGATTCTGGATAGCATTGCAAGCCGAGAAATGGGGCAGTGAAATGAGGTCGGCCATGTCATGTGTCTCAGCAGCCTTGGTGCTTGTATTGAAGTCCTTCCCTCCCCAACACCTTTGTCTACCTATTTTACATCCTCTACCTGGAAATCTGAACCCAGTTCTTTCCCTGGCCAGCACAGGACTTAAAGGAATCTCCCCCACTCTTCAACTTCTTGGTTGTGGCACTGTGTATTTAAAGTATTGACATTTTGTTGAGCATCTTTTTAAAGTCTTGCAATGAGACAGGGAAGTAACTGGTTTTCAGGCCCTCATCATGTAACGTTAAGCTCCTTTTGGACTTCTGAAATACGAATGCATGCAGTCACATTAAAACTCTGCTTTTTTAAAGTCTCTGTTCACATATTGCTCTTGAATGGTCTCTCTTGTCTTTCAATGCATCCTCCTATGCTGCTATGTGCAAAATGTAAATTGGATTAAAAGTGTTCCTGTTGAGTTTATAAAAAAATAAAATAAAAAATAAAACACCAACAGGATGCCAATCATTATAATGCTTAACATTTTTTCCTGATGTTTCGCCAGCATCTGTCGCTGTCATCTTCAGAGAATGAGAGAATTTTCATACTGTTTCTCAGAAATGCTTGCAACAACATATTAACCGCATTGACAACTTGTGGATGGAACTTGATACATATTCTATGTCTGTCTGTCTGTCTGTCTGTCTGTCTATGTGGCTAAATCCAGCACAAGGTACAGGAACTCTACACTGTGACCACCCCTCCACTGCATCAGCTGAAAATTGCTCTGGAATGTTTCCAAGTACTGTGGGACAAATTTTAGAGACAAGACATGTACTGTAAGAAGTTTACAGATACAAATACTGTATTTTCTGGCATATAAAACTACTTTTTAACCCAGGAAAAGCTTCTCAAAAGTCAGGGGTCGTCTTATACGCCGGGTGTCATCTTATAGGGCAGGTGCTGAAACTTCTAAGCTGGACTGGAGAATCTTCAGTCGCCGCATATGTAACTGAAGGGCATCCGGGAAGCCCGGGGTATGGAAAAAAGAGCCGTGTTTGCAATACCGCTCTGATAGTCTTGGAGACTCTCTGTTACAGGGAGGGCTGGGCAGACAGGGAGAGCTGACCAATCCAAGCAGGCTTTGTATACAACAAGTTTTCCTGCTAAGTACCTGCATGTCATAAGCATTTGAATTAAAATTACCATATTGAAATCAAATCTGATGATTTTTTAATTTTTATTTGGTTTGCATTGGAGGAGGGGTAGTCTTATATGGCAAGTATATCCCAAACTCTATATTTTAACTGGAAAAGTTGGGGGTCATCTTATACGCCCAGTTGTCTTATACACTGGAAAATACGGTAATACAATCAGTAGAATGACACAATTGAATCCAACACATGATACCTTGCCTAACTGCTTATCTCTCACTGAGGTGAGAATGCAGCCAACGATATCTTGTCTTATCATTCATACTCTTTAGGTTGGTTGTTTCATACATGCTTGTATATCAAGTGATTGCTTAACAGTCAATGTAACTGATTGATCATATGGTTGGTTGATTGGTTGAATAAATATATACCCTGTTGTTGGCATAGATATATGCCAACAAAACTCAGGTGTTTTTTTAAAAAAAAAAACAGGCAGTGATACTGACTGAATATCCCTCCAGGATATCAGTTTCTTTCATTGGTATGATTTCTCCATAGCTTCTAATACAATGCACCACCAGCTCATATACTAATGATTTCTCTAGGGATGTATAAGAAATTTATCAGATTTGCATTTTAATGAGTGATAACCCAGTTTGCACTTCCCAGAACTGGAAAAAAATGGGTATTAGAAATCTGCACATTTCCTCGCTTGCATTGCAATTGCATTTATCCCTCTTGAAATTGAAATTGTAGACATCTACAAGTTTGTTTAGTAGCCTTGGATGCAGTCCATCTGGCTCTGGAGACCTGAATACATTTGGAGTAACTAGGCATTCTTGTACTACCCCTTTATCTAATCTGGAATGTAGTTTTCATTTGTTCTGTTTTTACTTGCCAGAGCAGTGTTTTACTTTTATAAGAAGACCAAGGCAAAGAAGCTGTTGAGCAGCTCCATTATCCCCTGTGAACATTTTACCACCTACTGTCCCCACAATTTCCATGTTCAAAAAACATAGTAAAAGAATGCTCCTATGTGCTATTTTTAATATCGCTAAGGAGTGTATCACACAGGGACAATTGGAAGTTTAAAAGGGGTAGATCCTGTGTTTATTGTGCAAATTAAGTGTAACTTTGTGATTAAATTTCACACAATGTCATGTGAAATCCACTATTAATCTGATAAGAAAGAGATATGATCCAGCATTTAGGCATTCATGGGAAAATATTGTGAATTCATTTTAACTTCATTCACAAATTTGCTTTATTTGTGCAGTTGCTATAGTGTGAAAACTAATTATGCTTTATTCATGGGATAATCATTGATTTTGAGCTTATTGCTGGATTTCCTATGGTTTATTGGGGCAAGTAAAATTTCGGTTCTGCTTTGTGGGCAGACATGGCTGGCTGGTGAGAGGGTCACAGCAATTCATGCTCTGGATTATTTCTTTTTGGTATTGTTATATTCCTTTATGCGTGTGGCAGGAAATGCAGGGATCAGTTGGAGGTCATTGACATAAATAGATAAGATGAGGATGAGTATAGTGAGCCCTTGGTATCCACTAGGGTTTGGTTTCAGCGTGAATCCTGGTGATGCAATTGCTACTCATGAGTGTATGTGCAAAAGTTGCCATTTCCAAACCATTAGCTGGATATTCACGCATCTGTTTGAAAACCAATTGTGCACTCTACCCTCTTGACTGCATTAGTAATGTGCTCTTATCACTTTATTAGCAGCTGTGTGTGAAAATCATTTGTGCATTTGCATGTCTTTGCGCAATGCAGATGCTTTAATACTTTAACAGAATTGTGGGCACATATGGTCCCCATATGATAAACTCCTAACAAGTTTAAACCCATTCTGAGCTTTGGCTTTTCTGACTTTCTCCCCACAAGTACTGTGTGTGTGTGTGTGTGTGTGTGTGTGATTCATCTTTTGCAATTTCCATCTTCAATTTCTTTTGCATGCCTCTTTTAAGTCTCGGCTCATCTGAAAAGTATTTATATACTCACCTTGGATTCTTTGCACACTTTTCTTCCTCACTGGAATTGTTTGCACGTCTTCCTTCAATACCTTCGCTTCCCTTTGAGCATTTCTGACCATGGGATCTCACTGAATGATCATACTTCTGATTACATTTTGCTTCCTTTCTTCTGTATGAAAAAATCCAAGAGTCACTCCTACCTAAGGAGCCCACTGCTTCCATCCTATTTCCCCATTCATCCCTGTTGGCTTGGTTCTGGAAATAGTCCCATGGTGACTGAAATCATTCATTGCTATTATAGCTCTCCTTTTAAAATGTTTTGTCTTTTCATAGAATCATAGAATCATAGAGTTGGAAGAGACCGCAAGGGCCATCCAGTCCAACCCCCTGCCATGCAGGAAATCCAAATCAAAGCATCTCCAACAGATGGCCATTCAGCCTCTGCTTAAAGACCTCCAAGGAAGGAGACTCCACTACACTCCGAGAGAGTGTGTTCCACTGTCAAACAGCCCTTACTGTCAGGAAGTTCTTCCTAATGTTGAGGTGGAATCTCTTTTCCTGTAGCTTGCATCCATTGTTCCGGGTCCTGTTTCATCTAGAAAGGTTTAATCCAAGTCTTCAGTCTGGGTTTTCAAGGGTGGGCTGTCTAAAGTAGACCTCTACCCCTACAGTGATGTCACCCTTGTTTCCCCTCTCCTTTAATTTTTTTGCTCCAAAATTTTCATCCTGTTTTCCATGCTTTAAGTTATGGATGTCCTTACAGGTGTACACATTCTTGACATATAGTGCTTTTTCTCCTTTTTACCTGTTGATCTATTTCTTTGAAATAAACTATACTCCAATCATAAGACTAATACCACCAGGTTTCAATGATGTCTATTAATTATAGTTGCCCTTCTGTGTTGTTGTTTTTGTTGTTGCTTTAAAGTTATTTCTGACTATGGAGACCCTAAGGTGAACCTACCACATGGTTTTCTTAGCAGAATTTGTTTTGAGGTGGTTTGTCCTTGTATTCCTCTGAGGTGGAGAGAGCATGATTTGCAGAAAATCACCCAGTAGGTTTCCATGGCCAAACAGGGATTCAAATGCAGGTATCGAGGGCCCTGGTCTAACACCCAAACCATTAACCCACCCTGGTTACCTTTTGTGTTAAACCAACAAAATTAACATACAGGTTTTTTTTTAAAGTACAATTTGAAAGATTCTAAGGTGGAAAATATTCATAAACATACTTGAATCAATGGGAAATTCCATAGAAATGTGTATGCACAAAAGATGATATATATATATATCATTAAAAACATAGCATATGAAAATATGCACAAATATTGGGACAGAAAAGAAAGGTTTACCTGAGCTCAGTACATTAGAGATATGACAGACTGACAGAATACTATTTGTATTCAGCCAAAATTCTGGGGAGGAAGAAGGCAGTCTGGGCAGTGGAGGAGAGAAGGAGCCAGGAGGGGACAATTAGGGCCTCTTACTCCTCAATATTTTATCTTTACGTAATTTTAAATAAATCAAGATATACACCAGGATTTAGAACCCACTGAGAGCCTAAAGCCTTGAACAGCATTCATAATGTCAGTTTAAATGCAAACTACTCTATCTCTGCAGGCAGTCTTTTTGAAGTTGCTGAGTTGGAAGAGAACCCAACCCTTTCAATTAAATAACTCTCCTTTAAAAAGAGAAGAGGGGGGGGGGGAAGGATCATCTAACTAAAGCCAAAATGAAAAGTGTATAACCAAACTCTTCTTGTTTTATTCAACAGGAATAGGGAAAAATTCACTGTTGGCATACATAGGAATAGCTCTTACATAGGGGGATTCACACTCATTTTCCCCCCAAAGAGATGCAGATCATCATATTGATGCATATCAAGTTTGCTGTTCCCATTTTGTTTTGGGTTCACAAATGTCTCTGAGTCATTGTAATATCTTTGTTATTCAGACATGCCATCATTTCATGATAAAATGGAGCTGCCTCCATTCTCCTAAATGATACAAGGTGACCCAAATTGATTTGGAAGTTTATACACACTGACAAAGATGCAGATGGATGCCTATCTTTCAGGAAAACTCAGGGAAAAATCCAGCATCAAATATCACAGGTTAAAATTTTTTTGCCACCCCCCCCCCCCACCCAAAAAAAAAAAAGTATTTCAGGTATATTCAGGACATGTATGAACAACAAGGATTCAACCTGGATTCATCCTGGATTATTTTCATAGTGTGAATGGGGCCACAGTCCATAAGGTCTCAGAACTGTGTTCCACTAAATCTTTTTTTTCATCTGGTGTTTCCACAATGATAAATTTTACAATCATAAAATTGGAAAATGTCACAAGGGAATCCAGCCCAATCACCCCCACTACCATGCAGGAATACATAGTCAAAGCACTCAAATGTACCAAAGGTATTGAGCTAAATTCAAAGACTAGGTCTAACTAATTCAGACCTTTTAAATCAATCCCTGAATGGCAGGTCAGTACTTATGGATAATACATATAGTTAAGGATAATACATATTAAATACTGCATAATTCTGTTGATTCATTGGATCTACTTCAATTGGAACTAACAAATAATTTTGCCAGGTTTTCAGAATAGCTACAAGTTATTGTTGAAATTCCTGACATGTCGGGTTGACAGTCTGGAAGGAACTATTAACAAGATTCTGTTCTACTTAAATACCAAATGCTGAATACATTGATTTCAGTAAACCTAGCCATAGATTTACATGTAATAATAACATATTGTCCATATTCATAAATTACATGATTTCTCAATGAAGGACTCTATCCAACTTTCAAATAGGGAACATAATTTATAATAAGGGACAGCTGTCAGCCCTATAACCAGAAAGCTTTCCAGATTTCAAATAAGGTACACCCCTTAAAATAAAGAACACATGGCAACCCTTAGAAAGTGGATTTAGACCAGTGGCTCCCAAATGTTGTCCCCCAGATGTTTTGGACTTCAGCTCCCAGAATTTCTGACTGTTGGCCAAGCTGGTTGGAGCTTCAGGGAATTGCAGTCCAAATTGCCCAGAAGACCATAGTTTGGGAATCACTGATTTGGCCCATAAAAAAATAAATAAATTTCAGCTTATATCTAACGCTGTCAAGAAATATTGTTAAATATGACATAAGAACTTGCATGTATTTAAGATCTGCTCACCTCAACCATCCACATTTTCTTCCATTACTTAAAAAAAATGTTTGGTACATTATATTTTTGTGGGTTTTTTGGGCTATGTGGCCATGTTCTGGAAGAGTTTATTCCTGACATTTCACTAGCATCTGTGGCTGGCATTTTGAGAGAATGCTTGCATGGAAGAGAGTGGAGTATATATACTGTGTGACTCCTCCTGTTGGGAGGAGTGATTTGCATGTTAATCTATGTATTGTTCTGTTGTTGATGGCAAGACATGAGGGTGGGAGGATATGCAAAGAGGATTAGTGTCTGCATAATTAGTGATCGTTGTCTGCTGGGAAATCCCTGACCCTCAGTGGTTTCTCATTTGCATTTGCTGAGTCTTCATTTTGCTGTTTTTCAGGACATGCAAATCACTCCTCCCTAACCCACACAGTGTGTGTGTGTGTGTGTGTGTGTGTGTGTGTATACACCTCACACTCTTCCATGCCAGCATTCTCTAATGATGCCAGCTACAGATGCTGATGAAACATCAGGAATAAAGTCTTCTAGAACATGACCACATAGCCCCAAAAACCCACAAAAATCTATGGATGCCAGCCATGAAAGCCTTCGACTTCACATTTTGTACATAACTTTCTTTAAAAATATATCAACAAAAGATCATACCAGTGGATTACCATCCTTCTCATCTCCCTACCATCACCCCCAACATACTAGAAGAACAAAACACATTATTTTAGAGGTAGGCATAAAGGCACATATTAACAGCAACTACTAAACATTTACATTGATGTAAATTGACCATATCACTGAACAATGGATGTTGAAAGCTTATCTTTCCAGCCTTGGAGTATGAACATTTTTTACAACAGAAAATAACATATAGTGCAAGTATACTGTCCCAACATTGCTCCAACAGAAAAAAGGATTCTTTTAATTCTCAGAATATGAATTGCTGTGCAATCATGGCTAGCCATAATTCATTGCTTGGGGCTCTTCTCCACATATCAAATGATACGCCACCCTGATTGGTTAGATTTTTTTAAAGGATCCCTGGGTTACTGCCCTATATAGATAGCCACAAGCTTAGCAACTTCTGTAACTGAGGTGGAAATTTCAGTGAAATATTTTCAGGATCTGGGCTGGATCAATTCTGCTAGACTGGATATTGGATTGTTGTGAAGAGTGTATAGGAAATTGTGAGATGATACTCCAATGAGGAGTTAATATGATTTTTCCTCCATGTTCAGGTCTCTATGTTCCTGGCCAGTTGAGTCTTCTAGTTTCTTTCTTTACTATATTGATGTAGCATGGGATGGTTAACTTTGAAATTTGGGGAAATCTGCTTAATTAAGAGAAGGGTTTATCCATGACCTATGAAAATATATATACACAAAGATTAGAGTTAGGAGTCCGGTCATCAAAACAGGTGTGATCAATCCACAGGATCAATTTTAGATTTATTTTTTTTAAAAAAAACATGTTTAAAAAAAACATTTGTGTGTGTCTGTGAATAGTGAAGAAAAGTGAAAGGGGAAATGTCACCTCGTTTGATATGTGGTGCTGAAGGAAACTTCTCTGAATATGACGGAGTGTCAAAGCTGACATGATATCACTTAACAACTACAGGAAGGTTTTCCCTAGGTATGTACCTATTTCCTTGGCTGCTTTTTGGTCCTGACAACTAGCTTGTCCCACAGTTCTTCTGGTTGTTTCCATTATGCTGCTCATGATCCATCACTGGCAATTAACCAAGAAGGTAGAAGGTTGTTTTTTAAAAAGTTAAATATCCTAATTTCTCATCAGTTCAACATGACATGACTAGCTCTTTCTCTCTATGACACTCAGAACTAAGGAAATGACATTTTAGCAGTTTACATTTCTTCCATATTTAGTATCTCCCAAATCACCTTAGCTGTCAAAACAGAGACAATGAGTCCAAAATTATTTGCTCACCTTTAAATATTTATACCCCACCTTGTCTCACAAGGCAGGTTACAAAATAAATATTAAAAACTATACGGTACAATATATAAAACAAGCTATAAATAAAATATCGTTGGTTTAAAATATAATGACCCAGCTTACCAAAAAAAAAAAAAAAAAAAAATCAAGAAAACGCTTAGCAACATGAAAAAGAAAGTCTTCAGAGTCCCTCAATAAACTGCCAGAAAGGGAGGCCTGATAGGATGAGCACCTGATTATGGTCACAGTAACTAAGGGGAATGTATGGGGTACCTTCACAGCAGTGGACACATCCCGTGATATAAAACTCATGTGGTTGAGGCCAAAATAGCAGCCAAACATAGAATTTGTTCCCCAAGAGCACCCCACAAACTTCATAGTGTGGGTCATCCGATGTTTGACAATCCACATGTACTAAAAGTCCCAGGGTGTCATCTAGAACAGACCATGTACTGTACTATGTTGCTTGTAGACAACCATAAGTATCTGGACATTTTTTTGTTGTTGTTCATTTGATGGTGCACAGTTGGGACACATCCTGCTCTATATAGGTGTGTGTGTGTGTGTGTGATTGAAGTAAGGCCTACTTTATGTTACAGTTATTCTTCTTGATTTGAGACATATGGTTCTTCTAATATCTGGTTCGAGTTTCTATGTAGACTAAGAGAAGAACTCCTCCTACCACAACCTTTACTGCTCCTCTGTTCACAAAAGGATTGACAGATTGAATCTGGGAAAGGGCTCCTTTTGCTTGAACATTTAAAGGATCTTTGACCATGGCAATGTAGTGGGAAGCACTGTCAGCTTGAATTATGGCACCTCCTGTCCTCCCAAAGCCACATTCACCCCTCAAATCAAAGTTTTAGCTGGTGCAGCCACAACCCCAAAAAAACAACATGGTGTAGTGGTTTGATGATTGGATCATTTCCAAGATTCACATTTCCACTTGGTCATGGAAACCCATGCAATGACCTTGGGCAAGTCACATTCCCTCAGCCTCAGAGGAAGGCAAAGACAAACCCCCTCTGAACAAATCTTGCATAGAAAACCTCATGATGGGTTTGCCCTTAGGGTTATCATAAGTCAGAAATGACTTAAAGGCACATAACAACAACAACAGCAAGGTACCCCCTAAATAGCTATTTATTAGCTGGTAGAAAGCATGGTGAGACGTACTTCAGTGATGCTTCAGAAGTACAACTGGCTATCCCACCTCCATGCTTCTGAAGCATTTGGGCAACAATTCCAGCAGGGTAAGTGCCTTGTGTGATATTCCCCTAAGGGAATTAGCAGTGTTCATTTATTCTGCTTTGATCAGACCTCACCTAGAATACTGTGTCCAGTTCTGGGCACCACAATTCAAGCAGCTGGAATATGTTCAGAAATCAAGCCCTAAGAGAAGTGACTTAGGTAGCTGGGTATGTTTAGTCTGGGAAGCAGAAGGTTAAAAGGTGATATGACAGCCATGTTTAAATATTTGAAACGATGTCATACAGAAGAAGGAGCAAGCCTACTTTGCTTCCTCATGATCTGAAATCTGAAGTGGCTGCTATTTCAGGTCTCAGAAAGTCTTTGGAATTGGACAAGTTTCTCCTTCTATCACAGATTTTTTATTTTAATTTTATTTTTGGGGGGTGTATGACACTGTACTTTGTAAACATATGAGGGAAAACCTAACAACAAAGCAAGCATAATGACTATCACTGGGATTAATAAATGCTATACATTATATGATGCCTTGTGACAGGATTATTTCTCAATGCAATTCCCCATCTTGTCTTTTACATACATACAGTAATGAAAGATAAAAATCAAAATGCAACAGGCTTACAGTAAAGAAGATATATTGAACACCCATTCCTTTGCTATTCATATGGTTTCCGGTTCACTTTCTTTTCCAAGTTTAATCTTCTTTACATTATTGGACTTTCAATCATCTATGACTCTGGACCTGAATGTGGCATATGTATGTGTACATATATATACCCCATTATTCTTCAGTTTATGATCCTTTCAGTTTTTTCCCTGATAAGGTTTTTCCCCTCAATAAGGTCCCCACACACACACACACAACTAAGACTGACAGAAAAGAAACCACAATTTGTCTGGTTTCCATGACTGCAGGAAGATCTCTCTAAACTTCAAAAAGTTCCCTTTTTGGATTACAGCTCCCAAGATTCCACAATGAACTTTGCCACTGGATATTCTGGCTGGGGGATTCTGGGAATTCTAGTCCAAAAGGAGATCTTCTTCAAGCTCTGATCATTGTAAGTAGATTCTTTGCTACACCACTGTGGAAAACTGGAGCTCCTCCATACAGTTTTAAGCATACTTTGATTACCTTGTCCAATGGCTTAGATTGCTGTCAGCACAGAAGTCCAGCAAGTACTACTCTGATTTTGCTCTCTTGGGCTATCATCACATACCCTCCAGCTGTCCTAATTTGGCAAGGACAGCCCCAATTAATCCTCTGTCACCTCACTTTTTCAGCTACGTTCAAAATGTCCCAGTTTCTCTCTCCTCCTCCATTTACCCACTTTGTCCTCAGCTTATTTGAGTTCCTGCATCCTACATTTAAATGTAGTAATTTGCACTGTTAACTCAGACAATGAAAAGAAAGAGGATAATCTTTGTCTTCTCAATAGGCTCAAGCAGATGGAAACTGCTGCACTCTTCCATAATTTGTTCTTCATTATTAACTTTTTCCATCCCACACTCTGATGTTGATTGGCCCTATTTGTTCCAGTTTAAATTTGTGCAATGTTGGACAGTATGTCATATTCCAAAGCATAGTCACCTGGAAGTAAATTCCACCAAATGTGATTAGTGTTACTTCTGAGTAGCCACATCTGGGATTATACTGTTGGTAGTTTTTATGATTTTGGCTTTTAATGTAGTAGTAATTATGTTGCCTTCCCCAGAAAGCCTAAATAAATGGTTCCATTTCAAAATGGTGTCAAGAAGTGATGTCACATCATTTTATGTCACCAGATTGAGAGTATGATGGAAATGAAGATGGGATGATTACACAAAAATGGCAGGGAAAAAATTATGCACATCATGAAATACAATGATGATGGCCTTTAGCCATATTGGCTATGAAGTAACTGCTTTGAATTCGAAGCAATTACTTCATAAAAAATATTTTAAAACCCTCCTTCACTGGGTCAATAAAAATGCAGGAAAATCCCTTAATCTTACTCTATTAGAAAGGATTGCCCTCATCAAAATGTTCATAATAACCACATTTAGTTATTTTCCCTCCAGAAACACAAACTAGAATAATAATAATAATAATAATAATAATAATAATAATAATAATAATAATAATAATAATAATAATAATAATATTTATTTGTATACCGCCCTCTGGCAAACCAATCTGGGTGGTTAACAACAGTAAAATATAAAATATGACAATTAAAAACACTTTATCCCTCCCCCCCTTAAGACAGTATTAAACAGTATAACATATTAAAACACAATGTCAATGCATAAAAACAACAATTAAAAACTAAAAACCCTGATATCCCTCTGGTGATCCTCGACCATCACTAAGATGGGGCCACGGGAGGAATGAGGGAATCAGGAACCTGGGCCGGGATGGTTAATCTGGAAAGGCCTGCCGGAAGAGATCCGTCTTGACCGCTTTTTTAAAGCTGTCTAATGATGTTATCTGACATCATTAGAACATCATTGTGTGCGCATGCATGCACATACACCACCTGTAGTTGATGTGGAAGGAAACAGAATTAATAAAATACCAAAATGCTGACAGATTTTGAATGGGGTGGTTGGCTAATTCCACAGTTAAATTTATATCTAACAATATTTTGACTTAGGCAGTCTCTATAAATGTGCTCAGTGGATAAAAATGAAAATAAGTACAACTCAAGATGAAGCTGTATTATATCTCTCACAAAATAAAAAAGTCAATCACCCAAATGCAAAATCCCTTTTTGCAGAACTATTTTAACAACCTGGGATACAAAATTCTAGCTCCCACCCCTCCACTGTTTTATTCTAATCTACCCAGATTTATAGAAGGCAGTAAACAGTTCAGACTTAAATTATGGAAAGAGAAGAGAATATACTGAATAACACTTTTGTTTAACAATGGGAAACCAATTACAATAATAAAACTGAGAAATAAACTTCAAGAGGAAACACCAAAATGGCTTCAAATCATGCAAACATTATCATTTGCCACCAAATCAAGCAAGGACTGTAAGAATATGCATCCCCTTACAGATTTTGGGAAACCTTGCTTTAATAAATCTGATTTATCCAAAGGATGAGTCTCATTAATATATAAATGGATCTTAGAGGAGGTATTTAATAAACATTTAGGGAAATGGATGTGGGACTGACCTGTTTCTCTACCACCAAAAGAAAAGATATGCTTTTTTGCTGGAAATATTTCTACTGGTATAATGATTTGTTCATAACAGAGCTAGCCTCATATCCAAATTAATATTTTGAGAGGTAACAATATTAATTTCTTCTTGAATTTTTGCCAAGAGTGGTCACTGTGAATTAATGATATCTTTCAATGACTGGTACAACCTAGTATGGAAATTAGAGAAACTCGCATAGAAATTAGACAGGTGAACAAATAGCAATAGCAATAGCAAGTACATTTCTGTACTGCTTATCAGTGCACTTACGCATTCCTTAAGCGGTTTACTATGTGTAAGCCAATTGCCCCGAACAAGCTGGGTTCTCATTTTAGCAACCTTGGAAGGATGCAAGCCTGAGTCAAGCTTGAGCCCCTGGCTGGTATTGAACTCACAATCTTGTGGCTTGTGAGTGAGGAGCTGCAGTACAGGCATTTAACCACTGGGCCACCAGGACTTCATGTTGATTCTTTTGAGACTATGTGGATGGCCTTTATTAACCACATAGAACTATAAGGAAAACTTACATTGCATGGTAATCTATGGACGAAAGCAATAGATAACAAATGAAAGATATACAGTATATTTCTTAAAAATATATTTTTAAATCCTATTTGTTGATGTCATTGATGAACATGGTTATATCTTGTTATAGTTAATTGTTATAAATGTTGTAAATATTTTAATTTGATTAATATTTTAAATAAAAAAGCAATGAGATCTGGTTCTGACTCTGCCAGATGACAAATGGTTTCAGACATAGCCGTTTGTGTGGGGTTCCGCTCTACAAGAACATACAGATCTATGCAAATAAAAAAAAAGCATTTCCAAAGAGAGAGCGAGAGAGAGAGTTGAGAGAGAGAGTTGTGTTCTTAACAATATAACATAGCAAATGATGTATCCATATTCTTTAGCAAACAAAAAACTTAGTAAAATTAGCCAAAATAAAAAAGAAATTCCATGGCAATATTGGAGGGGACACCAGTCCCAAGGTACATTATGACACATGTGGGCAGACAGCCCCAAAGTACAAGTACTCTGGAAAACAGTAATCACATGGCTTTCTGAAATGATAATTCAGAATATAACATATTGTAAAACTGTAATAATATTGTCAATATCTGTTAGAGAAAATGCACAGTTACTCCACAGAGCACTCATTGCAAAAGAGATCAACTTGATAAGATTATAAATTCATCAAAATAGAAAACTCTGGAAGGATAAAGCATGATATCTTGTTATTTAAGGTCTGGAAACCAGCTCTAACAGGGAAATTAATTTACAGATTAAACATTGCAAACGGATAACCAAAATCAACATTATTTTCTCTTGGATATTGGTAAGCATTTATTTTCTTTATAAATAACAAAAAAATCATTTCTCCTCCTCAAAATGTCCACCCATCTTTGGAATAATGGAATAATGAACTACTTGAAAATCTAATTCTACAAATCAAAATGAAGACATATTGCTTCATTAAGACTTAGAACAAACTTGAATCAAAACAATAACAACAATGACAGCAGGAATATCACATTTAAAAGAATGTGCTATTGAAATTGGAGTCTCACCAGCAAACTGATAAAGAAAAGAGGCAGGTAAAGTTGCCAAGGGAATGTGAACACAACAATTCTAGGTAGGTGTGAAGAATTTTCAGCCTCTGACTCTGCAATGCTAAATTTGGGGACTGAATTAAAATTTCATGGGGGGGGGATTTTTATGGGAGACAAAATTGTCATTTTGCTCCCTGCCATAGCAACATCCCTGTCACCTTCTGTGTTGGCATCATCTACTATCCCCTCAGTCATCCCAGTCTCCTCTGAATTTATCAAGTGGTGGGATGGGGACTAGCCCTTTTATAGAAATAATTTATTATTATGAACAACTATTGCTGTGATGCGAAATATAGTGTCATGGGGTTGAACAGATAATTAAGACCCATTAGCTTTGCAAAAGACCTGCTCCCGGTGAAGGTGAAAACTGCCAGAATGGTGTATCCACCAATCTGCCTCCATTCTTGGATTCATGCTGGGGACATAGCCCTAATGACTATAATACTGAATGCCTGCATTTCAAAATTTATCCATACCCCACTGGAAATGTCTGATGAGATTTTTCATTGAATAATGCTTTTGCATAGTTTATTTTGCATAAAGTTTATTCCCATTATCTTTGGCTTTGATAAACATAGCCCCCAGGCCAGCTTTTTCCTGGGACAAGCACATGCTCCTATCTGCTGTTTGACATGATTGAGGGCAGAGTACTAATTCTTTTTATTGATGATTGGGAAAATTATTAGTTCTTAAAATGAGCTTCATTCATGACATGAAATCTCCCAAAACAGGATCTGGAAGACGAACTGTGTGCACAGCACCTGCTTCTGAGCACAGTTCCCAATTCTAAAAATTCACACACATATGCCTGTAACTTTAATCAAAGTAAATGTCAGTGGCTTTCCAAAATGTAATTACTAAATGTAAATTCTACCTAGGTTGCAATCTGGACTTCTATCCATTTTTTAAAATCACATCTCCCTGTGGTAAAGCAAAGACATACATTTATTTTATTATTGATGGTGTATTTATTAAATTATTTATACCCTACCCTTCCATTTTAAGAAGCACCTAGAAGATCACTGTTATATGACAATAAGCATTAAAACGTACATCACCAAAATTGTGTGTGTGTATGGTGAGAGATTGTGATGGAATATATCACAGCAGAAAAATGAGGAGAGATAACACTTGAACAACACCGTCCTTATCATACACCACCATTGCCTCACTCTACCTAATGGAAGAACAGACCTTATACCACCACATTTTCCAACACTTTTTATTCTTAAATGTTTATTTTTCATACTGAATTTCCATTAAAGCTTTACATTTAGTTTACACTAATAACCACTACCTGCACAATGCCTGTTTTTGTTCTGTTTTCTTGATTACTAGTAATGGTTGAAGGAGTTAGACAAATTATTTGTTCTGAACTACAATTCCAGGATCCTCCAGCCAGAATATGGCCATTTTGGCTGTGGGATTCTGGAAACTGTACTCCCAAAAGGAATGAGCAGAATTCTATATGTGCTACTTAGGTAGGTATCTACCTTAGTTGCATAGATAAATAGCCTTTCTTGCCTGACCCTCTTAAAGCTAGTTTACCAGGCATCAACAATCTGAAGAGAAGTGGTTCTGTTCTGAGATTCACACATGGTTAGATGATGTTTCCATCCACCTCACCAGACACCAGGCTAAGACAAGGAAATACGACTGGATTCCTGTCCCACAACCTCACTGGCTGGTGGAACCAGAGGTAGGAATGTGATTCACATCCACCCCAATCACAAGCAGGCACAATGGACCCTCTTCTCTCACACAGTTTATGACAAGCAAAGTAGACCTGGCAGGGAGAGTACATAGAATCATAGAGTTGGAAGAAACTACAAGGGTCATTCAGTCCAACCCCCCTAACATGCAGGAACTCACAATCAAAGCACCATCCAGCCTCTGTTTAAAGACCTCCAAGGAAGGAGACTCCACTACACTCTGAGGGAGTGTGTTCCACTGTCAAACAGCCCTTACTGTCAGGATGTTCCTTCTAATGTTGAGGTGGAATCTCTTTTCCTGTAGCTTGAATCCATTGCTCCGGGTCCTGTTCTCTGGAACAGCAGAAAACAAGCTTGTTTTATTCTCAGTATGACACCATTTCCAATACTGAAACAGGGCTATCATATCACTCTTTACTGTCTCTTCTCCAGACTAAACATACCCAGCTCCCTAAGTCATAAAGAAATAGTGCCATGATTGTGACTAAATACTAGAGAGCCAGCATGGTGTAGTGGTTTGAGCACTGTGACTCTGGAGACCAAGGTTCAAATAGAGTATTAAAAAAAATCCCACTGGGTGACCTTGGGTAAATCATACTCTCCCAGCCTCAGAGGACAGCAATGACAAACCCCCTCTAAAGAAACTTGCCAAGAAAAACCTGTGACAGGTTTGCCTTTAAAAAATTGCTTGGAAACACACAACAACAACAACAACGACAACAACAACAGAGAATGAATACAGATTTCTTACAAATGCCTAATTTCATCTGTTAAGTCTGCTCCAGAATTTTGGTCTAAGTTCTCAAGTTCTAGTTATTTGATTAATCCCCAAGACTTAGTTCTCATTTCTTTGTGAGGATACTTTGAATATATCTTCAGTGCATAGCTTTGGTTAATAGGATTACACAAACCATTCTCATTAATATGCTTTGGAATCACACACAGTCCACTTTACCTCGGCCTGTTGCTGAAAAGAGGAGAGTGTACAGAAGACCTTCCACTTTTCACCAACCTTCCCACTCCACTGGCAACGGGTGCTCATTCATTTTAATGAGCACTGTTCTCCCAGTATTCCCTCCAGAAAGAGAAGCTTAGCACTCATGTATAATTGTCCCTGCTGTGCTGGAGATGGGTTTGTAGTGTATGCTGGAGGGTACAGCTTTGAAATTCAGCAATGGCGTGCATAAACATTGGCCTTCGTTTTAACTGTTCCTGCTAGTACAGCAAGTTGTAAGCATTGGTTTACATACAATCACTGTCCAGTAGATAAACTGATGCCATCTGGGTAGCATCGCCACTAGAAATATCAGAGTGAAACGGCTGTTGTTCCTCAAGGCAGGAGAATGGGAACTGTATTTTTTCCGCAGTAGAAATAGTCTGCTGCCCATTTCTCAGGCTCTTACTTAGGTGTTCTTGCATTATGAAACAGTCTGGCCTGTTTCAGTTAAAGGTGAGACAAGCAAGAAGGCATAGTTGTATACCCAATGGTGGATGCTGGTTACGATGTAAGTGGAGCAATGAATCCAATCTTGCTTTACCCCTAACTTAAAGGAGCTATCCAATGTGCTAAACCTTATTACCAAAAGATAGTCACACTCTTTAATACCTCTTTTAAAGTTTGGACTAAATCTGGGAATGGACTAATCTCTTGAACTCAGAAGCCACAGATTTATCCTGTGCATATCTTTCCCCCAATCAAAGTTCAGAAAAGTTGCTTGTTTGGAACTGCATCTCCTAGCATCCTTCAGTCAATTTTTCAAGATATGCCCTTCCAAGATTCATTTTTTGTGGGTTTTTTGAGCTATGTAGCCATGTTCTAGAAGATTTTCTTCCTGCCGTTTTGCCAGCATCTGTGGCTGGCATCTTCAAAGAATGCTTGCCTGGAAAACCCACAAAAAACTATGGATGCCAGCCATGAAAGCCTTCGACCCTTCCAAGCTATTGCCACAATTGTAAACACCCAACCAACCAACTTTACTGGACATCAGCTGCCAGGGGAGAAGATCCAGTCTGATGCTGATCAGAGCATGTATGAATGGTGTTTCTATCAGATTTGGGGTGGGGTGGGGAGTCAGGCCAAGAAAGTTACTTTGTTAAGTAAACTAAATGCATGATACAAAATTGTGGCCACTATTCAAAATATTTTTGAAAACTGATTGAAATGTATGTTTGTTGATTGCTTAGAAAATCTGCTTAGGAGAATCCTGGGTAAGCAAGAATCTTTGTAGTTCTGGACTTTTGCTGTGTAGAAAATGCATGTAGAGTATTTATGTGTGTGCAGTAAATGATATTTGCTGTTAGCTACCTTGAGTTTCATTGCTGAGAGAAAAATGGAAAATGAATGAATAAGCTGAATAAACACATAAATACATAAATATTTTCTATGCAGAAAGCAAGCTTCCCGTACAGAAAACAGCATTTTCTGTTCCAAAAATAAACTTGTTTCTGCACATAAGTATTCGCTGCACAAAAATGCCATTTTGTTTGGAGAAAAAAACACATGCATTCTTTTACATAGAATAAGTCCTAAACTGCAAGTCTTCTTCAAAACTGTGCTCTTTTAAATAGCTTTCTTGAACTATGGAGAAAAATGGTAAAGAAGCAAGACCAAAATTTTTGAAGATCTCGACCCTTAAGGAGATTTACATCCATTTCTCTTTTTGAAACTATGGCATGTTACAGACCGCCTGTTTGGGGCGGCCTGTAACTGGCCCCTTCCCCGATGGATCGGGGCCTCAGAAGCTGCCTGCTTTTCAGGCTGCGGGGAAGCAGCAAAAGGCCGCTTCCCCGTGGCCTGGAAATGGGTGTCCTTGGGGCTTTAACCCCCAAGGACACCCGGCGATGGCAGGGACCAAGAGAAAGGAGCCGCTGCACCAGTGACACAAATCCTGGAAGGAGCTCTGAAACGGAGCTCCTTCCTGTGCCGCCAAAAGAGCACCCCAGGTGCTCTCACGCGGCTGGACTATGTCACTTCCATGCCGCCTCGTTTGGAGGCAGTGCGGTCCTGACGTAGTCATGGCGGCACCCATCTGTATAGGGCGCCACCATTTTCTACGCACTCTGCGCATATTAGGGTTAGGGGTGTCAGGAAGTGATACCCCTTTCTAACCTTAGTACGCGCAGAGCGCGTACTTTTTGCCCGTGCAGAACGGGCCTATGTTTAATATTTCATGATTACTGATTGGACTGAATATAGCACAGAGACTGACCCTTAGATATACTTTTGTAAGTATCAGAGTTCCCCTAAGCATGCCAGGAATTCCATCTTGTTTCTCAGTGGTCCTATTTTTTCTCCATTTCTTTGAGTGTTGAGAAACCCTGACAGGAAGAATTCTGGCCTGATTAGAATCTTTGCAGTTCAGTACTTATTCCGTGCAAAATTCATGTGATTGTTTTTCACAGAAAACAGCATTTCTTTGCAAGAAACAGAATAGAAAATAATATAACAAGGCAGATATATGAATTCCTTCTCAGAAAATGCTGTTTCCTGTGCAGAAAATTCTGTTTTCTTCAGAAAATAACCAAGTGCCAATTTTCTAAGAATAAATCTCAAGATGTTAGTCACCTTTGAAAACTGTAGTTTTCAAAAATGATGTTTTCTTTAGAGAAAAATCACAGGCTTTCTTTTGCACAGAATAAGTCCGAAGCTACAAAACATCTACAAAACTGTGCTGTTTTAAATTGCTGTAGGGAGGAAGCCGCCCAATAAGACAACAACACAGAATTGGAGGAAAAGGCCACAACTTTATTAACAAAGGGTAGGGTTGGCTCAAAGTGTAAGGTCTGGATCTAGAAACATCAATCAGTTGATTGATGTAAGGTTGCTTGGTCACAACCAAGCATCGGGATGACGTAGGGGAAACAGAAACACCCTCTCGTATATATACAACTGGTCAGTCACATATTCCAATAAGCTCCTAGTCACCGGGTGATGTTCACTCAATGTGGTCCCTGCAATGGCCAGACTGCCTGCCCTTAGTGCTCCCGGGTCCAATGGACTCCCAACCCAGTGCTATGGAGCCCAGGAAACCACGTCCACCAGATCCAGGACCTATGCTGCCACCCTAAAACAAAGTTGTGAAAAAAACACCCTAGCCAAGGGAGAGAGGGTGGGAGAGCAGAGCTAAAGTGGCGCCGGCTGGTGTGTGATGTAGCCACCAATAAGGGGCCTGGAAAGAGCGGCCTCTTCCTCCAATAGACTGCACTCGGGGTTCCGAGCCAGCCAATCATGGCCTCTTCCCTTTTGCAATGCAAGCTGGGACATTTAGTCACAGAACCCGGTGCAAAAGAACCACCCTTTCCGACCCAGCAACCAATGGGGGGCCTTCCTGCTGGCCCAAAGGCTGCTGGGGCGAGAGAGGCCTCCGCAATTGTGGAGACTAGGGCGCCTTCCACCCCAGCAGCAATGCCAGCCTGGTAAGTTGGGCAGCATCATTAGTTGTAGTTTTCAAGTACGTTCTTGCGATGGGAAGAAAATTGTTGAAATGATTTGTTGCTACCTTTGAGAAGAAACAGTGAAGCAGTACATCCTTATTGAAAATATTTTTGATGCATTCTATAGCCCTGGTCGGCTGTATCTTCATGTGGATCAGGACAGATGTTACATTGCCAACTGAGACAGAAATTCAAAGATATGGTGGAAAGAGTTTGCAAAAGATTTGCTGTATTCCATACTTGATCACAGCTCTTTATTCTATAGGGAAGTATACCCATAGGTTGGAGAGGAAGACCACCAATGCTGTAATCCCTTCCTCCACTGTTCCTACTTGCCCTAAACACATGCACACTCCTTCTTTGTAAAATAGATGATTGAACAAAGCTCTAGGTCAGAAATGCAAACTTCCTGCTCAGTGAGCCAGATGCAGACTGTAAGATCTCTGCATCAAGTCTGGCCATCCCAGATCCTTCCTCTTTCTGAAATGTTGACCATCCCTGAAATTCCCAACCCTAAGATCAGTCCCTTTCACAAAGTTAGGGGTGGAGAAATGGGGTTAGAAAATATCCCACAACTCATTCAATGCATGCAGGAAAAAGCAAAACAATGACTTCACTAGGGTCTGTTTGATCCCACAATTGGATTACAAAAACATTTTTTTTATAAGCGTGAGAGGATTAGAATTTCCTTTCTCCGGGTGCTTGCAGAAGATTAAACTTTTCATTGAGGTACAAAACACTTTATGATGCAAGTTGCAGTGGAATTGTCAGATCATGATTTTAAAATCTGAAGTTGCAAAATATTTTATGGCCTTGTGTAGGAATAAATTCTAAATATTGAAATGCAAGTCATTTCACTTTATTGATCACATGATATATAATGTATTCTCTCAGCTTTTTAATGGGTTGCGATATAATGAAAACAGATTAAGCCTAAGCCATTACTTGTTATGTATTTGTAGATGCACTCGTACACCCAACTATCTGTGAGTCTGAATTTTATAGCTGTAGTAAACAAAGAGAGCAAAACTTTCCATTTGTCCCTTAGGCAGATGCTTTGAAAGAAGTCCTGGGGTCTCTTCCAGATGTTAACATTAGAACTCACCAGAACTTGTTTAATGGAAAACTTACTTCTTATTTCTGAGTAAAGATGAATAGCATTAGGCTGTAAACTAAGAAAGTATTTCCTTTTTTTCAAGTCAGAATATACCACCATTGCCCAACCTGGTAAAATCCAACTATGTTGGGCTACAATACCCCTCATCCACAAGGGATAAAAGGAATCATGGTCCAACACCTCTGGAGGTCAGTGGGGCACTCCCATCTCGACCAAGCAGCACTCCTAAATGCATGAACTCAGCCATTATCATTTTTAAATATAGCAAGTTAAACTCACTGCCATACATTTGGGAGCTTGGAGCACCCCGAACATGCCCTAGAATCAAGTGTAAGGTCAGCACTTAAGAAAATCAGGAACATGCTTTACATTTTAGGAGGTGAACTTTTGCCTCCACTGAAAAGAGCCCTGTGTGTATATAATTCACCAATGCTGTCTACTGAGAGATGCCCTGGCCAATTTTAATCATGTCAAGGAGATAAATAGGTGGCTAGTGGATATTAAAGTAAATGAAAGAGCAGATTATCCTTTGGTGTGTCATGGGGTGGGAAGGAAATCAGCTTCAGAAATGAGATTCTGCAGACTGGGCTGCCAGTTCAGGATGCTGGCTAAACCAGTGACAGCTGCCATCATGGAAACAGACCTGTTTGTTCAAATATGCATTTATTTATTTATTTCAAAAATATGTTGATCCAATCATTCTTGGAGCAACTCAAGCAACAAATACTAAGAAGAGCAATTAAAAACCAATCAAAATAAAAACAGAACTAACAGAGCAGTATAAGAGTAGTTGGGGGAAGGACATATGACTGTGTATAGTTTCATGAGAGAACAGGGCCACAGCTGGAGCAAACAAAGAAATAACTAATGCTTTGGAAATACTTTGGAAAAGTGATATCTTGTTTTGTATTGTTGTATACCTTCAAGTTACTCCCAACTTATGGTGACCCTAAGGCAAACTGATCATTGGGTTTTCTTGGTTCAGAGGCATTTTACTTTCACCTTTCTCTGAGGCTGGGAGAGTGTGACTTGCCCAAGGTTACCCAGTAGAATTCCATGGATGAACAAAGATTCCAAATCTGGTCAGCTGGACTCCTACTCCAACACTCCAACAACTGTACCATGTTGGCTTTCATAAAAGAAACAAAAGATCTTGTTTTAGGTGGCCAAATAAGGAAGTTTTCTTATTTGTTTGACATTTGAATCCTACATACAAACATACAACTAAGAGAGCAAAAAAGGAAAGTGGAAGGGTATACAGCTTGGCCAAGTTATTGTTTGGACTACCATTTCAGGAGTTTTAGTTGAAACAGGTAAACCTGAAAGGTTACCAACTCTGAATCCAGGCAATAAGAAGGAACAGAGTGGCAGGGATAGATCTTGAAAAAACATGATGAAGCAAGATTGCAGAAGGAAGAGCAAATGGATAGGGAAAAACATGGCTTATGAAAGGAGAGCAGGAGGAAAGAGCAGAAGCATGGAAGCAACCTTGACTGTTGCCAAAACACTTCTATCCCCTAGAGGACAGGAATGGTTTCAAGGAAAAGATTATTATTATTATTATTATTATTATTATTATTATTATTATTATTAACCTTTATTTATAAAGTGCTGTAAATTTACACAGCGCTGTACATGCAATCTTTTTTTTTTAATAATAATAATACGTTTTATTTATAGACCGCTATTCCGCGATGATCATAGCGGTGTACAGTAAAATCATAATATAATACAAAATACAGTTAAAGGAGGGAGAAGTCTCGTCCTTCAGGCAGACCTTGATGTTGCTGGGTCTGCCTGATCGCTCCCTCTGAGGCCGAGATGACAGTTGAGGAGGGAGGGGCCTCATCCTTCAGGCAGACCTTGATGTTGCTGGGTCCGCCTGATGGCTCCCTCTGAGGCCGAGATGACAGTTGATTTTCTTCCCTTTTATCATGAGATCTCAGGGCAACAAAGACAAAATGATATAACAATATGTACATGCAATCTTTTTAATTGGACAGTTCCCTGCCCTCAGGCTTACAATCTAGAAAGACACGACACAAAAGGAGAAGGGAATGGTGGTGGGGAGGGGGCCTTTCTAGTAGGATAATACATATAAAATACATAGCAATACAGGAAATGATTCAATAAAACAGACAACAAAAGAACATCAAATAGCAAGTGACAATTATGCAATGCCTGGGAATGCTTCTCTGAACAAGATGGTCTTCAGCTCCGTTTTGAAGCTGGTTAAAGAAGTGATGGCTCTTGTTTGCGGGGAAAGAAAGTTCCAGGAGTGAGAGGCAGCAAGTGAAAAGGGGCGAATCCGAGATGGGGCAGAGGAAATCCTGGGCTGGGACAGCAGACCTTGACTACCAGAACGGAGGGCCCTAGTGGGAAGGTGAGGAGAAATAAGGTCTGATAAGTAAGGAGGGGCCAGCCAATGGAGAGCTTTAAACGTCAACAGCAGGAGCTTATACTGAATGCAGAAAGGGAGGGGGAGCCAGTGAAGGGATGCCAACCCAGGAGAGATGTGGTCAGAGCGGTGGGCGGATGTAATAATGCGTGCAGCTGAATGCTGGACAGAAATTAAAGGACGGAGGTGAGAAAGAGGAAGCCCAGCCAGCAGGATGTTACAGTAATCGAGTTGTGAGACCACTAGGGCATGAACCAGGATCTTGGCAGTAGAGGCGGAAAGATGAGGTCGGATTTTAGCAATATTGTACAAAAAGAATCTACAAGCCTTGGCTGTGGTCTGGATCTGAGGGATACACGACAGTGAAGAATCAAAGATAAAACCAAGACTGCGGGCTTGCTGGACTGGTTGGATAGAAATGTTGTCCACAGAGATGGAAAAGGAGTGTTGAAGGGTGGACTTAGAAGGAAAGACAAGAAGATGATTGAATGACTGAGTGATTGATTGATTTTCTTCCCTTTTATCATGAGATCTCAGGGCAACAAAGACAAAATGATATAACAAATTTAAACAATTCCAAATTTAAAGCCAATAAAGTAGTACATTCACTGGTAACCTCAAGACTTGATTTTTGCAATGCGTTCTACATAGGACTACCCTTGTGCCGAGTCTGAAAACTGCAACTGGTACAGAATATGGCAGCCAGGTTGATTACCGGAACATCTAGGCTACCTATTAGTTTTCGGGCACAGTACAAGGTGTTGGTTATTACCTTTAAAGCCCTACATGGCTTGGGTCCAGCTTATCTAAGGGATCGCCGTGTCCATATAATCTGTCCTGTCCTCTGGGAGGAATTTACTGCAGTCTAGAAAGACCAGATTGACTGTGACCATCCAGAAGATCTTTTCTGCAACCGCTCCCAGTCTGTGGAATCGTCTGCTGCACGAGATCCATGAAATTACTAATTTAGACAGCTTCAAGAAAGCTGTCAAGAAGGATCTCTTCCGGCAAGCATTTCCACAATAAATTGCTCGGCCATGTGGTGATTCCCCAACAAATATGTGATGACTCTGCCCACCATATTGGTTTTAATTGTTTATGTTATTTTAATCTTGTAATGTTTAATTTCTTTTTAAGGGGGGATACTTTGTATATATGGTTGTATCTTTATTGTTGTAAGCCGTTTTGATGGGTTTTTAAAAAAAGCAGAGTATACATAAAAGTTTTATTTATTATTATTTATTAGTCAAACAAGTTGAAATCATATTAAACAATCTGAACAAGTTAAGAGTTTTGAAAGGCTGAAAGAATCAAAACTATGCACATGCCTGAAAGTAAATTAGATCCCAAAGACTTTAACAAACAGCCACAATTTGGCCTAACACTGAAAATAAACCAATGTTGGTGCCAATAGTCATTCCCACAAATGGGGAGCCATAGCCAAGAAAGGTCTTTCTCATGTCCTTCCCTCTTCATACTGCCTTCACTAGTGGGACACATATCTGACCTTGGGCAAGCATATACATAGGGAGAGGCACTCCTTCAAGTATCAAGGTCCCAGTTCGTTTGAAGATTTAAAGGCCATCACAACCAAATTAAATTCAGATTGGAAGTGAATTAATAATACATAATTTGGTGCATGAGGTTGCGAATGCCTCTGTCTCATGATTGGGCTTAGCTGAGAACAGAATACTCTGGTACTCCCATGCAATCAAAGAGAGTTCCTGGTGGGTACAATATTGCTACATTTATTAAAAGGAGGAGCATTAGATTCTGAAAAGGGGCCAAGAAGGCATTGTGCACAGGACCTCTCAATATATGGAGAGTATTTCTTGAGTTCCTATAACTCAATGTCCTGCTTGAGGCTTCCTGGAAGCATCTGTTTGGCCACTGTAAGGAGTAAGAGTCTGGACCAGATTGGTCTTAAATTCATGTAACACTTCACCTGCCCACATAAGGAGTTCATCTGTGTGGCTGGCTTTGCCTACTCCCCAAATGTCTTTAGACTTATAAGAAATTGCAGCTCTTTGGATTTCTTTTTGACCAAAGTTTATGCATCAGCTATTCTTGTAAGAATTATTTACATTGATCCAATATCTTAGAGGAATATTTTTGCCTGCACAGATTGCTCTTGTCAGGCAGCATTGCATCCTTTACAGATCTTTGCATTTCTATTCCCAAAACAAACAGATTTTAAAATGTGGCAAAGCAATTTTACAGGGCTTTCCTGATGTTTGCATGATCTTAGTAATTTTTAAAACAGCCTATCAAGGAGAATTTTTGGTCAGAATTCCCTGGGTGTCATACCTTTGTGTAAGTTCCCTTGCACATATGGTTTTAATTTTGGGAGCCATAATACAACAGACATAGGAAAAATCTATATTGCTCAGTATAGTGTAGTAGGTGTGCATGAAGACCAATGCTAGTCTGATCCTCACCTTACTAAACAACCTCTGAAGACTGCTGTACAGCCATTTCATTTTTAACTGGAAGTGAGCAGGAACACAGAATCATATGGCTATGTTCCTCTAACCAAAAGCAAAATGATTATAGCAGCACTGACACTTCCAGAGGATGTCTGTGAATCTCAGCCCTGATGCCACTATTTTGTGTCTGTGTATGAGGTTGTAACCAGGTACTTCTGTGTTCCTGCCCACTTTCCATGGAATGATGGGGTAGAGGACAGCTTCAGAAAGTCAGGGAGCTTTGGGTGCTGTGGAAGGAGAAAGGCCATACCGATCCCACACTACCCATAAAAAGCCATGTGCATGCATAATTATTATTATTGACCTTTATTTATAAAGCACTGTAAATTTACACAGCGCTGTACATACAGTCTTTTTAATTAGACGGTTCCCTGCCCTCAGGCTTACAATCTAAAAAGACACCACACAAAAGGAGAAGGGAGCAGTGGTGGGGAAGGGGATGAGGTCCAGCAGTTCCTCTCTACCTCCAAGGCCTGGACCAAGGCAGGTGGACTGGAGGGAGGGCTTGGCATCATAATGGATGGTTTATCTTCATCCAGGGAGGCAAGCGAGAATTATGCAAGGCCTGGGAACGCTTCTCTGAACAGGAAGGTCATCAACTCCATTTTGAAGCTGGTTAAAGAAGTGATGGCTCTTGTTCGCGGGAGAACACATTCATATGTCCCAAACAAGATCCCAGTCATAATTAGTTGATGGTTGTGTAAGCAGAGTTCCCCAACTAACAATTTCACCAGGCCCTAAATTGTGTTCCTAGTTCTATCTAAAACAGAGCCATTGAGTCAATTGGATTTACCTTCATGTTGATTCACCATTCACTGATTGATTGAATGGGTCTACCCTAGTGAGGATTAATCAACAGGATTCTAGCCATGCAGTAGAGGGTTCTGAAGCTATTTGTAAGTACTTTCAATATATCACTTTCTTCACTGGATTGGCAGAGGGGAAATGCTATTCTGTCCCTCACTGCACGATGGGACACAAAAAAAAAGGCACATTTGCTGATGCACAATGGATTTAAGCAATATCAGCATTTAATAAAACATAGATTTACACTGTGCAAGTATGATGTAATCTCAGCCATTACTACTGCATGAGGCTTCAAAATCCTGATTACATGAAGGTCTTCTAGCACACTTGTTTGCAGCCTCTAGCTGTTCACATATTTGGAACATCAGCTCTCAGAACCTTTATCCAGTTGCCATGCTGCCTGGAGATTCTACAAGTCGAAGTCCAAACCCTCAGCCAAACCAATGGTTGAAAATTACTTAATTTGGAGTTCCATCTTGATCGTACCATGCTACACTTGCTTTCATGTTAGTAGTGCCCAATCTTTTCCATCTCAAGCGCCACATCTGTCAGAGTGGCATAGGGAAATGGATTGGGAAAAATTGAAGAAAAAGTCAACCCAAGAGATAAGGAGCTGGGATGCATCTCATACAAGAATATTATAAAACATCTAGGGGAGGTTGATTTTGTAAAAGAAAATACAGCTAAAGGGACAATACATGAGAAAGGAGCATACAGTGTGGAGAAATTTTCATTTAATCTCAGCAATAAATTTGCATGGTGCATAATTAAGGTATAGAATCTAGTCCTTGCTCTGAGATGTTGTGTTGGCCTCTGATATCCTGATCTATCACAGTTTCCATTAATGGTTGGAGATTGGGATCTGACTTGATGTACAGGAGACCTTTGGTATCCGCTGGGGTTTAGCCCACAGGGAACTCATGGATACCAAAATCTGGCGATGCTGAAGTTCATTAAATACAATGGTGTAGTAAAATGGTGTCCCTTATATAAAATGGAAAAATCAGAGAATTGCTTTTTGGAATTTATATTGTTTTGATATTGAAGTGGTAAATTGTGGATAATTTGAGGGCTGACTATGTACTATGTCATGCTCAGGCACTTGAAGGGACTGAAGTATTGACTCAGAATTTAGCAGCTATCTTCAGCACCATGGTTAGCAATCTTGCCACATTTCTCTGCTTTATGAGCTTTAAGGAAGCCCTTATTGCTACTCTAAGGCGGGGTACAGACCGCCGCTTTGCAGCGGTCTGGCGCCGCCGCCAGAAGGTCCGCGGGGAGCCGGAGCCTTCAAACGGCCCGACTCCGACGCCGACCGAAAAAGAAGCTCCAAAAGAACGGTGCGTCCAATACGCAAAGATGGCGGCGCCCATTGTAA
Source organism: Sceloporus undulatus (assembly GCF_019175285.1). NCBI lineage: Eukaryota > Metazoa > Chordata > Lepidosauria > Squamata > Phrynosomatidae > Sceloporus > Sceloporus undulatus. Next base: position 19,777,412 of record NC_056524.1, read on the forward strand.
AAGGGCGGCCGCATCTTTACGTATTGACTACGTTTAGGGTTAGGGGGGTGCGGAAGCACCGCCCCTTCCTAACCCTAATACGTGATTCAATACGTATTTTTTGGCGGTTTGTAACCCGCCTAAGAGAACAGCATGTTGAATACAATGGATCACTGGTCTGATCTCACTAAGTTCTTATATTCTTATGGTGGTCGGAATTGAGTGGCCCTCCAGTCATCTTAACTATCTTAGCCAATTGTGAGGGATGTTGAGAGCTGTATTCCATGAATACTTGAATGGCCATGTGAGCCCAACCTCTGCATTAAAGGAATAAAGTCCCAGCACAGATCAATCTCAGGTATTATTCACTGGCATTGAGAAAGGCTGTAGAGAAATACTTTCTTGCTGAATTATGACAGCACTCTAACCTGTACATTAACAGAGCAATCAATGACAATGATCCCAAGCTGCCACCAGGTGGCAAGAGATATAGAAGGATCAGAGGCTAGACATTAGATCTAAACATCAACAAAATAGTTGTGTGTTTTTTTAAAAAAAAAAAGTTCCCATGGGATTATTTATTTATATGTTCTGAACAAGAAGATTCTGACTCAGTCAAACAGCTGCTCTTTGATGGTTATTGATTCAAATAGATGGCTGTCTCTTCTGGCCATGCCTTGTAAAATACGATACATGGGGTTGCTTAAGGAATGTTCCTAGGAACCCATATTAACAAGCAGAAATGTGCCAGTTGGCAGGCTTAGCTAAAGAAAAGAGGAAGGGGGAGCCCTGCTAGAAAAGCAGATCAACTATCTCCCTTCCTCGCTCTCTCCCTCATTAGAAACACAAATGTGCTATAAAAGCCTTTGCCTTTAAAACATCATTGTATGCATTACCCTTGTGTTCTGAACACACACACACAAAAAATTGCCTTGGACCTTTGGATAAGAATAGAAAGCCCCCAAGGTAAGACAAGCAGCATCACTGGGACAGGATAGCCAAGCCCCTATGGTAAAACAGAGGCAATAACATGGCATAGTTTTTTGTGAGGTTTTTGGTCTATGTGGCCATGTTGTAGAAAAATTTATTCCTGACATTTCACCAGCATCTGTGGCTGGCATCTTCAGAAGATTCCAGCCACTTCTCTCAAGATGCCAGCCACAGATGCTGGTGAAGCATCAGAAATAAACTCTTCTAGAACATGGCCACATAGCCCAAAACACACACAAAAAAGTATGGATGTCAGCCATGAAAGCCTTCGACTTCACAATAATGTGGCAGTTTGTAAACTGTTGGCTATCTGATAGAAAGAGAAAAGACTTTGAAATGTAACACTTTGAAAGTGAACAACAATGCATAGGCATCTAGAGGTGGCTATGTGGGTGGGATATAGAATCATCTCCAGATTTTGGTCTGAACTTGAAAAGAGCTATGCTAAATGAATATGACAAACCATATCAGACTTATTTGATGGTTAATATGAAGCAGCATTTAACACTTGCCAGTATTTGATAGTTGACATTAATTGTATTTATTATGATATTCGTATCCCACTCTATATCTGATAAACTCAGAGTGGTTTACAGTAAAATCAATTTAAAGCAATAAATAATTTTTAAAGTTTAAAAAATTTATTAAATAGTTTATAAATTAAAACAGAAATTGAAAACTGGTGGAAGCAATTTAAAATAGTGCAACCATAGCACATGTGCAGCCTGGGTAAAATAAAAAAGGCTTGAAAGGTTTTAATAAACAAACAAACAAGTTTTGACTTTGCACCAAAATGATATCAATATTGCTGCCAATCTGGCCTCCAGGGGGAGGGTATTCCACAACTGTGGTGCCACCACAGAGAGAGGCCTCTCCTATGTCCTCCCATAACTTGTTTTTTTTCCTGGGGGTGGGATATAAAGGGTATGGACAGGCAGGTGCATATATATATATATATATATATATATATATATATATATATATATATACATACACACACACACACACACACACACACATATATATATATATATATAGAGAGAGAGAGAGAGAGAGAGAGAGAAGCATCTCTTTAGTATCAAGATCCAAAACTGTTTAGATGTCTAAATGTTAGCACCAGCACCTTGAATTCAGACTGGCAGCACATTGGCAGCCAGTGCAATTCCTTTAGAATTGAAATTATGAGGTTTCTGAATAGTGTTTCAGTCAGCAATCTAACTACTGAGTTCTGTACTAGCTGCAGTTTCTGAATCTTTAAAGCAAGCCCTACATAGAGTGCATTATTGTAGTCTAACTGGGAAGTTACTGGGGCATGTACTTCTGTGGGTAATTTACTCCTGTCCAAGAAAGGTGATAGCTGATGGACCAATTGACGATTGCCCCAAAAACATGCAGCAGTGTTTCAGAATACTGCACATGCAGCAATATTTGGGTTGCATATAATAAATTACATACAGTGGGTACAAGCACTGAAATGAGTTTTCAGGAGTTCCATTCTTCAGAGATGATGAACTAATCATGTATAATATTAATAGCATTTAATGTTTGACAGTATTAGATGGTTGACATGCAATATTATTTCAGATCTGAGTGCTTATGATAAAAAATGCAGTGGGAATTAATACCAAAGAGTGCTCAGTGTTGAGAAGTCTGTTCCTTTGATTTGGTGAACCAACCACGCATACTGTTTGCTGTTTAAATGTGTAAAAACATTGGATGCTTGACAGTATCTGGTGACTGAGATGCGGTTGTCCTGGACTGCGGCCAGCACACCCAAACAACGCCGATAAGAATGGCTTAGCACAGCAATTGGACGCAGTCCACAAACCTTGCAAGGAGTCCGAGTTAAAGAGCAAGCCAAAAACCAGAGCCGACGTCAGGAAAACAGAGGTCAGCATAGTCAGTCCAGTCCTGTCCAGGGTCAGGGCAGCAGAAGGTAGCAAGAGTCCAGTCCGTTCCAAGGTCAAGAGTTAAGGCAACAAGGAGTCAGGATACACAGACCCAGTGCCAGCAGCAGTCACACCAAAGGATCATGCAGTAAACTCTGGCATTGAATTGAGGTCTCCCTGTTTAGTAAGGGAAACTCTCCCCTGTGCCACCTGAGGCTGATTTGCTAATTGCCTCTCTGCAATCCTCCTCTTAAGCCCTGCGTTGTTTAAAAGAGGGAACCTCCAGGCCTGGTTCCTCCCCAGAGTCACCACTAGGCTGCTGTGCCACCAGAGGAATCCCATCAGCACTAGGACCTGGCTGAGCCTCCTCCTCTGGGGCTGGGAGATCAGGGCTGGATTCTGGCAGAGCAGGATTAGCACCTGGTGTAGACTCAATTACCTCTTGCCCTGGAGCAGGATGAGCACCTGGTGTAGCCTCAATTAGTTCTTGCTTTGGAGGAGCCCCATCCTCCTCCTCATCCTCTGAGACCTGATCTTGGCTGGACATGACAGCGGTGGCATTTCAGCATATCAACCTGGACATTCTGAGAAAAGTGAAGTCAATGGGGGGGGGGGTCATCCCTCAATGTATTTTTTGGGGAAAGCTTTGAAAACTCTCTGGGAGATTCAAAATATTTTCGGTTTACTTCTGCAAGGTTCACTCAACCTGGTTGTTTCATTTCACAAATACAAATTGCTAGTTTTGGACAAGAAGTCTTCTGAAACCGAATTGCTCTTGTTTTTTGTGGTGTATGGACCGATCCCTATTTTTTCCATGCTACTTCTGCTTCTGATACCAAATAGTCTGTTTAAAAAGTAATACTCAGGAACACATCTACTTTGTTACTAATGTATACCTATATATGAGTGTAGATTCACACTTCACAAGCATGACATTGGATTTCAGTCCACATATATTTAAGCTCTAATCCTGTTTATTGTAGATTTTTGCCCTAGCCTATGTTTACCCATCTAACATGCCCTTTGGAATAGGGTTTGACAATGATGATACATTTAAATAAATGAAGGGTGGTGAATTACTCTCCTTCCAGATCTTGAAGGGCTCTAGTCCCCATCACTTTTGGTCCATTTGATTGATTGTTTGATTGATTGATTGATTTGCTATTTCTATCTCACTTTCTATCCAGTGATCTCATGGCAGTTACAAGAAATCCAATATGACAAATTTGAACAATAGCAACAGCAGCTTCATTTGTATAGTGCTTATACTGCACTAAGCAGTCTCTAAGCAGTTTACAACTGTAAGCTAATTGCCCCCAACAAGTTGGGTAATCATTTTAGTGACTCCAGAAGGATGTAAGACTGAGTTGACCCTGAGCCCCTGACTGAGATTGAGCTCAGAACCTTGTGGTTTGTGAGTGAGTGGTTGTAGTACTGCCATTTAACCACTGTGCCACCAGGGCTCCTGTGATGCTATTACTGTATCACAGTAATAACAATAGAAATACTATGATGACTCCAAAGACTAAAACATATTAAACAAATTAATAGTTTAAAAAGATGTATTAAAAGAGTTTAAAACAAAATTTAAACCAGTAGGGTTCTCCTTTCTTTCACAAATAGCTATTGCTATAGTTGGAGGAATAGCAAAATAAGGACTCAGCAAATGCAAATGGGAAACCATTCAGAGGCAGGGGCTTTCCCAGCAGATAATGATCACCAGTTAGCAGACATTAATCCTCTTTTGCATTAGCCTCCCAGTATGAGGCCGGCCATCAGCACAGAACATACACAGGCAAATCACACCTGCATTCCCAGGCTCACACAGTATATATACACCCAACTTTTTCCAGGCAAAGCATTCTCTGAAGATGCCAACCACAGATGCTGGCAAAATGGCAGGAAGAAAATTTTCTAGAACATAGCCACATAGCCTGACAAACCCACAAAAAAAACTATGTTTTCACTTGATACCTGAATAACTGAAATTTTGGCACCCACTGGGCCACAAAAGAGAAGGTATTCCACATAATTGGGGTGCCATAATGGGGAAGGCTCTCTCCACTGTGCTCCCATTTGTCCTGATTGATAGGACACAGGAGAGCTCTCCAGCAGACCTTAACCACTGGGCCAGTGCTTGTATGAATTATGCATTGTGAGTGTCACAGGGCCCAAACAGACAAGTCAAAATAAAGCTGCTTTGAGTCATTTTGGAGGTATGCTGTTTAAATGATGCATGCTTCCAAAGAAGCTGGAAGCCATGCTCCAGTCCTAAGGATTGGAGCGCAGCTTTGGTGCAGCTTCTGGCCTCTTAAGATGTGTTTGTCATTTAAACAGCATACCTCCAAAGTGACCTGAAGCAGCTTTATTTTGGCCTGTCTGTTTGTGCCCACAGTAAGTCAGAAGGGCAAAATATTCACTGTTTCCAATATAAACAAATGCATCCTTAATAAATGGGATTGATCCCAACATTAATATTTTTCATTTATTAATGCACACAGTGAATCAAATGTCCTCTTTCCCTTCATTTTCATATCTCCACCTGTGCTTTTCTTTCTTTCTTTCTTTCTTGGCTTGAGCAAATTGCTCTGTACTTTTGCCCAACTGCACCAGAGTTGTCAAGGATTTTGTTTTGCTGCACTGTGTTTCATATATTGGAAATACAAGAAGGTCTTGTCACCTTTTAACTGACTCTGTGTCAAATGAATTTCATTTGCACCCAGTAAGACCACTTTTGTACAGTTCAAAGAATTGCTAATTAGGTTGTCTTTGCTAGTTAGTTTAGTGGCAGCTGATTCTAATTGACAATCCATGAAATGCTCTTTGAATTGTTTCTTCTGTCTGATCTCATGCGATCTGACACCATGGCCCTTGCTGTGAAGTTGTGTAGGCTGGCTCTTGAATGCTGTAGCAAAAAGGCCAAAGAAGAAAAGCCATAGGGGAAGGTTTTGTACAAACAACTTCAAAGTAGAGCAGGAGGGATAGCCAAAGTAAGCTCTCCTTCACTCCCCTGAAAGCAATGTTCCTGCTACCCAGTTTAGTGCTTTCAATCTGTTTTATACATAGAAAATTAAAAAAGAAGCAAAAACACTAGTATTAGTCATAGTAGAGAGCCAGGGTGGTATAGTAATTTGAGAGCCAGGGTGGTATAACAATTGAATCATAGCCTAGGACTCTGAGACAATGGGGTTTAAATCCCTGCCTAGCCGTTGAAATCTACTGGGTGACCCTCAACATTTCTTGGCCAAAAAGGGGGCAAAGGCAAACACCCTCTGCATCTATTTGGCCAAGAAAATCCTAGGATAGAGTACTTCTGCTTCTGCCTCTCTTTGTTCTCCTCATATCCTTTACTTTCTTACTCCTCGTCCTTTTCTTCTTTTCCTTGTTCTTGTTGTTGTGTGCCATTTCCAATTTATAGTGACCCTAAGATGAACCTGTCATGGGTTTTTATAGAACTGAAAGTGTTGACTCACTCAGCGGCACCCAGCAAGTTTTCCTAGTGGGCAATCTCCAGAGCAGAATACCTTTTTTTGTGCTGAAAATTGTATTTCCTGTGTACAGTTTTTCTCTGTGCAAAAAAGTGAGTTTTGTGCAGAATAAGTCCCCAACTACAGCAGTTCTGTACAGAAATTATTGTTTCTGTGCAAAATAATTCTGATTTTGGTGCAAAACATACAGATACACACACACACACACACACACACACACACACTTTGCAAAGAATAAGTCTCAAAGCAGAAATAGTTTTCAAAAACAGTGCAATTTTCAAATATTTTCTTGAAGTTAGAAGACAATTGCTAAAATGACACATTGTTACTTCAAGGACAAATGAGGAGAAAATCTGTCCATCACATTTATGAAGAAATTGGAGCATGGTTTAAATTTCCTATTAAAAATGTAAAGCAAACAAAATTCTCAACCACCTAAAATGGCTGTGGACTTCCAGTGGATTTAAGGCTGAAAGCAACAATGAACTATATCAAATCATATAGTTGAAAGGGATCCAACAGCCATCTAATCAACTGAGTGCTAGTGCAGAAATCTTAACAGTAAAAAATCCCTAAGGGGTAGGCATCTAACTTTTGTATAAAAGTCTACAACAAAGGAGAGAACACCACCTTCAAAGACAACCTATATCACTACTGAACACCGCTTACCGTCAGGAAATTCTTCCATATGTTTAATTGGATTCTCCTTTCTTGTAATTTTTATTCAATGGTCTTACCCTCTGGAATACCGAAAACAAGTTTGCAACATCTTCTGTATGACAGCGCTTGAGATATTTAAAGATGGGGTATCTCAGTCTTCTCTTCACCAAGCTAAGTGCCTGGATGAACATTCATCTGTTTTAGTGGTTGGGAACCCTAGTCCCAGGGTTGGAATTTGGCTCTTTCAGGGTTCCCTGGAGTCTTACCCCCCCTCTGTGAAAACATCATTTGGTCTTTCCAGCTTATATTTGTGGCTTCTCACCCATTTATAAAAAGGTTGGCATCTCCCTCTCAAGTGTCAATTATTCACAGTAAGATCATAAAGCTAAGATAAGCCTCTGCTCTTGCATCCCACCTTTTCTTCCTTGGACTGACTTACTACTGCAATAGACCCATAGAGACCTTTCCAAAATACTAATAGGCTGAAAGAGGTCAGCTTTAACCTATTTTCTCCCCATGTTGCTCTGTGCATCTGAGACAGAGAAATTCATAGAACTGTAATAATTACACCTCAGTCTTCAGGCAATTGTTCTTTCTCTCAGTTGAAGGCTACTTCTATGAAGGAACCAAAAAAGGGAACACTTTTTTTTTGGCACAAAAAGTGACAAATAAATAAAAGGGCTACATGTAGCCTTCACTCCAGTCTTCTTCAAGTTTAAGTGCAATATGACATGCCTAATAAATACTAAAGTGCAGTGTGACATTTCTAATATGAATAAAACATAATTTAAATAGTCTTCTCATATTTCCTATTTTGAAAAAGCTCTTTCATGAGACAGCATGACAAACATAAAGTGTCAACGAACCCCATTGTGGAGGTGAAGAGTAGATGAAGTCCACCTACACTTTCCCAGGCATATAATGTGTTTACCCTTAATGGGCATACATTTTTGTAGTATTCGAGTTTAAATTACAACATTAAATTTACAGTGGTATGAAAAAAAAGATGGGGATGCTTTGCCTTGGCAAGTTATTTCTTCTAAACAAGGAGTGAAGCTAATCCCTCACTCAGTTCCAGTAATAATGTCATGCAATGTATAATGTTAATGTACATTCATTACTGGGGCAAAGGGATTAATTGCAAATAACGTCATATTTGTAACTTGTCACCATGTAAACCATCCTTTGAATTTTTATGGAGCTACAGGTTGAGTCTCCCTTATCTAGAATTCTGAAATCTGAAATACAGTGGCCCTTTCTTATATGTGGGGGATCTGTCCCCCCCCCGTACCGGAAAAACTGTATAAGGTTAAATGCCTTTATTTGCTATGGTGGTGTGTTCCCATACACAGCGCTGCACGGGCGCCTGTGGTGCCTGCATAGTTTTGTCCTCCGCAGCTTGCTATATGCGTACGGCCAAATCCGCATACGGCAAGCCCACATATGGTGCGGGCACACTGTATTACAAAAACCATATTTTTGTATGACTGGCTGAGATATTGAAACCTTTGCTTTCTGATGATCAGTGTACACAAACTTTGTTTCATGGAAAATTTATTTTAAAAGATTGTACAAAATTACCTTCAGGCTATGTATATAAGGTGTATATGAAACATAAATTAATTTTCAGTTTAGACATCTCCAATAAAAGGAATGAGATAAAGCACATTTCATTATAATTGCATATGCCAATCCAGGTATTCAAAAATCCAAAAAATAAAAATCCAAAGCACTGCTCGTCCCAAGCATTTTGGATAAGATAGACTCAAGGTATAATTTGGGATTATGTCAGTGTATGTACTTTTGGAGGTGTTGCAAAAAAGGGGGGAAAGGAAGGAAGGAAGGAAGGAAGGAAGGAAGGAAGGATTCAGTGTCTCCTTACACAACATCTCCCCCTGCAGAAAGCAGCTCTGGGGAGAGCAGTGTCCAGGTAGGATGTATCCAGGTCACACAGAAATGAAACCATCCTGCTTTCCCCAGGTTAATAATTCATTAATTTCACCCTTAGCCCAGTTACATTATTTCATCTCTCCTCCACCTTTTCTCTCTTTCTTTCAGATTGATCTCTCTCTCTCCCCCCTCCCTCCCTCCCCCTTTGCAACATGTACGTTGTGCATTTTGGTTGGCCAATAAAAGTATCACTGTTTGGTGGATTTTTTATTAGATTTGCTAAATGGCCAACAAGACTACCCCCAGATGTCCTTTGTAACTTGTTCCTCTTTCTGCTTGCCCCACTCTTTGTTTCTCTTGCCAGTCTCTCTCTTCACACTAGTGTTTATTCAGTTTTTCTTACACTTAATTTTCTTCCTTGCCCCTCCCAAACACCAGAAGACCCCCTGAACCCCTCTATCAGGGTTGACCAGCATATACACACTTTTCAGAAATTTTCATTCCTATCCAAGTTTTTTGACAGACAAGAGGCTCATTTTTCTTATATTCCCCATGTGCAATGCAAGAATACATAATGTGCAAGTCAATGTGTTTTGTAAAGCCCTATGACTCTATTTATTTACTAGTTCTACACACAAAGGCTCCTGCACCTTTAACAACTGAAAAAGATGCAAACCTAATGTTTCCCTATCTGTAAACCATAAAGAAAATTCCATGGGAAGATAATTGAGTAGTCCCCCCCCCCTCTCTGCTCTCTTCTCACTGGCAGGGCAAAGACTCTTATTCAAATAGTCATTTAAGGATTAATTGGTTAAAGGGAACATTTTATGATGTACGTGTATGTGTTTGCTAATTTAAAATGCTATTGTTCTGTTTTATATGAATGGAGTTTTAATGTGATGATTTGTTTAATTTTATTTAAACTTTTTATTAGCTCATCTTGTTTTAGCCTCTTGTAAGGTGTGCTGGGAGAAGAGCAAGCTATGAATAAAATAAATAAGTAAAGACAGATTAATAAATATTCTTCAGTACAATTTAAGAGGGCATACATGATGTTCCTAGGTGGTCTCTCATCCAAACACTGTTGAGACCCATGCCTCTTTAGCATCACTAGGCTAGCAAAAATAGCTATCTTCCAACTATATCCTGAATTTTCTAACAGTATTAGCCCTCTGAGGCTTGTGCAATTGCATGCCTTTTTGATAAACCATGATGTTTGTGACAATTTAGAGAACTAGAGAAGCAGCAGAACACACGGAATGAATTTTTGATAGGTCTTCACCACCATGAATTGTTGGGAAAAAATCTTTTCCTAGGCTTTTTTTTTTAACATGTGCAGCCTTTACAGAGACCAAAGTCCCCCATGACAAAGTTTCTGAGCAACTCAAGAGACTCCCTAGCAGTAAATCACCAAGACTGGTGAAATTCTTTGGAGAGTTCTGAAGGAAATAAAGTGTGAAACTGTAAAGAAATTGGCACTTATGCTGTACAACAAGCTTAAAAATAGAATTGATTCCTGGAGGTTCAGAAGCTGCTGGCAAGAGTTCTCTTTTCATGGAAAAAAATATTGAGGGTATAAAAATTACAGATGATATGCAAAGAGGGGAAATTGGAAGGGTGGTTAGAGGAAAATTTGGAAGGTGGCAGAAACTGGTTTGAGAGGGATAATGGGAATCTGGGTTGACATAGTATTGGGAGGGGTAGGATACCATTGTTTCTAATCTATATGGCAATATCTAATCTATAGTCCAATGCCCAAACCACTACACTTGTCAGGAGTTGCATATGCATCTGACCTCCATAAATCTGTCCTCCATAGATCTCAGGCACAGGTGGGGAGATAAGGCAGAGAGGAGGCAGGCTTGAGTTGAACCTGTTCAAGGTTGTTCCATGTGGAAATTTATGTGGCTGCAAAAAAAAAGTGATTTGGGAATTAGAGGGGAAAATGTGTTTACTAATTATATGGAATGAGAACTGAGCCCATTGTGAGTTTGAAATAACGTACAGTTTAACTAGGCAATGTCAGGGTTTGCTGTTTAGTTCTGACAATGAACATCTCTGGGATGGATGTTCCTAAAGAATAAAGATTTACTAAGGGCCTCTACAGAATGCCCCTAAGGGGTGGCCTGCAGCCACCCTTTTCATGTCAGATTGGGGGTGCGGCAACTTCATGCTGCGGCTCTGATCTGGCCTTTCCAGGGTGTGAAAAGGAGCCGCAAAAAGCTGCTCCTTTTTGCACCCTCAAAAGGGCACCATAGATAATTGCCACAGATATGTGATGCTCCTTCGGTGCAGCGTTGTATGCATAAAGCGCCAGAGGTGTGCCATGATGCTATGCACCATGTGGAGCAGCACGCAGCATCAGGGCACCCTGGGGGGTGGAGTCGGGCATGTATTGTGAGGACACTATGCCCCAACTCCGCCCCTATGCTGGCCTTAATAACCAGTGTGTACAGGACCTAGGTTTTAATAACTGAAGTCTGCTTTTCTGAACTTGGAGTCCACTATGCCCCCCTCCCAAAACTCTCTTCCAATGTAAGATCAAGACTAAAAACTGTTGGAGTCAGGTCGTTCTGCAAAGTATTGCAAGATACACTTTCTGCAAAACTCTGTTTTCTGCACAAAAACAATCCTCCAGCTTGGTAAAGCTAAGCACACAGTGCAATCAAAAAAGGACAGGAAAATTGAAGTCACCAACATCCCATCCAATGGTGATAGGTTTAGTAGATCCTACAGCAAAGCAAGAGTTATCACCTTTTTCCATTCTGCACCTCGTACAGAGGGTTCCATTATGCACATGTGCAAAAACTAGGCTTGAAAATGCACAAACTCTCTCTTTCTGATTGACAAAGAACATCTTGCAGTCTTGTGATGAGGATGTCATGTCTTCTCATCACATCCTAGCAAAGGTAAACCAAGTCAGAATTTACATTTCTTCCTAACAGGAAGAATGACACAGAAAAGACTGAGAATGTGTCACAGCTGGCGAGGGAATAGTCATCAGGTATCTTCAATAAATGAGAGTTGTTTTTGAATTTGCTAATGCAATTCACCTATGCAGTGCTACAATTGTGGCAAATCCTTTTTAAATATAGTCATCACCTCGGTTAACAGAATACACTTGTCTCATCTTTTTCCTGGTGAAGTCACAAGCAGACAAGGCTGATTACTTCCTCCATACCTAATAATCAATGATGCATTTATTCTAAAAGTGGAGAGTAGAAATTGAATATTTTTTTTAGAAATACTCAGTTTAAACAAACAAACAAACAAACAAACAAACAAAAAAACATGTTTTTTAGTATTGCAAAATGCTGTGAAAAGAATCCCAGATTGACTAACAGAATATTCAACATTCAGGATTCACTCTGTGCAAAAATGGCATATGGAAGGTTTCTGAAAAAAACCAGCTTTTTCTGTACAGGAAACAGCATTTTCAACACAGAAAATAATATTTTACACAGAAATATTATTTTCTCTGTAGAAAAAGCTGTTTCTGGTGCAGACAAAAGAAATTAGTTTCTGTGCAAGATGCTCACATAGTTTTCAAAAATTTTCTCACAGTGGAGAGAAAATTGCTAAAATTACTTCTTGTTTCCTTCAAGAAGAAAATTGCTGAAGAATTACATCTCTAGAGAAAAGTGCATATACAGCTAATGTTAATTCACACTCCATGCATCATAGTAATCTACCAGTCATGTTCATATTCCATTTGTATAATCTATAAGTGTGTCTGTTTTTTTAAATCATCTAATTTAGCAGCATCACCACGTCCTGTCACTATGAACAAAGCTTATTACTTGCTGCACATTTGCCTGTGTTGGAATGCATTAGATTCACCAGCTAAGTTTACATTTTCCCACCAAGCGTTCATTTTATTATCCTTTGGAGGCAAGTAGTGCTAGGAATGAGGTACTTCTTTCAAATATTTCCTGGTATTATATATTTCATTGCTTTCATAACTGGAATTAGAATCTGCTAAAACTCACTGCAAGGGATGGATTGGTATTAAGTCAACTGAATAAGCAGCAAGGAACTTTTAAAAAGTGCAGTAATCATTCAAGCAAGACTCAGTTACAAACATGAGCTGGAATCTCCTCTGTAACTTACAGTAGTGAAACATTTTGTGAGTGTTAGGCACTTTTTGTAGTGATGAGTAGCTGCAGTGGAGAGGAAGGAATGGAAGAGAAAGCCATTGGGATTGATAGAAAGCTGTTTGCCAGCTTCTCCCTCCCCTGTCACCATGGTGCCCACAATGATTTTATTCCTGCTTCTGCAATGCCACCAATGCCATGGACATCAGAAGATGGGTAGCAGGCTAGGAACTGACACCCCCCCCCCCCCTATTATCTTGCAAAAATGGATAATAATCAAGACTCTTACGTAATTGAACCTTCTCATGCATTATCAATCAGAAGTGTACTGAATGTCCAAACATTAAGAAATAGTAAGAATATTGTTATTGAGCCCTCTCATAAATAATAAAGATTGCTGGCAATCTATCTTATGCACATTTACTTAGGAATAAGTGACACTGGAAATATTTCGGGCACCTCTATGTATACATTATGCTTGTAAGATTACTCATAGTTAGGGGTGATAACGGATGGGGAAAGCAATTTACCCTCCTCCTGCAAGTATCTGCAAGTAGGTAAAATTAATACAGTCAGCCCTTCATGTCCACGGATTTGTTATCCACAGATTCAAAGATCCATGGCATGAAAATATTTTTAAATTTTATAAATTTTCAAAAGCAAACCTTGATTTTGCCATTTTATACAAGGGATTCCGTTTTATCATGCCCCCATGGATAACAAAATCCATGGATGCTCAAGTCCTGTTAAATGCAATGCCATAGTAAAATAGTGTCCCTTATATAAAATGGAAAAACAAGATTTGCTATTTGGAATTTATACATTTTTGGAAAATTTCAAAGCATGGCTGCTTGAATCTGTGGATAAAAAATTCGTAGATAAAGAGGGCTGACTGTACAGTGGGTCCTTGTTATCCGCTGCAGTTTAGTTCCAGAATCTCCTGTGGATAACAAAATCCATGGATGTTCAAGTCCCATTTACAATGGCATGGTAAAATGGTGTCCCTTATATAAAATATAAAAAGTCAAGCTTTGCTATATGGAATTTATACTTTAAAAAAACATTTTCAAACCATGGATGCTTGAATCCGTGAATAAAAAATCTGTGGATAAGGAGAGCCAAATATATATGAAAAGCTGTGCTAAAACTTCTTTCACACATTTAGTCTCAAAGTTGCTACAAGATCCCTTTGAATATTATTTTGAATATTTATGTTGCTGTTATTTTGACATGCTGTGAGTTGCTTTGGATGTAATCCTGCAGAAATGCAGCACAGGAGTAAATATTGTGATGGTAATGATAGTATTCAAAGACATAGCTATGCTAGTCTGCATCTACATAAAAAAGTGCAAATGAATTCTGTAGCACCTATGAAACAGAGAAAGAAGTTGGTAGCATAAACTTTTGTAGACTCAGTCTACTTCATCATGTACATATGATGATCTTTCTCAGTTGGAAAAGCATTAGCACCTGATCTTACCAGATGTTCCTTGTCTATAAGTTGTTTCCCCCAAGTGCTGGCTTGGAGGTATGGTGTTTAGATGATGCATGCCCTGATGCTGTTCCCAAGCTAGCATCACACTGCCCACCTGCCCAGATGGCAGGCAGCATTGCGACACTCCAGTGGCACAGTGTTTATTCTCTACATGCCACATGAGTGTTGTAAAGCTGCTGTGGCAGCTGAAAGGGCACCCTTTTGCCAGCTCAAAAATAAACGGCATATTGTCACCTCTTTTTGAGCCAGCAAATAGCTTTACTGGGTCCTGGTCTGCGGATGCCATGGCCCCAATCTGGTGCTCAAAGGGGCAGTGTCACGCTGCCCCTTTAAGGCCATCTGTTTGGGCCTTTTGTTTGCTTGGAGAATTTTTCTTCTCCTTGTCAAGGCCATTCTCATTACACATGAAGATGGCCAAACTGGGGCTTTGGACCTATCATGAAATGATGTGACTCATTAGAAAAAAAATATAATGCTGTAAAGTGGAAGACTGCACTACATGTGGATAGATTCTATTAAGTAAGCCACAACCCTGACTTTGGAAGACTTGAGGAGATAGATGATGATTGGGGCTCTGGCAGGTCTCTCATTTGTAGGGTTCATATGAAACTTTCCCCCTGCTGAACAAAATAACTTGTGCAGAAAAAGAAATGAAAAGACTATCTATTGTAGTCTGTAAAGAAAATAAACTGTTCAACCTCTCCCCCCCCCATCCTTTATCCTTAATTTCAACAAATCTTCTTAATATGGAAACAGTTCTTTATGGTATATATTTTATTCATGGGGAGGCCGGATATCTTTAATACAGTATTTAGTGGTTGTGCAAATTTTAATTGGTAGGTTTCATGTCACAGGCAAAAACATAAAGCTTTTGGAGGCCCCCTTGTTCAAGCCCTGGCATTATTACATCATGGGATGACAGCAACAAAAATAGAAAGAAGCATTGCAGAGTGAGTCATTCTACAGGTTGGGTGGGCATTTATTCATTGGCTTCCCCTCTCTTGTGGGTAATCTTCTAGAGACCTCATTTCTATGGTTGATATGGCCAATGATGTCTAATGGGTTCCTTATTGTTGAAACAAGGAACCCACTATGGGTTGTGCAGTCCAAACATTAAAGGAACTACCCAAAATGCTGAACCACATTCCCCCCAAACATCCATGCACAAAAACAAAATTTTGGGAATACTGGGAAATCTGGCAGTGTTTGACGTACACCACACAATGATGCACATCATGCACTGACATGCATCACATACCAGTGCACATAGATCCCAGTGTACCTTGAGGACTCTTACCCATGTCCTAGTACACATCTTTTCAATTCACTAACAAGGTTTCTTAGTGCCTCTGCTACTTAGCTAAATATATGTAAAGTCATGTTAAGTAACATATGATATAGGAATCCCCCAAAATTTCTATCTCTGGTGATACTGCAGCAAAGTTTGACTCTTGGAAAAATAAAGTTCTTACCCAAGTGAATGAGAATTTATCCCCTGAACTACAACTGACTGGTGAGTAAAATATTTCCAGAAGTTGAAAGAAGTAAGCACTGTGAGTGTTCTCCCTCTCCTTCACTCCTTCCACGTTAAATCTATCTTTCTCAAAGATCTTTCAATGCCGCTTTTCATCCATTCTGGCTGAAGAAGAATTTTTCAGCTCATTCACCTCTGCCCCTCTCATTTGTTGAACAATGGCAAATTCACAGGCAGAAGTTATTGATTTTGTTTCTTTAATCTGTCCTTTCCCATTTCCTAGACATTCCATATTACCATATATAGACTGGGGTGCTGAATAAAATCAATTGAATTAACATGCAGATGAAATGGCACAGTTACATTTGATTATCATGATTCCTTCAGTGGATCTGCAGACATTTCAAAGCTAGTTACTCTTTTAAGTGACTGTAATCAAAATCTATTTCCATCAGAATTTTTCTCATGTTGCATCATTTGAATTGCAACACTGGCACTGAGAGAGGTATACAAGAACATAAAGAGTTTGCTTTCTGTGTGTGTCTAAAGATCTGCTTATCCTCTTATTGTGGCCAAACAGATGTCACAGTAGGTTCAGAAGCCAGGCACCCATTATTTGTTGTATCTTTGCCGATGGGACACTCAGGCAGGCCACAATCCAATCTCATGCTTGTGGAGCAAAAATCCCCACTAGCTCTGTCGGTCCATATCACACTTTTGAGCAAGTGCTTACCAGTTACCTATTTTGGAGTTAAGGTTCAGCACTCTGGATAGCTACAGTTATGACTAACATATGGAGTGTATTGACTCTCTCAGTTAATAACAAACTGTTTCTATAATTACATGTATTACATGAAAAATGTTAAATCAACACTAGATGAATAAAATAATGAAAAAAATACTTCAATAGTCAGACAGAAAGGAAAATTTAATTGCTAATGATAAGCTTGAGCCTCAAAAACACTTTGTAAAATGGTAACAGGCACATAGTGTGGATAAGACCTCAACAAACTATTTATATACATGTATACATACAACAGAAATATTGAATCAATCAATCATTCAATTCATGAAAACATCAATTGATAAAATTCATAAATCAAATTTTACTACATCAGTTAATTCACAGACAAATTCATGAAAGGTCTCAAAAACCATGTGGAAAGGACAGTTAAAATGCCAACAATAATTTCAGACTTCAAAAATGTTTTGTAGAAATAAAACTTTGTTTACAGGCACATTTGCAGATATATACCCAATTGGAGAGATAAGACTCTAGCCGAATGCTTTGTAGAAATAATAAAGAGTTACAGCCATTAGAAATAAGCCCAAGGGCCAAGATAAGACCATCACAGAAGGGTAAAGACAAGATACCAGCAGGATGGAAGGTCCTAAGAGTTATTCTTTCTGCTTCACCAGCACAAGCTTCTTCAGCTGAATTACATGATATTGTAAATGTAAAACCATGGATCCAAATTCCAAGCAGCTTATGTCTTTATTATGTGGATTTATCCACACCTGTTTTGGGTTGTATTCTCTGCAAATCAACCATGTCTGAAGTTCATGCAGAATAAATCCTATCTTGCAGTGTTTTCTGTATAGGACTTAATATTTCTGCATTGCAAAATTGTTTTCCATGCAGAAAAGCCTCTTTCCTTTCCAGAAAATGCTGATTTCTTCACAAAACAACCATGTGGGATTTTTTTTATCATGAAATAAGTTCAGAATTATGAATAGTCTTCAAAAAAAAATCCTATATAGTTTTCAAAGAAGTGGGAAGAAAAATGCTGAAATTACTCATTGTACTTCAAGAAGAAACTCAGGCTGCATCTGGACTATAAGAGGG
Source organism: Sceloporus undulatus (assembly GCF_019175285.1). Taxonomy (NCBI): domain Eukaryota; kingdom Metazoa; phylum Chordata; class Lepidosauria; order Squamata; family Phrynosomatidae; genus Sceloporus; species Sceloporus undulatus. The sequence goes on from NC_056524.1 coordinate 19,795,217, forward strand.
AAGGAAGTACAAGGGGGAGAGAATATAAAGGAGGAATAGAGTGTGGAAGGAACAGGAAATGGAATTAGTGCAAGGTGTTAGAAAGGAAGATGAGGAAAGAAAAATGGGAAGAGGAGAAGAAAATAGAAGGGAAGGTAGATAGTAAGGAAAATAGATGAATGGAAGGTTGATGAATGATTACTAGTTTTGATATATAATAATACAAGGTTATTTGATGAGTGTGGGAAAATAGATTTAATGTAGAATCATAGAATCATAGAGTTGGAAGAGACCGCACGGGCCATCCAGTCCAACCCTCTGCCATGCAGGAAATCCAAATCAAAGCATCCCCAACAGATGGCCATCTAGCCTCTGCTTAAAGACCTCCAAGGAAGGAGACTCCACTACACTCTGAGGGAGTGTGTTCCCATGTCGAACAGCCCTTACTGTCAGGAAGTTCTTCCTACTGTTGAGGTGGAATCTCTTTTCCTGTAGCTTGCATCCATTGTTCCGGGTCCTGTTCTCTGGAGCAGCAGAAAACAAGCTTGCTCCCTCCTCAATATGACATCCTTTCAAATATTTAAACAGGGCTATCATATCACCTCTTAACCTTCTCTTCTCCAGGGTAAACATCCCCAGCTCCCTGAGTCGTTCCTCATAGGGCATGGTTTCCAGACCTTTCACCATTTTAGTCACCCTCCTTTGGACACGCTCCAGTTTCTCAACATCCTTGTAACTTGAATATGTTTTGTGAGGAGTTGAATCAAAGAGGAATTTTACTTTTGTTTTTGCTTTCCACCTGTATTGTGTATTGTATTGTATTGTGGAATTATTTAATAATGAACAGTGGTTGAATGTGTGTTATTTTTATGATGTTTTAATTAATAAAATTTAATTTTTTTTTAAAAGAAATAACCCAGTTCAACATCATTTTAACTCCCATGGCTCAGTGCTATGGAATTCTGGGAACTGTAGTTTGTTGGTGTACCAGAGCTCCGCACTAAGCCATGACGGTTAAAGTGGTGTCAAACTGGATTATTTCTGTGGTGCAGATGCAGCCTTAGTGAGGAATTATATACCTAGTTTCCTTACATGTTTGGGGGGGGGTGGCCATTGTGCAATGGATGTATTCATTTCAGGAATGTGTAAGTGGCATGCCACATGTGAAATCAGTTTGCATTGGCCTGACGACCATTCTTAGTCGAACTAGGGTTGTCAGGATGCCCCTTATTTGGCAATTGGAAAGCTTGCCCCTTACACGACTGGCAAGTGTCCCTTATTAAACGGTGATGTCCCATTTTTAAGCGTCCGAAAACGTTTCCTTTTATAGAGATTACAATATGTCCCCTCCCTTTAAAAAATCCTATATTTCAGGATGTCGGCCCTTCATAAAGAGAAAATTGTATGAGTATGGACACCATTTTAATTTTATTGAGAAAAACATGACTAAGTTAATTGAAACAAACACTTTCAGTTGGTATTTTGGTAGAACAGGAAATTTTAAAAGGTTACTTCCTGCTTGTCAGCTTTTCATGTCATGAATTTTGACACTCTTTTATTGCTGTTTTGAAAACCTAAAGACACTAGCCCCAACTAGAGTGCATCACTGAATTAATTGGATTTACCTAGGAGTTGATTCACCATTCAACAGCTGCTTCAATTCAAGATGGAATTACCAGCCCACTTCTGATAGAATATTAACCACACAGCTGTGAATAGCAGCCATGTAACTGAATTCTTGGACTGTAACTATTTATCTACCTCTTCCGTATACTACTTTCATTCACTAGGATTATAGAAACAGCCGGTATGTGTTCCCCATTACATAATGGACAATGAGCATACACATCAGCAGGCATACTTCTTCCATAATCCATTTTCAGCATAACCATTGTGTAACAATATGAGTATGGATTTCCATTATGTAAGCATGGTGTATGATTTTTCAGGGATGCAGCACTAGGGGAGGGCATGATGGCTTTTTTTCTTCCAAATAAGAATTCTGTCCCCCAAAATGAATTTTCCTTCATTCAGAACATATCTAGCTTAACAATAATTTAAAATTTCAGTTAAGCATCTAGAAATATTATTTAAGCATCCAAAGAAAACGAGAGCCAGCATGGTGTAGTGGTTTGAGTGTTGGACTATGATTTTGGAGACCAGGATTTGATTCCTATCTCAGCCATGAAACCCACTGGGTGACCTTGGCCAAATCACATGCTCCCAGCCTCACAGGAAGGCAATAGCAAACCTCCTCTGAATAAAACTTGCCAACAAAACCCAATGATAAGTTTGCCTTAGGATGGCCATAAGTCAGAAATGTCTTGAAAGTACAACAACAAATCCAACGAAAAGGGGCAGGCAAAGACAGCCAGCATGACTTAGTGGTTTGAGCATTGGACTATGATTCTTGTGACTAGGAATTGAATCCCTACTCAGCCATGGAAACCCACTGGTTAACCTTGGGCATGTAAAACTCTCTCCTCCAGTTTCAGAAGATGGCAAAGATGAACTAATATTGGCAAGAAAACCCCACTTTCGGGTTGCCATAGGTCAGAAATGACATGAAGGTACATGACAACATCACAAAGATACCAACTGAATGCAAACACTGAAAATTTAAGTGTTCTAAGATCTGAATGATTTCCAGTGGCTCACTCTGTGTAATGCTAAAAAATCAGGAAGAGAAGAAAACTCCTTTGGGTTAGAATTCTTAGGGTTAGAATTCTTAAGAGGTGAAGTCCTCAGCCTCTCTCTGTAGTAGAGTATATGTTTTGTTGTTGTTGTGTGCCTTCAAGTCATTTCCAACTTGTGGTGACTCTAAGGTGAACCTATCATGGGGTTTTCTTGGGAAGATTTGTTCACAGCAGGTTTGCCAAGGCTGAGAACACAAGACTTGCCCAAGGTCACCCAGTAGGTTAGGCATATAATATTTATAATATGTATTCTAAATATCCAGATTTTGGGAAATTACTTTTTTGGATGACTGCTCCAAGAATGTAGCACTCAGTGTGGAAAAAAGGTAACTTCCCCAAGCTTTGAAATATGCCTAACAGCTCTTTGTATTCTTTGTCATACAGGAACTAGGAGGCAGGAACAGAGCCATTGCATATTTAAAAAGTTCTGGCTAGCTTTCTAAGTATTTCATCTGTGATGAAAGTGTCTGTTGGAATGGTCAATTCTAATTGGAAAAAATAAAAGCAACAAAGCCAATGGACCCACTTTTGCTTTCTTTTTCAGTCACTGGCACTGAACTTCTCGCTCTACAAGTGTCACTGCAGATATCACTCTGTAGTGAGGGGGAACCGCCTGCAGCAGCAGGCTCCGAAATGCCAAGTGCAATTAAATCTTTTATTTTTAAACACATTTCAGAGTTTGTACATGGTGAGTTGTGTCGCCATGTAAACTCACAGAAGCCTCTCCAGAGCCAAACAGACTTAGCAGAAGGGCATGTTCTCACATCCCACTAGCCAGATGACTTTTCAGAGAGCTCCTACTGTGCATCTGAGCTCAGACTTTCTTTATCTGTTTGTCAGCCTGCGAGAAGAGAGAGAACCCTGGGGAGCCAAAGTAGAAAGCAGAATAAATAAGACTTTTGGAAAACTGCATTCTGCCTGGATGAGGAAAGGCTTAAGGTGAAAGAGATTGTTTTTTTGGTTGGTTGTTTCTGGTTGTTTGTTTTTAAATCCTTACTGACTACCAACAGGCAAGTGGGACTAGGAACTTGCCAAGCAGAGCAGTAACTTATTTGCAGTGATGTAGCAGTCAATCTGAAAAGTCCAGGCACTCTTCATGACCTATAGTGGTACACCTGAGGAAGATCTAAAGAGGTAAGTAGATATATTAATCCATATACCAGGTCTAGAAGCTTTAATCTATATGAGGTGCAGGTCTTTTTTAAAACTAAAAGCTCTTAAAACTCAAAACCAGGCTACTTCAAAATAGTTTGCATTCCAATAGAGATATCTTATATTCACATAAGCATACTGTTCATAGTGAAATTCTTGCTTTATGCTCCCAGCTACTCTGAAGCAGTTTCCTTTTTCATTTCATTTCCCAGAGGTACCTGGGTAGCAGAGCCAGTAGCCAGGCTGGCTGTGGATTCTTGTAATCCAAAGAAAGTAATGTTGCCAAATTTTGTGAAGGCAAAGGGCAAATCTGAATGAAGTTACAAATGCCACATTGTTCCTGCTAACTAGTAAGCCTTAAAACTTTATTGCACAGGCCCTAAAACAGGCCCATTGCATTCCAAAAGGGGGGCATGACGGGAACGGGATGGGGCTAAGAACTTACTGCACAGAGGAATGTTCTACATCCGTCCCAGAGGGAGCAATTTTTGGGAACTGTTCAAAAGCGTTCTCAAAAATCACCCCCTCTGGGACTCATGTAGAATGCGATGGAAACGTCCAGCAGCAGCAGTGGGGTTCCTCTGTGTAGTAAGATCCGTTCTTAGCCCCATCTCATTCTTGTCACGCCCCCTTTTTGGAATGTGATGGACCCATTCTAGGGCCCATGCGATAAAGTTCTTAGTGTTTTAATGCTTTCATGGTCTTCCTGTATTATTTTAGTAAAATGTTTTAGCAAATGAAGGACATCTGACCTTTGCTTCTGTTTGTTATAGAAAATCTCTTTTCTTTGAGCAAATTAAAACACTGTTTGATAGTTTGATTAAATTTATAAATTTATCCTCAGAGTGGCATAGAATGGGCACCCAACAGTCTCCCATATAATGCATTGAGCTGCTTCTCAGGAGCCATAATATCCAAAGACATTACCAAGGACGATCACTTTCCACTGTGTTTGCCTTGAGTTTGTGGATGGGCATTCAATTCTCCCTCAGGTAGGGATGGGTGGGGATTTCATTGCACCTCAGGACAGAGTCAGCCTGGATCTCAAGGAAATTTACTTTTCTGTTGCTAATGGAGATGAAATTTTATTAAAGGTAAATGGTAAAGGTAGTCCCTTGACATGAATGTCTAGTCATAACCAACTGTAGGGGGTGGTGCTCAACTCCTTTTCTAAGCCGAAGAACCAGTGCTGTCCTATTCTGGTGGTCATGTGTCCAGCATGACTCCACAACCTCTGTTACCTTCCCATTGAGAAATAGTACCTATTTATCTACTTGCATTTGCATGCTTTCAAACAGCTAGGTTGGCAGAAGCTGGAACTAGTGATGTGAGCTCGCCTCATCATTTGGCACCTGGGCCTCGAACTGCCAACCTGCCAATCTTGCAACGGACACAGTTAGTGTCTTAACCACTTGAGCCACTGCATCCCTTTTTTTACCTGTTTTTATTGCCCTTTGTCCCTAGCCCCACATGTCCAAGAAAGGGAGTGGCCTCTGCCTGCTTTGAGATCCTCCAGACCATCTCAACTGAAAACAGACCTCACATCAGAGACAAAAGATATACTTGTGACCAGTGGTGTCACTAAGAGGGTGCAGGGTGTGTAGAATGCACCAGATGATACTCTAAAGTTGGGTGACCCCAATGCTCCTCAGACATCTGCTTTTGGGCAGAAAAGGTCTGTGGCATTTGCCTGTGTCCCATTAAAATGCTGAAGAGATGGGGTGAATGGGGTAGTGTTCAGTGTGAAGAGAAAAGAGAATTCCCAGGTTGTAGTTTTTTTTAATTAAAATTTCACATTTCAATTTTTAATGTTATTTTTAAAGTATTTCTTTAAAAACATCACATTTTACCAAACATCACACCACATTTTACCAAATTTTCATTTGCAGTACATGAAGCTATGTCTGTACTTAAGCTATGCATGTGATGTACAGCACACCTTTCCCTTATGCAAGGATCTGTTCTGGACCCCCCACCCCGCATAACGGAAAAATGGGTATGCTTGAGCCCCATTAGAAGTAATGGGGATTGTGCGTGCGCCGTGGGATTGCCCCCATTACTTCTTCTGGGGCGTGAGAGGAGTTTTTCCAGCACAGCTTCCAGTGTATGCTGGAAGCCACATATAACGTGCACGCCTATAACGCGAGTGTGCTGTAATTTAAAAGTATAATTTTAATTGTGTCAGTTGTTTATGTTGCAACTATTGCCATTACGTTCAGTAATATATGGAAATTATGATTTGTGGGTAATATTAATACCAAACAAAACAAAACAAAACAAAAAAACCTTGACGAGGAATTCTGTATGGTGTGGTATAGGAGGAAGTCAATGGGGGTGGTGACACCATGAGTTACTGCAACAAGTGATGCCAACCCTAGCAATGCCACTGCTTGTGACTCTAAGCATCATCAATTTTCTTTTATGATTTTTAACATCTTTGCTTAATGAAGAAGCCAGTGAAGCTTCAGAAGCTTGCATGATATATTTTGTGCATTTTTGGTTGGCCAATAATTTGTATTTGTATTTTGTATTTTGTTGTATTCCAGCTCACCAGTAGACAGAAATTTAACCAAATTTACAAAATTTGAGAAAAACTGGATAAATATGCCCAACTCCCTCAGGATGGTGTAAGAATTTTGTTACAGTTAATCTTGGAACTAAATTTTCTACCATTTGTCAAATCTAAATATCGAAGAAAGTGAAACTGACAGACTTTCCCATCTCTGCCCTCAATAAGTAGAAAAAATATATGAAAATAGCTGACCAGAACAAGGCCTGGCTGTGGCCCACAAAAAGTGATGCCTCAGAGCTCCCATCTTGCTTAGGACAGGTCTTTGGGCCCTGGAACAGAGGCTGAGGTGAATTTTTGCTATTAGTGGCCCAGAATGTTGCAAATGTTGTTGTGTCTCCAGGCAATCCAGAAGGCTAGGTATAGTTTAAATAGTAGTTTATTTAGAGGTAGACAATGCTAGTTCTGCAGGTATAGTTTAGGATGGGGTGAAGAAAATGTGTCCCCACGATGTTTTCAAGGCTTGCAAGACTCCTCAGCAATCTCCCTCATCATCAAATAAATTATTGACAAAAAAAGTTTGTTCAAAATAACCTGCACACGCAAGGGTCCATCGGAGCCCTTTTTAGGTCCTACAAAGGCTTTTAATTTTTTAAAAAATAAAAACAAGACGTCAACCATAATCTTTCTAATGCTAAAAAAAAGGCTGTACCTAAAGCAACCCAGGGGCTGCCAAAGTTGGCAATGTCCTTGTTTTTCCAGTAAAAAAAAATAAACAGAGCTTATTTGAGAGCAGATAGAGACCAGTTTCCCATAAACCTACAACTGGTTACTCCAGGTTTCAGGTGCTTACTACTACTGTGAAGCCTTTCATTCTTGATGAGCATTGTTCCTTAAGATGTTGGGATTAATGCTCCATCTTTGGGTGGCTGCCTGCACATGAATATTTTCAGCACTGGTGCTTTGTAGGCTGGAAGTTGGTTCAGCCTCCCTCTCTAACTGCATAGGTTAAAGCTCCACAGACTATGTATGTGATACATGTGAACCCCTTCTGTAGGTCTTTCCAGCTTCTCTTATGAAGATGGGCCAGTAGAACCTCTGGGATTTCTTGGGTGGTGCTGATGGGGGTCTGTTGACAGTGCCATCTGGGCTTTCCTTGATGAGGAGCCATCTTAGGTCAGGTCCAAAACACACTGCAGAAATAATCCAGTTTGATACTGCTTAACTGCCCTGGCTCAATGCTAGGGAATTGTGGGAACTGTAATGTTGTGACACATTTAGCCTGTCAGAGAGCTCTGGTGCCACAATAAACAATAATTCCCAGGATTCCTTAGAACTGAGCCAAGGCAGTTAAAGCAGTCTCAAACTGGATTATTCCCGGAGTATGTTTTTGACCTCTCTCTCTCTCTCTCTCTCCCTCTCCCTCTCCCCCCCCTCTCTCTCTCTGTGTTAGAAATGGGTAAGAAATAAACATAATAATCATCACTTGACTTTCTTCAGCAATTATTCCAGGCTTTCCTTATCTTCTTCTAGTAGTATGGTGTCATCTGCATATCTTAAATTGTTGATATTCCTTCCTCCATTTTTGACACTTCTCTCCTCTGAGTCTAATTCTGCTTTGTGTACATGCTGAACCATAGCTCCAATAGTAACTCCCAGTCTGAACTGTATAGTGGTTGAAACAACCTTAGAACTACAGATTCCAGTGTAGCACTTTCATAAAATTAGGAGAGCAAACACTCCTGAGCATTCTGACATATAAATTACATGATGATGATGATGTTTATTATGTTCATTTATATCCTGCTTTCCTCTCAGTACAGGGCTAACACATCTAAAACAGTCCAAATTAAAACACTATAAAATATGCAAAATACAAGTTTACAAACAATTAAACAACTGAAACAATTAAAAACATTACTTTATTAAAATTTAAAGTTTAAAACTCTTTAAAATAAAAACAAAACAGCATCCATCTCTTGCAAAAGCCTGGCAGCATAAAAACGTCTTTACCTGCCACAGGAAGGACAGCAGGGATGGAGCCATCCTGGCCTCCCTAGGGAGGGAGTTCGAGTTTGGGAACAGCCACTGAAAAGGCTGCTATAATGGACTGGCTGAGGGCAAACAAATTGAAGCTTAATCCAGAACTACCCCCAAACTATGAACCTGAGTTTTCAGGAGAAGTGTAACCCCATCCAATACAGGCTCAATCCCTGTTCCCAGATCTGTCTTTTGACTGAACAGGAGCACCTCTGTCTTATCTGGATTAAGCTTCAATTTGTTTGCCCTCATCCAGTCCATTACAGCAGCCAGACACTGGTTCAGGACATAAACAGCTTCCTTCAAATTAGGTGGAAAGGCGTGATAGAGTTGGGTATCATCAGCATACAGGTGACACCTTACTCCAAAACTCCAGATGATCTCTCCCTAATATAGCTATTAAAAAGCATAGGGGACAGGATTGAGCCCTGAGGGATCCCACAGGCCAATGGCCAAGGAGTTGAACAGGTATCCCCAAGCACAACCTTGTAAGAGCACCCCTTCAGGAAAGGGCAGAGTCACTGTAGAACAGTACCTCCAAACCCCATCCCAGAGAGGTGACTTAGAAGGATACCATGGTTGATGGCATCGTAAGCCACTGAGAGGTCCAGAAAAAACCAACAGGGACACACTTTTCCTATCCAGTTCTTTGCATAGATCATCTACCAAAGTGACCAAAACTGTTTCTGTCCCATAACCAGGCCTAAAACCAGACTGACATGGACCTAAGTAATCAGTTTCATCCAGGAATGCCTGGAGTTGGGAAGCCACCACACCACTTCAGCACCTTGCCCAAAAATGGAAGATTGGAGACTGCCCTGTAATTATCTAGTACAGTAGGATCCAGGAAAGGTTCTTATTGTTTTCAATAGAGGTCTTATCACAGCCTCTTTTAGACATGTTGGCACCCTGCCTTGCTGTAAAGAGGCATTCATCACTTCCCTTACTCACTCCACCAGTTCTCCTCTGGCCTGTTTAATAAGCCAGGAAAGGCAAGGGTCTGGTATACATGTAGTGGCTCTCATCAATCCAAGGATCCTGTCCCCATCATCAGGTTGCACAAATTGAAATGTATCTATCAATACTGGACAAGCAGGAGCCAAAGTTACATCCACGTCTAACTTAGAGTGAATCCAAGCGATTTTATCAGCAAAACGGTGAGTGAATTCTTCACAGCAAGCTGTTGATTGGCTTACATTCTCCTCAGAACCAGATCGTAATAGATTCTTAATCACTCAAAACAGCTTAGCTGAGCAGTTCTGTGCAGCTCCAATAGTTTTATTTTAAAAAGCCTTTTTTGCTGCCTTTATTGCATCACCATATGTTTTCAAGAAGTTTTTTGCCTGTTTTTGGTTGGATTGTTGCTGGGAGCTGCTGGCTGGGCCTCAGGCCTGCGAAGAAGTATTTTCCTCTGTGGTGGTGCAGGAGTTCCTGGGTGAAGGAAGAGGTGACAGATGGGCTATGCAGATGCTAAGTAGCAAACTCCCTCTCCCTCAGTCCTAGATGGTCTGTGGGATCTCCTGGCTCTCTTGCTTGCCCTGAGTCACATCCGTTATATAGTCCATCCCTATGCTTACATCTATCTGTTAACATACTGTTGTAACAACCATGCTGTTCATGACATGATCCCTGGCTGGTGGGGCCATCTATGTGACAATTTAAGGAACAGCAAGGGAAACAGGGGCAATGAGCTGGATTATTTTTAAAGGAGATAAAAACAACTGCACACCCTAAATTCCAAGTTATCTAACCCTTCACACAAACAGAAAGACCTTGCACTTAAATCTAACTTGAAACAGAGACTTTATTTGCCATAGCTCTTTTTAATAGCCATATTGTCCTTTTAGTGGTCCAAAGGAGGAACTTGTCTCACAGAATGTGAGAGGTTTTAAAAGAATCATACTTTGTGAGGGAAGACACAAACACCTGTAAAAATGGAATATTTGGCCCATCCAACATAAGGTCTTGAAAACATGGCCAAGGAGACAAAGGGCAGAATTCAGGTAGGGACATTCTCACATCTAAGTATCTGTCTCTTTCTGGATGCTATGTTGATTTTTCTTCCCTTCCTGCCTGCATAGCTCCTAAAGCTCCCCTCCTAACTTATTGCAAAGGTGCAGGGCCACCTAGTACAGCCACCTCATACTTCACAACAAACAGGCAGGATCAGAGAAGCATCTGGCAAGTCCCTCACTGCCAGATGCACAATGAGTAAAGAAGTGTCAAGACCACTGGAGGACCCTGATGGATCTTGGTGCTGATGTCATCAATTGTGTGTCTAGCTATGAGACATGGTAGCCAAATCTTCTTGATTTTACCTGCTTATGTGAAACATGGAATTGCTGTGTCAGACAGCTTCAAGGCTTTACGTATGTCAGGGTGGTGGTGTATGGCTCAGTGTAGTGTACATCTACATATGGATATTTACATTACACTGTGGAAAGGCTGAGGCTAGACTGAGGCCAAAAATAGCCACATTGGAAAGGGAAGAGAAAGACTCTCTAATGACTGGTTGTAGTCATTAGGAATGAATAATTGGTTTTCATGGGGTCCAAAATCCCCATGATACTAAGACTACATATTACAAATGATTCTGATGATGGAGAACACTGCAGCAGTGTTCTAATTATATCAAGGCAGGAACATGTGACGCTGAATGTGGATGTATGAGGAAATCAGCATGGAAGAGGAATGCAGATGAATCTCTGCCAAGAGAACAGTTTCAGAAACACTGTAATTTGTTATGTATTCCCAAAGCTTGGAAGTTCCTTTTCAGAAGACTGAATATGGTTACATGTGGAAGCCATCTTAATGGAGTTGTGATAGGCTTATGCTAGGGATGTGAAGAAATTTCTCCCTTGTTTTCTGCATGAAAATCACACATGCATTATCTGTGCAGGATACATTCCAAACTGCAAAGATTTTCACCAGCCTAGGATTCTGTTCATCAGGATGCTCTCTACACTCAAAAAACCAATTTTTCACCATTAAAAATATATAAATATTTGAATATATATTTTGAATATTCTTTCCATCCCAAAAGTATGGCTAAGACAGGTTTGTCTTGTCATAGCAAAGCACCCAGACAATGTTTCTTCAAGTCTTGTGATATGTATAACCTCCATTTTTAAACCATGGCGCTAAGCATTTTTTGTCATGCTTTGTGCGATTTGTACAACACACATGCACAGCCAGCTAAACAGGACAAGTTGATTGCTCTCCACCCACTCAAGGTTAGACCTTTTCAATAGTTGGTACACCAGGTTGGTACACCAGGTTAGTAACCATAGTTTTAAAATATTTATGTTTGTCAAAATGTGCTAAAATTGGTCATGCAAAATTGGCTCTGAAAGAAAGGAAGAAAAAAAATTGCTTATCACTGTATCAAAAGGTATCACAGAAAGAAAGAAGCAACAGGGAGCATGATACTGCAGGAAACTTATTCAAATGGACACAGGGAACAAGAAACTAGCTGCAGACTGTGGCTGTGGCACCTGGGGATGACATGACCAGAGAGGATCAAGAAGAGTGGAGCAATGGCAGGAAACTTAAAGGTGAGGCAGATGCAAGGTGTGAAAGGAGGAAAAATCCCATCATGGGAAGGAGAGAGGAAAGTGGGGAAGAAGTAGGAACAATCAGCAGGGTTGGAAGGAGTCAAAGGGATGGAATGAGAAATCCATGCTGTCAGGGAGCAGGTACAGAGAAGATAGATGAGGTCCAGCCAAGGGAATAAGACAGCTGGGTAATATGGCTCTCATGTCATCCCTTAACCGTCTCTTCTCTATACCCAACTCCCCAAGCGGCTCCTCATAAGCATGGTTCCCAGACATTTCAACATTTTGGTTGAATTCCTCTGGACATACTCTTTACTTTACTTTCATGGGTTTCATAGGGGCAGACAGATGTACAGAATAAACTACACCTAGCTTCACACCTTTTCTTTTTAGATGATCTGATTGACAAAGCTTATCTGCCCTGCTTTCTAAGGTTTGGAATGCTAAGTGTGCATTGACAGAAATGCTCCTGGTATCCTCTAGACCACCACCATTTAACTGAGCAGCACCAAATAAATGGTCCAGTTCCAAGCTTCATAAAGTAATCTCAGCCATACAGGTATAACTGTGAAGTCATCCCATATGTATTAAATGCATTGTTTGTGAATTTGGTGACCATTTAGCACATACACTGTAACTGACATCACTGCTGTATTTTGTGGTCCTAATCAGCTGTCAAGCAGAAGCTTCTTCAACCAGTCCCTGAATGTTTTGTATGCCAGCTGCTCTTGCGAAGAGGCACAGCTGAGCCAGAATGAATAATTTCAGAAAGTGACAAAGACCCGGGCCACTTAGTGCATGAAGAGAGACCAAAGTGCTAGTCTCTTCTTAGCCTTGAGCATGAAGGGAGATTCAAAAGGCACTGATTTATTATCATGCATTCTGAATAGGACAGAGGACTTCCAAATCCAGCCTGAAATGGTAGTGATGTTGTTTTTAAATTTCTGAACATCTCATTTTAAATGCACTTGGCACTTCAAATGTGTGTTCTCCCCCTTCTCTTTTTTAAAAAAGATTTATTCTGGCAGCTGCTGAGCATTGAAAAGAAATACATGTCCTCTCCCCCTCCCCTCCCCCATTATAAACAATTCCTAGTGTATTTGTGATGGCCTAGAGACAACAAATGCATTTTAAAGTGTAATTAGTGTAGTGAATGTATCAACTGAAAGTCCCACAACCATTGTTTTGAAAGGTGGAAGAAGTGGACACAATCCACATAACATTCCCTCTCCTTTGGAAGTGTGACAGAAATCAATAGATGTTATGGCCAATTCCCCCCCCCCCCTCTTTTATCTCCCACCATCATTCCATAGTAATGGTTTCTGGGGAAGAATTATTAAAGTGGACACTCTAAATGTGAGTGATAGGTTAGGCTATCTATCTATTCCAGCATATTGTCGAATGGACTTTGTAAACTATAAATGCACTTAATCTATTTGCAGGGGGGAGGGGAGGAGTTTATCTTAATTCTCTTTTAAAATGGCTGTCTGTCCTAGCAGACCCAAGGCATTCAGTGAAATTACGAGATGCAGCAGCTCTGGCGAAGCTAAATAGATCTAGGTCCACCTGTATAAGATTCCCTGCCATTGAATTCTATTGGGGCGAAGAGGAGGAGGTGAGGTACAAATGTAACAAAAATTAAATAAGTGTTAGTGCTGCCCAACTGTTTATGGCTCTAGCTTAGAGGACATGGATATGGCTTACCAAGTAAATGTTTCTTACGTCCTTAACTTTAGTGTTTAAAGGGAATTTTGTGTCCAAAATAACCTCCTATTTGAAGTTGCGGGTTTTGCTCAAGGACACTTGAATAATGCATAAACTCATTAAAAATGGAATTTAAGTTTTCTATTACCAAGACTGCTCAAGATACTCCAGCCAAGTACTTCTAGAAGGAAGAGCACATGCAGAGGACCTATTAGTGGTGTCTAGCAGTTACCAAGCCAGTGGTATGATGAAATCTGCTCTGGATTCCATTCCAGACTGTAAAAGTGATAGCCAGGACGATGATGTCTATTTTCAGCATAGGTTCAGTACCTTGTCTTGCTACTTTAAATTCTGGAATAAGACCCACAGTGAATTAATGTCATGGAAGCTGCCAGCCATAATATGCTTTAGCTGGAGATTATACATGGAAGTTGAATTAGATATTATTGTTATGATGATCATTATTATGCTTTATTTATATAGTGCTGTAGATTTATGTACTGTACATACAAACAATAAAATAGATAAAGTAAACCTGCCCATGGCGTACAATCTAAGAAACAATAGCATAATACATATAAATAATACATAACAATACAGGAAGGGTTCAATAAAGTAAAGCAGGCAACAAATTAAAAACATCAAATTCTTTAGTATATAATATATAATATAATATAAGAATTATATTATAATATATCCATAGTAGTATCAGGGACCATTGCCTTACCACAGAATAATCGAGTTGGAAGCGGACCCATGGGCCTTTTTGTTCAACCCCATGCTTAAGGCAGGATCTCCAGCATCCCCAGCTGGTAGCTGTCTGGCCTCTTTTTGAATACATCCAGAAATGGAGACCCCACCACCTCTCTAGGCAATTGGGTCCATTGCTAAATTGCTCTTCTTGTCAAAAAGTTCATTCTAATCTTTAATCAAAATATTCCCTCCAATAACTTCAGATCATTAGACCTGGTTCTGCCATCTGGGGCAGCCAAGAACAGGCCTGTCCTCTCCTGTCTGTGGCAAACCTTGAGGTATTTAAAGAATACAAATATGTCACATCTCATCCAGTTTTCACCAAGCTGAACTTGCCCAGCTCTAATCTCTTCTCTTCCTGCCTCCACCAAACTGTGGAGTCTACTGGTTGCTATGCTGGCCAGTAAAAAGGAGAATTCTCACAGTTGGGAAGTTGATCTGTTATCTGGCTGCAAGATATGCTGCAGACTCAGCAGCTGGGAAAGAGGCAGCATATGTATAAAAGTTCAGGCCTCTCCCTAGGCTGTGGAGGAGGTGGCAGTGATCCATTCACTAGGTTTGTCACAAACTTGGAAGACTGCTCTTGAAAGAGGCAAAAGCAGAGAAACAAGATGGCCAGAAGCTCATCTATCCAGGAGGTAAAGGCCTTCTCAGGGAGAGTTGATCAAGAAAGAGCTCTTCAGCAGGTCTTCCCTAGGGTTTAGCATCTTCCCTCATGGAGCTCCAGCTTGCCTAGCTCCTTCATCCTCCAGTGCTGGGGATAGTTTCTCCTCTGTGCTTGAAGGAACCTACCTGCTATGCATGGAAAGAGTGCAATTCAGAGACTCCTGCTGAACCTCTCCATTCCACCCAATAGCAAAAGTTCTGATTAATCCTCTGCCACTCCACTTTTCAGCTGGTTTTAAAAGGCTCAGTTTCTTCCTCTTCCTCCTGCTGCTTTCCTCCCTTAATCCTCAGCTTACTTAAGTTGCTGCAAATTGAGGTGCAAAAGTTGGTTGTACTGAACTCAGTGAGGGTAGAGGGTAATAGAAGTATGCCCTTCTCAGTAGGCTCGGGGTAAAGCAAACTGTTGCAGCCTCTCCTACCTTGTGTGAGCTAATTCATTAAAAACTTACCATCTTGACCACACTCTGACATTGCTTGGCCACATGTACCTTTGATTTTTATCTGTGAAGTGTTGGAGTGTATGCCATAGAGAGTTGTCCTCTGGAAGCTGATTCTGCACTGTCTCCTCCTATGGCTTGATCCAGCAGAGACCTGTTAATTGGAGGAAACTGAATCCTGTGCTGACTTACTCTCCTCCATGCAGCTGATTCTGATAAAAAGTAAATATACCTTGGAATTCCTCTTTTCTTTCATGACCCTGTAAATGATGAAAGAGATGGAAGGCTGGAATTTTGGAAATGTGTCATGGGTTTACCAGTAAATGTCTGTGGAACAAGATTCTTGATTGTGCCTCACTGGTAAACTATGCCATCAACAACACTGTGTAAAATACTACTTTGATGACCCACTCTTCCTATAAGGGCCAGAGGGCATAACAATTAAGTGTAGAAATACTTACTAGCTGGGTGCCTTTAAGTCACTTCTGATTTATGGTGACCCTAAGGTGAAACTATCATGGGATTTTCTTGACAAGCTTTGTTCAGAGCGAGTTTACCTTTGCCACCCACTGAGGCTGAGATAGAAGCAGAATGACTTGCCAAGATAACCCAGTGGGTTTCCATGGCTGAGTAAGGTTTTGGATCCTGCTCAGCGTAGTCTAATGTACAAAACACTACAACAAGCTGTTTCCCTGGTAAGGTTGCTACTTTTCTATCTCATCCTGAAGAAACACCCACCCCCAACCTTGGCAGCTGCTGAAGGAGAGTGAAAAATATGCAGATCGTAGCCAATATAATGATTAGATTGTCTTAGTTTAACAATAAACATGAAATGAAGTTATTTTTCATGTGCAAGACTTGCAACATGTGAATTAACCTTCTTTAAGAACCAGTGTACTGTAATGGTTTGAGAGTTAGACTACAAATTTGGAGAGCAGGGTTTGAATTTCCACTCAGCCCTGAAAACCCAACTGGTTACTTTGGGCTAGTCATATTCTCTCAGCCTCAGAGGAAGAAGAAGGCACACCTTCTTTGAACAAATCTTACCAAAAAACCCACTTTTGTCATAAGGCCATCTTTAGGCCTCCATGTCAGAAACAACTTGAAGGCACAATAGTCCTCTGTAAAATATTACATTTTCCTTTAATCTTCCACCAGCCATCTAATTAAAGTTTACAGTATTAGCAGCTACTTTATGCAGTTTGGCCAGAAGACATATAACTTGTTTTTTTAGGGGTTCAAATAAGAAAAATAATACATTAATATTTTCTTTCCTTTCTGTTATTAACAGCCAGGGAGGTAACTGCTAGCAATTGGAAGACTCCTGCAATTCCTAGCTTACGTCTATGGTATACTTGGGGGGGGGGATTTAACACTATCAGGACGACTAACATGGTAGGTAAGACCAGCAAAATAACAGAAAGATATTTGAATTAACATGGTTCTCATTTATTTCTTATGTAAATCAAGATAATAAGGAAGGATGCTATATTCCACTGACCCATGGGTCCATATGGAAAGGATTAATTCAGCAGAACAAATAATTACAAAGGGATTTGCTTTGCATTTCAAAACCATAAAAACATAATTCATATCCTAATGTAACGATTAACAATATTTTTTGTTCTGTTCTACTTTTGTCATGTTAATCTTTGTTTTTTTTAAAAAAATGAATAAAATTTCAAAGGGAAAAAAAAGAATACACAGAAGCATATAACCATTGAAGGCATCCACAGTGTCAAGCTTGGTGCATTCTCCATAGTGTTCTGTTGTCTTAGTTTCACCAAGACCTTGTCACCACAGCAACCATTTATCTGTCTTTGTATTCATTCCAGAATCCAAAAAGTCCAGGCAAATAAACCTCTGCTTTCTTTTCCAACTTGAAATGGTCAGTCATGCTTGATATAAACTAAGATGAATATTTCTTCCATTCTGTCCAGGTCTCAAAGACTCAGGGACAAAAGAAATGGTAGGTAAGGGTGGCTTGCTGCTGCCCCTTTGCTTGCTGCATACTGTGGCCCCGATCCAACATATTTCCACCCCTACCCCCAAAAAAGAAGCAGCAAAATGCTGCTCCTTTTGGGAGCAGACAATCTGCCCTTGCCACAGTGAAGTTCTTCAGCACAGTATGTCTAAAGACTGTGCTGAAGTAACGCCGTGGATCCACCCACTGTCTTGTCAGCCTGGTGGCTTCCTGGCAGCTTGGGGGTGGAGTCAGGGCATATGGCATGTGGTCACCACATCCCCCACTCCACCCTGATGCCAGCCCTTTTGGCTGGTCTGTACAGCCCCAATGTCTCCTTTTTTTAGCCCTCTGCAGTGGTATTACTAGGGGAGTAGGGGGTGTGATGCCATCAGAGTAGTGCCAGATGCTTTACTCTGTCCTGACCATGACTCTGTCAGGCAGACTGACTCTGTCTCAAAGAGGCTGTAAGGAAAAGCAAGCTCCTTCCCACACCCACAAATGCACTGCAGTTGCATTCTTCTCCTCTAATTATAGAGAATCTAAACACCCTTCTGATAAAGCATATTTTTGATTACAAAAAATAAACTCACAAGAGAATTTTGAAACTCATAATAAAGAAATGAAAAAACCAAATCCATGGAATCGATGCAAAAACCCAGAACGGGAGCAAAACCAAAACATCAGGGCACAGTTCTGGGAATTCAACCAGAACCTGAAGAAGGAATGAAAACATGGTTCATGCAGTTGCTAGAAGAAAATCAAAAGAAAGGCCATGAGATTTTGAAAGAGACTATAACAGAAAATAATGTTACTGTATCAGAAACTATAACCAAGAAAATTATGGATGAAATGAATACATCTTTTCCCACTATTAAAAAAGAAATTGAACAAGTGGATAAAAAAGTATAATAAATACAAATTGAACAGAAAGCTCAGCAAAAAATAACTATGAAACATTCAACAAGGCTAGATCAACTGGAAAGAAAATCATTGATCTACAGGATCGTAACAGAAGGAATAACCTTCAGATTCAGGGCTTTCTTGAGTTGCCAAATGAAACACTGAAAAAATTTGTGTAAGATATTAACATTCTTCCTTACATCTCCCTTCCTATACCTTCCCCCCCCCCCTTTATACATATTTATACATACAGAATGTAATTACATATATAGCTACTATTCATTTTTCCTCACCACATTTCTATCATGGTTTCCACATCTCACACTTTCTAATGGTGCTTTATATCTATCATTGGGAAATGTGTATTATTATATGAGAAATCTCTAAATTAATATTTAGTTCTCACCAAAATAAACATACAATAATGTTTCTACTATATAATATCTCACCTCCTTCTGATTTATACAAACAACTTTACCTTAACTGAAGAACGAGTATAAACGCACATCATTTTCTTATTCATCATTTCCATCTTTCTGAGCAGTAAGTGAATATCGGATCCCATATCTGTTCCTCATTTTTATTATTACTTCTAATATACATTGTTAACTTATCCATTTCTGCAATGTCCGGGGCCTTTATTAACCAGGTACCTATAGCTGGCACTTTTCCCCCTTTGAAGTATTTAGCAATTGTGATTTGGGCTGACGTTATTAAATATAAGATTGGTTTCAAATATCTCCTATCTTTTGTCTCATCTATCATATTCAGAAGAAATGCCTCAGGTTCAAATTTTAATTTAATCTTGTATATATCTTGAATTGTTTTATGTACGTCCTTCCAGAACTCTCTTATCACAGTGCATGTCCACCACATATGATAATAAATGACAATTTGTTGAGTACACCTCCAACACATGCCCTCACTATTTTTGTATATTTTTGCTAGCCTAGAAGGGGATAGGTGCCATCGGTAAAGCATTTTTATAAAATTCTCTTTCATATTGATACACAGTGTAAATTTCAGTTCTTTACCCCATGTTCTCTCCCACTTTTCTAAAGGAATACTATGGCCCACATTTTTAGCCCATTCCACCATATTTGTTTTGATAGTTTCGGTTTCCAAATGTATTTTTAGGCAATATTTATATAATTTTGAAATTGTCCCCTTTTTCTCATTTAACATTAAATCATCTAATTCATTTTTATCTTCTGTTATTTCCTCTTCTCTTGCATCTCTTAAGTAGTGTTCTTTTAGCTGATAGTAAGTAAGCCAATTCAATTTAATTCCTTCCTCATATAATTCCTCTTGACTTTTCATAATTAATTTATCCCGTTCTTTTTTCAGGATCTCCTTATATCTCATTCAACCCTTGGACTCAATTTTATCTCTTTTTAAAAAAGCTTCATGGGGAGAAATAGAAGCAATAAAGATTATAGACCATGCTATTGTAAACATGGATTTTATAATGAAAAAAGATTTTAGAGACACAAAAAGATGGAGGTTAGACACCAGAATACTTAATAATAAATATATAGTGAGCAAAATAGAGTAAAAATTGCAAAATATATGGGATATTAATAATAGAGAGGTTTCTCAAGCTCTGTTATGGGATGCTATGAAAGCAGTTGCAAGAGTATTAGGGAATCATGTAATGTAAAGAGGTAACATGAAGAGAGGAAAACAAAATTGGAAATGGAAATTTTAAAAAATAGATAATGATTAAATAAATAATGATTATATAAAGAATATATATAGAATTACAAGCAAAAAGAAAGGAATTAGAGACAATAGAGACAAATCAGATTCAGAAAAAAATGATATATCTACGAAGGGAGTTTTTTTGAATATAACAACAAAAATTCTAGAACGTTGGCAAAATCAACCCCAAAAAGGAAAGAGAAATACATGATTGTGGTTATAAAGGATAAAATAGGGAGAATGTGTATGTTGATGAAAGAAAAGATAAAGATATTTGAAGAATATTATAAAGAATTATATTCAGCAGGGAACAAGTCAATGGATAAAATTGAGGAATATATTGAGAAACACTGGAAAATAAAAATAGAAGAGGAGGACAAGGAAATAATGGAGCAACTGATTTTGAAAAAAGAAATAGATAAGTTAAAAGGAGGGAAATCACCAGGAATGGATGGGCTGGTACCAGAATATTATAAAACTTTTAAAAAGATTTTAATACCTAAATTGGAGGTATTATATAATAACATTTTAAATGGAGAAAGGACCCCACCATCATGGGATCATTCACTAATAATATTGATTCTGAAGCCAGATAAAGATTTAACTGATTCAGGATCATATAAACCTTTAGAGAGCCTTTAGGGCTGAAGGACGGGGTATAACTACCATAAATAAATAAATAAATAAATCCCTTATAAATCAAGATGCTAAAATATTAACAGCAATAACAGCAAAAAATGAATAAATTTATATATAAATATCTTCAAAATGATCATTGTGGATTTGTGCAAGAAAGAAAAATATCAAATTTAATAGGAAGAGTACTGAATAAAATAAACATAATAGGGAAGAGTAAACAAAAATCAGGAATAATGGCATTAGATATGTACAAAGCCTTTGATTGTGTGGAATGGCCAGCATTAAAAATAACGTTAAAGAAATTGGGTATGGGGGAAAAGTTTATAGGATTGAAAAATCAGCTATATTCAAACAACACAGCAGTAGTAACAGTGAATGATGGATTGACAGAACAAATCCAATTACTAGAGGTACAAGGCAAGGCTACCCTCTCTCCCCAATTTTATTTGCAATAATTATTGAAATCTTAGCAAATGCTACTAGGGAAGATGAAAATCTTGAATGAATTGGGATTAGAAAATTGAATAAAATAACTTTATTTGCAGATGATACCCTATTGACAATCAAAGATACATTTAAAAAATGGACAAAGTAAAGAGACATTTTAAGGAGTTTGGGGAAATATCAAGTTTAGGAGCAAATTGGAATAAATCAGAGTTAATGCTGTTTAATTATACAAAAATAGAAGAACAGGAATTTCTAAAGGATAAAAAGATAGATATTAAATTAAAAGACACAATTAAATATTTAGGAATAAAGATTACAAAAAATTTACAAAAATTAGAGGAACAAAATTATAATAAGTTAAGTACAGAAATTAAAAAGAAAATAGAAGAATATAAAAATATTAAACTATCATGGTTTGGTAAAATTGCATTAGTAAAAATGAAAATTTTGCCCAAGATAATTTTTTGTTGTTGTTCAGGATGTTGCCAAAACAACTATCACATGCAGAAATAAAAAACTGACAAGTATTAGTGAATAATTATTGTAATGGAAATAAAAAAAGTGAAGATTAATAAAATATATTGGTATAAACCCCAAAAAGAAGGGGGACTGGGTTTCCCAAATTTAAAATGGTATTGTAACACAAAGCAATTAAGATATATCATAGATGGAATTATTAGATAGAAACAATAGAAATAAAAAATGAAAAATATACTTTTAAGGATTTTACTATGAAAGAACTGAAAGAAATAGAAAACCCATTTTTAAAGAATATATTAGAAATTTGGAAAAAATATAAAGAAAAATTAATGCCTTCTATCTCACCATTAACACTAGTTATAATGTTAAAGAATTTTCCAATAAATTTGAAGGAAGAACTAGGGAAAGCGCTAAGAAATCAAGAAATATATAGGATAAAAGAATGGATGAAGATAATGAAGAAGAAAGAAAAGATAAAGGAGACATTGCAAAGATTAAGATTAACCTGTTTAATTGCATTCAACTGGAACAATGGACAAAAAATTGGGATAGAAAAATTATAGAGTTTAGAGAATACAAGAAATTTGAACAGTTGATTAGGCAAAGAGATAGTATGGAGGTACTGTAAATGAAACTTTGAAAGGTGTCACAAGTGAAATATATAAATTATTATTGAAATATAATGAGAAAGAAGAATATCATAGGACAATATGGGAGGAGGATTTAGCACAAACAATAAATGTTCATGAATGGGGAAAAATTTGGAATCAATGTCATTTAAAATGTTTATCCATATGTATAAAGGAAAATTGTTATAAAATAATTTAGAGATGGTATTTAATGCCAATAAGGTTAAACCATATAAATAAGAATTATTCAAGGCTATGTTGGAGGGGGTGCCAAGAAATTGGTACTTATATTCATATGTGGTGGGGCTGTAGATCTGTAAAGAAATTTTGGCAAATGGTATTTAAAGAGATAAAGGAAATAATAGAAATTGATTTAGAATTTTGTCCAAAGATAGCATTACTTTCTATATATGATAAGAATAATTGCACCCAGGCTATAAAAGATCTAATTACAAATCTATTAACAGTGACGAGATTAGTTATAGCAAAAAAGTGGAAAGATCAGGGAGATCTACAAAATACAAGATTGGTACAAAGAGATATGGCAAATAGCAATTAATGATAAATTAACTTGTGGAATTAAAGTAAAAAAAAAAGGAATAATGAAGAGAAATGACTTTGAAGCAATATGGACAATATTTGTACAAAAGGCATTAGTAAAAGAAGAAGGTGTTTTACCCCCACAAGAAAAGTTATAATTTTTGAGGGTAGAGTAATAAGAAGATACTAGGCTCTGGTGATGGGGCGCACTTGGCGAAGGGGGGGATGAAAAAAAGAGAAAGAGAAGAAGGGGGAAATGAATTAGTAATATAATCAATAGTATTATACTTTTGTGTAACAATGAAAAGTATATGGTGAAAAGAAGAAGCAAGAAGAATGAAGATACTAATAACACCTTTATGTGTGTGTTTTTCTAAAAAAAATTACTGTTCTAATTAAAATTGAATGGTTTGATATGAATAGATTTATATAAGGTAGTAAAGAATGGATAACTAATATGATATATCATATATATGGGAAATATTATGTAAAAGTTTTCTTATATTATTGTATGTAGGTTATAATACTAATAAAGATTTTTTTTAAAAAAGGACATGGATTAGAATTAACTGGATTTTTCTGGGTGGCAAGAAGGGCGGTGGGAGGTCCCTTGATTCCCACTCCATACTGTTATTCAGTAATCATACTACCAATGCTGAATTCAGACTGGTACCATAATAAATCAAGTATAAATTGAAAAAGAAAAAGAGGACATTTGTGGAGATGACACCATGAGTTACCACTCTGTGTGACACCAACCCTAGTGATGCCACTGGTCCTCTGGCGAGAAAGACAGGTTCCAGACAGGAACCTACCCATAAGGTGGGATGTTTAAAATGTTTTCCTGGTCTGTTTAATAGCCACAAGAAAGGGGATTAGATGTTCGCAAGGAAGGGAATTCTAGCTCACCTTTTCCAAGAGGAAAGCTGGTTTTCTCTCTCCATGTGCTTTGGTGAGATCTGACCTTTTAAATTTGGATATTGCTGTGGATCTTGGGGGGAGTGGAAAGAAGCCTAATTCTCTTTAAGTGCTGGGGGAGGCGCGCACCTAACGGCGCGTGAATTGTTTGTTTCTATTTTTTAAAAATTGTTATATAGTCAAGGAGGGTTTGGAGTAAACAGGAGAAGCTGGCCTGGGAACATTGTTAGAGGGGTCCCTCTAATTTTCCACATTTTCTTTTCCCTTTTCCTTAAGGGGCTTGTGGGTACTTCTGCTCAGAGGAAGTGAGTCAGAGACTTGCTCTGATAGGAGCTAGTCTACATAACTATAAGGCCAGTGAACTGAACTCAAGGACAGAGTTTGGGGACAAAGGCTAAGCCATCAGGGGGTCTTTACACTTGTGTTTAGCAGGGGAAACCCACAGTTTTGTTCGGAGTTTCCTTAAGACTTCTCAATATGGACACTGAAGGCCCTGCTGCAGTCACCTGCAACACCTGTGGGATGTTTGTCTTCTTGCCTAGGGATATGGGGAACTTTACCTGCCCCAAGTGCAAGTTGGTAGCCCTCTTAGAAGAGAAAGTACAGCAGCTGGAGGTCCAGGTGGCTACACTTCAGCATCATAGGGAGGAAAAGGTTTTCTTGACCAGAATGGACCAGATGGTCCTGGACAGGAAACACACAGAGGAAGTTGCTGGGGAAGAGGAGGTCATTTCACACACAACAGAAGTAGATAGTTGGAGGAAGGTCACACACAGAAGTAGGGAAACCAGAGAACATTCTGTAAGCTTACAGCTACAGAATCGATTTCAATCTCTCTCTACTATCAAGGATGATGAGGAACAACAGCAGGGACAGGCCTCAGGGACAGAGCAGGGGACCCAGAGAGCTCCACCAAAGGGAACAGCCGCTACTAAGCCTCGGAGGAGGCGTGTGGTGGTCATTGGGGACTCTTTGCTGAGAGGCACTGAACCAGTGGTTTGTGGGCCTGACAAGATGTCTCGGGAGGTGTGCTGTCTCCCTGGGGCAAAGATCCGTGATGTGACAGAGAGGCTGACAAGACTGGTCAAGCCTACTGACCATTACCCCTTTCTTTTGGTTCATGTGGGAACCAATGATACTGCAAGGCATAGCCTTCAGAATATCATAAGGGATTATGAGGCTTTGGGTAGGAAGTTGAAAGAGGTGGATGCACAGGTTGTCATCTCCTCTCTTCTCCCAGTCGAAGGGCATGGTTCAGGAAAGGAGAAGAAAATAGCAGATGTAAATAACTGCCTCCGTAGATGGTGCCGCCAAGAACAATTTGGATTCTTGGATCATGGGCTGCGGTTCCATGAGGAGGGACTTCTGGCAAGGGATGGGTTGCATCTCAAGAATTTGATCAGGAGGGCTTTAAACTGAGTTATGTGGGGGAGGGAGACAGTATTCTGGAAGGCAAAAAGGCTGGAGAAAATGGTCAAACTGACAGAGAGGGAATAAGACAAACAGTGCAAGGGCCCAACAGTGGGAGGAAAAAGAACTTGCACAGGCAGCAAGGAAAGGGAACACATGCTTCTACACTAATGCACAGAGCATGGGAAATAAGCAAGATGAATTTCAACTCCTAGTACAACAAAGCAAATATGATATAATAGGCATCACTGAAACCTGGTGGGATGAGTCTCATGATTGGAATGTGGAAATAGGGGGGTATAACCTTTTCAAGAGAAACAGGCCAAACAGGAAAGGAGGAGGAATAGCCCTATATGTCAGGGACATTTACACCAGGAAAGAGATCCAGGACATCAATCCTGGAAGCCAGGTGGAGAGCATCTGGATAAAAATTAAAGGGCAGGGAAACAACAAGGATGTTATGGTGGGAGTCTACTACAGACCCCCAAGTCAAACGGAGGAATTGGATGGTGCCTTTCTAGAACAGATGACCACACACTCAGAAAGGAGAGGTGTAGTAGTGATGGGTGACTTCAACTACCCTGATATTTGTTGGAAGTCAAACTCAGCCAAATCCTCAAGGTCTAGTAAATTCCTCACTTGCCTTGCAGACAATTTCATGGTCCAAAAGGTGGAAGAGGCAACAAGGAGATCAGCTATTTTAGATCTGATTCTAACCAACAAGGATGACTTGGTTAATGAAGTGCAAGTGGTGGGATCCTTAGGTGGAAGTGACCATGTTCTCCTGGAGTTTGTTATACAGTGGAAAGGAGAAGCCAGGCATAGTCAGACACGCATCCTAGACTTCAGGAGAGCGGATTTCAGTAAACTTAGAGAAATACTGGGGGCGATCCCATGGTCCGGAATTCTAAAAGAGAAGGGAGTTCAAGATGGATGGGAGTTTCTCAAAAAGGAGATACTGAAGGCACAAATTAAAACAGTTCCAGTGAGAAAGAAAAATGGGAGGTGTCTCAAGAAACCAGGATGGATGATCAAGGAACTTTCAGCTCAGCTAAATTTTAAAAGGAACATGTATAAGAAATGGAAAAATGGGGAAATCACCAAAGAAGAATTCAAACAAATAGCTAGCATGTGTAGAAATAAGGTCAGAAAAGCTAAAGCGCAGAATGAACTCAGGCTTGCTAGAGAGGTTAAGAACAACAAAAAGGGCTTTTTTGGATATGTCTGCAGCAAAAGGAAGAAGAAGGAAACAGTAGGGTCACTGCGTGCAGAAGATGGCAAAATGGTAACAGAAGACAGAGAAAAGGCAGAATTACTCAACACTTTCTTTGCCTCAGTCTTCTCAGAAAAGGAAAAGCGTGCTCAACCTGAGGATAATGGAGCAGAGGACAGAATAGGGGAATTCCAGCACAAAATAAGTAAAGAGATAGTACAGGAATACCTGTTTAACCTAAATGAATTTAAGTCTCCAGGACCAGATGAGCTACATCCAAGGGTATTAAAAGAACTGGCAAACGTAATATCAGAGCCATTGGCAATAATCTTTGAAAACTCCTGGAGAACTGGAGAAGTCCCAGCAGACTGGAGGAGGGCAAACGTCCCCATCTTCAAAAAAGGGAAGAAAGAGGATCCCAACAATTATCGTCCAGTTAGTCTGACATCTATACCAGGAAAGATTCTGGAGCAGATCATTAAACAGAGAGTCTGTGAACATCTAGAAGGCAATGCCATAATCACAAAAAGTCAACATGGGTTTCAGAGAAACAAGTCATGCCAGACAAATCTAATCTCTTTCTTTGATAAAATTACCAGCTTGGTAGATGAAGGGAATGCTGTGGATATAGTATATCTTGATTTCAGTAAGGCCTTTGACAAAGTTCCCCATGACATTCTTGCAAACAAGCTTGTAAAATGTGGGCTAGACAAGGCAACTGTTAAGTGGATTTGTAACTGGTTGTCCGGGAAAGCAGCCAAAGGGCTGATAAGGCAGCTAGTTCTCAAACAAACAACCCCCTCCCAGCACAGCAAAGTCAGTGTAAGCTACACAGTCCTAGAGAGTTGCAGTAGCTTTACCAAAAGGGATTACCAAGAGAATTGTCAGACGGTCCGAGGTTCAGGGTAACAGATAGGCAGGTCGATGAAGCAGTCCAAGGTCAAGGTTTCCGGGTATTCAAGACAAGAAGCCAAGGAGCCAGAGACAGAGTCTTTCCCCTAAGAGAGTCAGATATCCACTGGCAAAGAACCACACATGCTCCAGGTGCTTAAGAAGGCAAGGAGCTGGCCTTCAGCTGTGCCTGATTACGAAGACGCTTCTGATAAAGCCTCCGAGATCTTCGAAGGCCCTCTCTTTCTGCTCGACGCTCATTGAAGGTAGGCACACTGCCCAGATCCTCCTCCATGTCCACAGCCTCGGCACCAGGCAAACTTGACTGCTGAACCTCTGGAGGGGCCATAGACTCTGCTCCAGCAGAACTAGGGCCAGCCTCTGGCTCCTCCATTACAGGTTCAAGCCCCTGGGGCTCTGGCTCCTCCATTATAGGTTCAGATCCCAGAGGCTCTAGCTCATCCTCTGAGTCCTCCAAGCCATCTTCCAGGCTGGGCATGACACTGGTTGACCGGACGAACCCAAAGGGTGCTCAACAATGGCTCCTTTTCATCCTGGAGAGAAGTGACCAGTGGAGTCCCACAGGGCTCTGTCCTGGGCCCAGTACTGTTCAACATCTTTATCAATGACTTGGAGGAAAAAATTGCGGGAATACTTATCAAATTTGCAGATGACACCAAATTAGGAGGAATAGCTAATACTCTAGAGGACAGGATCAACATTCAAAATGATCTGAACAGACTAGAAAGCTGGGCCACAGCAAACAGAATGAACTTCAACAGGGAGAAATGTAAGGTACTGCACTTAGGGCGAAATAATGAAATGCACAGTTATAGGATGGGGGACACCTGGCTAAAGGAGACAACATGTGAAAGGGATCTAGGAGTCCAAGTAGACCACAAGTTGAATATGAGTCAACAGTGCGATGCGGCAGCTAACAAGGCCAATGCGATTTTAGGCTGCATCAATAGAAGTATAGTGTCTAGATCAAGGGAAGTAATAGTGCCACTGTATTCTGCTCTGGTCAGGCCCCACCTGGAATATTGTGTCCAGTTCTGGGCACCACAATTCAAAAAGGACATTGAGAAACTGGAGCGTGTCCAAAGGAGGGCGACTAAAATGGTGAAAGGTCTGGAAACCATGCCCTATGAGGAACGACTTAGGGAGCTGGGGATGTTTAGCCTGGAGAAAAGAAGGTTTAGAGGTAATATGATAGCCCTGTTCAAATATTTGAAGGGATGTCATATTGAGGAGGGAGCAAGCTTGTTTTCTGCTGCTCCAGAGACTAGGACCCGAAGCAATGGATGCAAACTGCAGGAAAAGAGATTCCACCTCAATATTAGGAGGAACTTCCTGACAGTAAGGGCTGTTCGACAGTGGAACAAACTCCCTCGGAGTGTAGTGGAGTCTCCTTCCTTGGAGGTCTTCAAGCAGAGGCTGGATTGCCATCTGTCGGGGATGTTTTGATTGTGATTTCCTGCATGGCAGGGGGTTGGACTGGATGGCCCCTGTGGTCTCTTCCAACTCTATCATTCTATGATTCTATGATTCTATTATTCTAATTCTGCAAATATGGGGTAATCCCTGAACAGTTCCTGCCCCTCATACTTGCCATTTAAAGAGTGGGTGGGTGCATTCATATTCTCTTTTCTTAGACTTTCTTTTAGTTTAATGACTAAAACCTAATGCCTCATGATGCACGACATCACCATGGTACATCCCTGTAAAATCAGTAACACCACCAGGAGCTGTCCCTGTTATCAGGTTTTGGCCCTGAAATCTAAGAGCCTGGGATATTACTACTTGGCAGCCCTACTTCCATAGACCCATAGTCCTTGTTCCCAGGAGTCAAGTCCTCCAAAGTGGGGCCTGGGTTAGTTTGAGGAAAATCACAGATGTTGTATTCATCTCTTGAAAGCTGCACCTGGAAATTTAGCAGTATTGTCCTATTAGAGGAAAGTTACTTATTGTGTGGAGCAGCTAGTTATTGTCTCATTTGCCCTTGCTCAATGGAAAATGTGGCCCCTGGTTTTTTTTTTTTTTTAAATCCTGATAATCATCAATGTAGGATCAAGGAGTTTGTTTCTCACCACAAGTGAAAATTTCACAAGCAGCAATGAAATGCAAATGGATATGGTTCAAGTGGAATGTATTATAAAAAGCAAAAGAGGAGGAGGAAAAAATAGAATCTGACAGCACCTTTAAGACTGATTTCTATTTTAGCATGAGCTTCCATGGATACCAATCCACTTCCTTAGATGCAGTGATATTAAAGATTAGAGTGATATTGAAGCCTCAGGATATTAAGACTATACACTCATGCATAGAATGCAATAGGATACAGAGAGATGCAAATCATAACCCTTGCCCTAAATTTTCAACAAACCTTGTGAATTGATAAAGGTCTTTCAAATCTTTATAGAGAAACAGCCAGACTGAGTTATATTGTTTGTTTTTAAAAAATCAAATCCATTAGCAGAGATAGGGACAAAAGTAATGGTTTCATGGCACACTACATATATTAATACACAAGTCCTCACAACTGCATATACAACAAAAGAAATTTCCTCAAATAAGGTTTTGACCACAGGGGACTGACTTTTGGTAAGGTGATTTATTGCCTTCTCAGTAGTGACTGATCACTTTAAATATCTGAGTTGACTAAAAGGTGCATATCAACTTATAGGTATAGCTGCTGATCTGGAAATAAATAATCACTATAATGAGAAACACAGATCTTCTTACTTAGTGTTTAGGCTTTAATCTATATATCTGCTTTGTCCATGTGCACATAGTTGAAGGCACAACTTCATTGTGCCCACTTTCCCTTCTTAGGGTTATTTATCTTTAATTCAGATGTAAGACTGGACATGTCTTCAGACAGGCACATGGAGCCATCTTGCCCTGATACCTTATTTTGATATCTCATTTTGCAAATTATGCAAATTAGGTCTCCTAACCCCAGCCCCGCCTACAAGAAGAGGTTTTTAACATGTCTGAAACTTGGCCCAAGTTGTGGCTGGTCACTTCTGGTTTTCCCAAATACAACAGTGCAAGATAAAAAAAATGTTTCTGCCACTTGCCATGTCATGGCTAACACCTGCTGTAGGCGGGTTGGATTGGCCACAAACCTCTTCTGCCAGCACAGATGCTCTTCAGCTGGTAGAACCTCTTTCTGCTACATGATCTCAAAGTACACCAACAGGGCAGTTTCTCAGCAGAACTGCTCTGCTGGCTATATCTCATGTCAAAAGAGTCAAAAGGAGAATTGAACAGAGAAAGTAAAGAAGGAGTAAAATTATAAGAGCTCTTCCAGTAGCCCAGGGACATAGCAACAATGTTGGCACAATGTTAAACATAGTAAATATAGTCCTAAACCATTCCCTACTCTCTCCCTCCAAGTTAGGAGGGGTTTGGATTCAGAACAGCTTCAACTAGCCTAGTGTCTGCTCAGCTGGCACTTGGAGATCTTCCTCTGTTAGGATTGTGCTTTAAAACAGTAAGCTCAGTGAATAAAATCTGAGCACAGAAAAACACATGAAATAAGAATGGATCAAATAAAATAAAAGGCTTGCAGTGTGCTGTTTGCCTCACTTTCTTGAGACATCTAATTTGGTTTCTTGAGGTGTTAACTCAAAGCACATGTAATAACTTTGGAGAAATGTTTTAATCATTCCTTTGGCAATGATTACCTTTAAAATGTCTTGCGATCTGTTTTATTGATTCCCTTCTTTCTCTT
Source organism: Sceloporus undulatus (assembly GCF_019175285.1). Taxonomy (NCBI): domain Eukaryota; kingdom Metazoa; phylum Chordata; class Lepidosauria; order Squamata; family Phrynosomatidae; genus Sceloporus; species Sceloporus undulatus. The sequence goes on from NC_056524.1 coordinate 19,826,180, forward strand.
TTGTACATTGTCTTGGGAGCACTGGTGAGTGAGAGACTATATATATATATATATATATATATATATATAGTTTTCTATGGTTCTCATCTTTGAGAAGTGCCAGTGTTCTAACTTTAACAAGTGTGCAACAGACAAATATTCATCAAGAAAACTTTCCATCATAGCATATCATTAGAGGGGAAGGGAAAAAAAACTTCTTTCATTGGATTTATGGTCTACACCTGTCCCATCTACGCAACATCTACTGTTGCAGGACAGATCAGGTTCCTGTTATTTTTCTCTCTCCAAAAAAAGTCCCCCCCCCCATAGACTACATTTTTTTAAAAAAAATAGAATCTTTAATTAGAATTTTAATTATGGCCATAAGCCTATCCATATAGACTTGGCTGTAAAACCTATTGAAATTGGTGTAACTAACTTCTGAATAAATATGTATGTGTTCACTGTGTTTTTGTGAGATATATAAAGATAAAAAGAGTGGAGGAAGTTTTTTAAAAAGAGTTCAGTGGCACCTTTAGGACCAATCAATATATTGTAATATAAGCTTTTGTGGACTACAGCTCATTTGTTTAGATGCACATAAAGATGTTTGGCTGAGATCCCACATTATACTTGTTTAGTCTTCATTTATACTTAGATATTTACATATGGTTGTATTGCACTTCTCTTCTGATGAATAGTAATGTGATGCAACAAACTGTGCATCCACCAATGTCCTTGCTTATTGTCCCATTCTGTAATGGCACAGAAGCCGTCTCTGTCACTGATGGTACTGGAAAATAGCTATATCCCATCCAAGAATGTGAAACTGCATAGCTGGAATACTGTAGATTAGTCAAGGAGAATAGATTGACAGAATGGCAAGTCAACACATAGGCAAATACATGTGATTCTAACACTGTTCTCTAGTTTGGACTAAGAATAGGCCCATATAAAATCAGTCCACCCATGGAGCTGTGCTTATATTACCATGAACTGAACATTTCAAAACAGATAAAAAAAGTATAATTGGATGGGTATGCTGATCTATCAGAGCTCAATTCAAACCATAGATAGCAGGCACTACGACTGAAAAAGATTAAAGTGTAGACATCCAACAGAGCCTTCTACACTTTTATGGGAAGAATAATACCCAAATAGAGCTCAAAGACATAGCAATAGGCATAGTGTGCATTGGCCAAATAAAGCAGCTTCTAATCACTTTGTAGTGACTTAGTGCTTAAGACACCAATTCTAATGATCGGAAGGTTGGCAGTTTGAAGCCTGAGTGTTGCATGATGGGGTGAGCTCCTGTCACTAGTTTCAGCTTCTGCCAGCCTAGCAGTTCAAAATCATGCAAATGCAAGTAGATAAATAGGTATCACTTAGGTAGGAAGGGAACAGTGTTCAGTGCAGTCATGCAGGCCACATGACCACCAGAGCAGTCCTCGGACAATGCTGGCTCTTTGGCTTAGTAATAGAGATGAGCAACTCATCCTACAGTCAGTTACAATTAGACATTCATATCAAGGGAAAAGCTTTACCTTTTACCTTTAACCACTTTGAGGCCTGGCTATTTAGGAAACGCAAGAGATAAAACCAGGTGGAAAGTGAAATGAAGCCATGCTCCATGACTAAAAATGGAGGAAAAAGAAGCTGGGGTACTCTGACTCAAGGTGGAAATTGCACATCATTACACCATGTATAAACAGCCTGATAGCAGTGCAGGATTGCAGCAAAGCAAAAACATGATTGCCAATAATGCAATGTATGTAATTACCACATACAGAAACTAGACAGTCCAACAGGGGGGCATGAGGTAAAGGAGGGTAAAGGGGGCATGCTTGGGTGCCTCCATGATTGTATTACCAATGTATCACTGGGCATATTGATGCACCAATGGATTGTACAGGCAGTGCATCCAGTGGCATCCCACACTGGGGTATCTCCCAGTGTGGGAGGCAGGATTTCGTGGCAGAGCCAAAGGGGCATGTGCGCAGCTCCCTGCTCCATGTGCCTTTATTCAGAAGCAAAGCCGTGCAGGGCAGGGGTGGGGAGGTGTGTCGGGCCCTCTCCCTCCCTGTCCCATGTGGCTTTACTCAGAAGTAAAGCTACATGGGGCAGGGAGGGGGACATGCCTGGCCTTCTTCCTCCCTGACATGTGCAATGGTGTGCATCAGGGAGGTGGGGGAGCTGCTCACTGGGTGTCATGCCTCTTGTGTGATACCAAGTGTGGTCCACACAAACCGTACCCCCCAGTGATGCCATTGGGTGCAGTGCATTTATGACTCTGTGGTGGCTCATACGAGTGGGCGTCCAATGGAATGGCATCTGGGTGAGAAGAGCAAGGTAATTAGAGGTTGCAGGTGGTATGTTTGTGTAATGATGCACAGGCATTGTGAGGAGGGGACCAAAAAAACTAACTGGGCAGCACAGCTTGATGTTGCATGTGTGAACAGCCTGTGGGTGTTTGGCCTGCCTTGGGAGTGGACAGTGAAGATAATGGGGTTTTTGACCCACTTTCAGAAGACCCAGGATCCATCTGCTTTTCCCTGCCCATCTGCTCTGGCCCTTAGTCTAGAAAATCAGTAATCAAAGGGATCTTATAGCAACTTTGAGACTAACTGAAAGACAGAAGATGGTAGCATGAGCTTTCATAGACTTGAACCTACTTCTCATGCATCTGAGGAAGTAGAGTCAACAAAGCTCATGCTGCCACCTTCTATCTTTCAATCAGTCTTAAAGGTGCTACAAGATCCCTTTGCATACCCAAATAAAGCTAAGACCTTTAAATATTTGCCCAGTGCATTTTTTCCTGATATTTTAATGTCCTAAAATCTTGCAGAGGATTTATTCTGGAGAGAAAACGTGTGGAATTCGAGTGAAAAAAAAATCCCACTTTTCTATTAAGCAAATGGTTTTCCTCACAGAAAATATGTTTTCTGCACATAATACATTTTCTGTGCATAGCACAGAACCATGATTTTGGAGCTCTGCTTTTCTTCCCATCCAACTCCTGGAACACCACTATAAATGCACAGCAGTGTCTATCCTGAACAATAGAGACATTTGCTGCTAGTGAACAGGGCACTGCAGGATGACATGATCCTGCAGTCCTTCAATTAATATCAAATGTGGGGTTTCCATTATTATTATGAGGATTTCATCCTTTATCTCACTGCTGTGGTCAGAAAATGTGTAGGTTTCCCAATCCTTATCCCACCAACTATGAGGATTATACCTGGGCAATCCCACCAATGCCACCAACTGTGAAGATTCCACCACTGTAGCCATCTATGGGATTTCTACCTTTTAACTCACTAACTGTGAAATCTTCCACTCACTGCAGTTAACAAAGGTAAACGTTTCCCTGATCTCTACCTCTGCCATACTGTAAGGGCATCCTCCTGTCCCACCTGTGTGACACCAACTTTGGGGACCATCTAAATGCTCCCAAGGTACATATGTGGATTTATGCAACTTCTGTCTTCAAAGAGTACTGCCCTCCTATATTTAATGCTGCCACCACAGACACATAATCTGAATCCAAGTTATCTAACAGATAGCAATTCTGGAAGCCAAAAGTATGTAAAAACATGAATAAAATCTCTATTTACAGAAGGTAAACATAACACAGCAGATTATTTATTTCTTACATTTAAAACACCACACTCTGTCTCTCACATTTATCTCGAGTTAACACAGACTCTTACCCATCACTCAATTCAAACTCCCTTCATTCGATCCAACCCTCGACCAACTCAAATCCCCCTCCAACTCTTTTTTTAACTGTACTTTTTCAAACCCTAGGCTACCTGAACTTCCAATTGTCATTCACGAATTGTCATGTATCAGCCTCATGCAAATCTTCTCAAACATTCCACCAATGAACATTCACTTCAACACTGTATTCTGTCTTCCCTCCCAGTAGCTACTTAACTCAAAGTTTAATATACAATCAACAACATTTCCAAATATGGCTCCATGACTTCACACCAGCCCCTTCCTGGTTACATCATTGTGCAGCACCTCACTTGCCAGCAGCACAGACATTCATCACTCAGGATGATTGTCTGGGTTTTACAGTGGTTTTCAGGGTCATTTGTGGCCATGTCAATAATACTGGAATCACAAACAATAACATAAAGCAGTTGCAATATACTAAGTCTAATGCCATCATAACTGACTAACAGGATGCCAGAAAGTGCTCCCCCTCCCAAAATAAACCACGTATTTTTCTCTGCAGAATATTTCCTCTGCAACACTTAGAGATGTCTGAACCTGGGGAGAATACTGGGAAGGAATATCCATTTTCTCCTGCAGTGGGGAGAAAACTACTGTAATCATTTGCTCCTACTTGTAAGGATAAAATGTTCAAAGGCTTACATCCCTAAATTATGGCCCTTCCCCAATCCTTCTTGAACTTCAGTTCTCAGGAATTAACATAAAGTCTCCAGAAGTACTCTGTGAAGTGCTACTATTTCTTCTTTAGCCTTGGAGACAATATGTGTGTAATGACTAAGTGAATATGAATAATATTAATAGCCATAATTAGCATTCGCTGAAGAATAAATGCCATGATACAAGCAAATGAATATTGTCAGTGCTGTAAAACTCTGGTTCCTCTTAAATTAATTGTAATCTCCAAAGTGGAGGGGGGAGAAAGAGCAATGGATCATATGTTCTATAGAATTCATACATATTGTAAAAGACGGGATGACAAGCCTAGACAGTGACTCTTTTGTTTGGAAAGTGCAAGTCAGCTCATTTCAGGAGAGGATAATTCCAAAGCTACTTTTTGACACTGGTTTTAATAAACCTGTGTTTGCATTCACAGTGCAAATGAATTAGGCTGTAATCTATCCAAACTTATCTGTGAGCAATCCTATTGGATTCAAGGGGATTCACATAGTAGTAGAAAAGCAGAAGAAAATGAAAAATACCAATTGCATTCCACCTTGTTTACAATTAAATATCTAGTAGTTTGTATATTCAGATTGCTTCTTTTCCATTTGCAGGGTCTTTTTTCCTGGCATGAAAAGGTAAGAATCTTCATTGTGGTTTAGGGATGTAATTCTTTACACAGGGCCAAAACAGATGGCCCAATTGCATTGTGCTGGCAACAACATGGTCCCTAACCCTAGCATGGCACGGTGGTGCTATAATGGCAGCATCCTGTCCATACAGCCATTGTGACGTAACGAACACGCAGCATCCGCACGTTGCCGTGTGTCACATACATAAGGAGTGTGCCATTGGCTCACTTGTTACATCCTGCCAGCAGCACAGAAAGGATCCGGTTTTTCTGGTGGCTGTGGTGTCCCCCCAGAGGGAAAAAGTCACTGGCAAGCCACCTTTTTGGGGTGGTCTGTCCTGCACCTAAGTTTCTTCTTGAGGTTAGCCACAAGTAATTTCAGCAATTCTCTTTCTGCTGCAAGAAAGTCTTCAAAAACCACACAGTTTTCAAAGGCTATTCACAATTCAGGATTTATTTTGTGAAAAATATCCCATGAGGCTGTTTTGTTTAGAAATCAGCCTTTTCTGCATGGAAAACAATATTTCAATGCAGAAATATGGTTTTCAGCACAGAAAACACTGTGATTGGGAATTTAGTCTGTCTAAAATTTACACATGGTTCATTTGCATGGAGAATAGCATTGTCTGTTGTAGTGTGCCTTCAAGTCATTTCCAACACATGGCAACCCTAAGGCAAACCTACCATGAGATTTCCTTGGCAAGTTTTGGCCACCAGAGGAGTGTTGTCATTGCCTTCCTCTGAGGCTGAGAGTCTGTGACTTGCCCAAGGTCACCTGCAGGTTTCCATAGCTAAGGGGGCATTTGAGCTCTAATGTCCCAGAGTCCCAGTCCAAGACACAAATGACAACATTGACTCTAGTGTCTTTCATATACTGCTCATGTGTTGCATTCAATAAATATTTGTTGTCATGTTATGTAAAAAATAGTGGAGGAAGCTCTTTGTTCGTTTCCCCACATCATACATCAGAAGTCATCTGGTGTAACATCAAATGCTTGAGAAGATTTACCAGAGAGGAGAGATACATGAGCAACCAGTGTATGTGTGTGGGTATGTGGGTATCTAACTGTATTTATATTTAGGTATTTAGATATCTACGTACCTGCCATGAAATAAAGCCTGGATATTATAGGACAAAGACAAATTCCTGCTCTTGCATCTTATGAGTTAATAGATGCAGGAACAGCTCACCTTAGCAACAACAGGTGTTCCCAGGAACAGATACCAAGGAGCTGATCTTAGATACTTGAACATTAATTAATCTCTGGAGGATAGAATGTATACGTTTTCAATCCGCTTTTCCTCATCTATAAATGAAAGTGTTTGAAGGGAAATGAGGGTGACTCATTATCATGCTGAAAGTATCTGCTGTTCTTGTTTGTGATTTATTTAGAGCAACATTTTGGCCTTTTATTTATTTTTTGTTTGAAACCACAAAATTTTGTATTCTCTAAGATTTAGGCCCTGGTTCCAACGGTAACATATTTCATTCTCCTTGTAAAGGAAGAAGAGCTAGGGCCTTAATAACAAATGGTGGCCAAATGGTTAAGTAGTGATGCTACATATGTTTGGCCATGCTGACCCATATAGGGAGTTGTAGTGTGTAGTTTCCCAAGGCCTGCATAAACCATTCACAGAACCAGTTTCATCCTTTCTCTGCAAAGTAAGAAGAGCACTGTTTTGAAATTCATGGAATAACTATCCAGGGCTGCATCTTCACTGCAGAAATAATCCTGATTGACAGCACTTCAACTGCCATGATTTTTGAAATTTAACCTCATCCCTCCTTCCATTTATAGAGAAAGAAGTGAAATATTAAAGTAAATATGGAATACAGTTTGTTGTGTTAACTTGAGGAAAAAATATAATGTGTGCTGTGTCCTTATGCTCATATATGCTCTTTGTACTTCTTATTAAATACCATAGATTCACCCACACTCAAATTCCTCCAAGAGAAATCTTTTCATTGACTCTCCAAGTGATCTCAGGATACTTTTCTCTCCATGTAATATTAAAGCACCTGTCTAAAAGCTATGAAGATAGTGTGAATAATTAGCATTCTTGTCCCATCCAATTTCTATACTGGACAGCAAGATATTTCTCTTCCTTCCTACATAGATATGCATATTCTGACCTGCACTTTTCCAAACTTTTGTATTTTTTACCATTTTCTTAACATATTCTGTTGATGAATTTTCCCATGGTGCTAAAAGCATATCTTCAGATTTTAGTTCTGTGTATTTACTTGCATATTCATAGATAGATAGATAGATAGAAATAAAAAAGAAGGAAACAGATTTTAAAAACCTAGTATGCATGATTTCCAGATATAGAACACTGAAAGAGATGTCCATGTTTTGTTAATAGTCTTGCAAATCACAAATTTGATACATTTGGGTTTTAAAAAAAAATCTCTGAATTAGCTATTGGCATATAATCTGGTTTGGGGAATGTTTGGTCCTCCAGATATTTGACTTCAGCTTCCATGATCACACACCATTGACTGTGGAGGCTGTGTATGATGGGAGCTGTAGTTTAATGACACCTAGATTAGGGTGGACAACTGCAGAGGAGGTGGGTACCATTTTCAATCCAGATGAGCTTCTATAGTTCAAACAGTTACATTTGGCATGACTGGAATTGATTGAATGAACTTTATTGCATAGGCCCTAGAATAGGCTGCCGCGTTCCAAAAAGGGTGTGTGACGAGAACGGGATGGAGCTAAGAATGGATCTTACCGCACAGGGGAACACCACCGCTGCTGGTGGATGTCCCCATTGCGTTCTACATCCGTTCCAGAGGGGGTGTTTTTTGAGAATGCTTTTGAAGAATTCTCAAAAATTGCCCCCTCTGGGATGGATGTAGAACATGATGGGAATGTCTGGTGGCAGCAGCAGTGTTCCTCTGTGTGATAAGATCTGTTCTTAGCCCCATCCCGGTCTCATCATGCTCCCTTTTTGAAATGCAACAGGTCCCTTCTAGGGCCCATGCGATCAAATTCAATGTCACTCCCATTTCTGGAAACCACACCAAATATGGCTGATTATCATAAGGGGAAGTGTCATGTGGTAGTAGCAGGTGTGAAGCGACCCAACTTGCCATGTTGTGTGGAGGTTTAGGTATGTATGTATGTCTTTTCCAGTTATTTTCAAGATGTTTTCTTTTTTGAAAGGGGGGGGGATGTTCCTGCAGGCTTGTGGGGTCTCTAGGATCCCTTAGGGGACAACAAAACAGAAGACCAGGGGCCACATATGGTTTATGACCTGCATTCCACCCCAATCTAGGAGTCACATTTTCCTACCTCTGGCATATGTAACTGTGTGTGTGTGTGTGTGTGTGTGTGTGTGTGCGCGCCAGTGAAAGAGGGACAGTTTCTTTGTGCTAAAGATAAAGCTAAAGATAGTCCCTTGACATGAATGTCTAGTTGTAACCCATTCTAGGGTGTGGTGCTTATCTTCATTATTAAGCCAAAGAGCCAGCATTGTCTGTGAACTGCTCTGGTGGTCACGTGTCCAGCATGACTGCACCAAACTCTGTTACCTTCCCATTGAGAAGTGGTACCTATTCATCTACAGTGGACCCTTGTTATATGCTGGGGTTTGGTTCCAAAATCCCCCATGGATAACAAAGTCCATGGATGCTCAAGTCCCATTAAATATAATGAAATAGCAAAATGGTGTCCTTTATAAAAAATGGAAAATCAAGGTTTGATATTTGAAATTTATATTTTTTTTGAACTGTACTTACACTTGGATGCTTTTGAACTGCTAGGTTGGCAGAAGCTGGGACTAGTGACAGGAGCTCACCCCATTGTGCGGCACCCAGACCTCGAACTGCCAATCTTCCAATCTTCCGATCGCCAGAATTGGCATCTTAACCACTAAGTCACCACATATTTGTGCTACTTCATACCAAAAGCCCAGCTCTTCCAGTACCCTGTTTCCCATAATGTCAACCAAATGTTTTTGGGAATCTAACCAGTGTGAGAACAATCATAGTACCCCAGTAAGTGAGAGACTTCTGTGAGATTGGATGTAGCCATCATAGCTAACAACAACTGACAGAAAAAATAATGGAAGATAACTATGATCCTCTTTTATAGTTATCAAAGTGACTGTCACTACATTTTATTGCACCAGATTTCATAGGCTGACAAAGCACTATCTGAAGAAGTACTTCCTATTGTCTGTCCTGAATTTCCTGAACACTGGTTGCAATGTTTATGGTGTTATGACAGATGGAGAAAAATGCAGAGTTGTGTTAGCAATCACTTTTATCCCCTAATTGTGTTAGCTATTAGATATTTAGATTTACTCTCACTTTAAAAATGTGTTTGGATAGTCTGTCAATAGTAGTGTTAGTAGTGATAAACATTTCAGCAAAGACCAAGATCTTTATTGGTGTTAAAGGCAATGACAGAAGATTATCAAGGAAATTCCAATACGTGAAGCAATGTTCTTGTTAAAAAGAACAACAACCTACAAAACTGACAAAACAAAAATACAGATAGGGAAGGGGGGAAATAAAATAAGATAATAGGTATGGAGAGAAAGAAGAACTCCTTACATGCCTGACATAGATGAGAAGCTTATTTCTGTCCAATAAAAGGGAGAATTGTTCAAGAACAATTCATCTGTGAGAAAATATGACCTTCTGTAATGCTGCCACATTCAAAAAGACCTTTGGTGAACTGCTGAGCAAATACTCATTACGTTGGTTAAAAATGCCCGAAGTCACTTTAAACAAACAAAAAAGTGTTTTTGTTGAAATTTCAGAATGGGGAAGGGAGGGAGGAGAATCCAGAACAGGGACAGCAGGGGGGCTTGAGCTGCCACAAAGTAAATCTGGGGGGACTGAGCTCTTCCATGAAATGATCACATATTAATGATCAGGACCATAAGGACTCCTGTGTAGTTGAGCATCCAAGAATGTACCGATCAAAAGTGTTGTAGTTTATAGCATCTTTGCATTCACTTAATGTATCATATACATTCTCTTTTCCGTGGTATATTAATTTTACGCTTTAAACAATTTTATAACATTCCATTCATTATTTTGTCATTGTCTACATAGCAGTCAATTGTTAACTGCTAGTGGTAGTATTATTCTTCACTGTTTTCTGTATTTTTACTGTTTAGTAATAAAATACATGCAAGTATGCAAAATTCTTAATGACCTGCATACCAGTCTAGCGCTTTCCATCTTAAAAGCAGAGGATCCCTGGGAAGGAAGGAGATGATACAGATATAGATTTAGATATATAGATTTAGGTATATAGATATAGATTGCAGGGTGGGTGGGCATATTCTAGAGATGGCGGCCAGAATCTGGTTGGGAACCAGCATCTTTGTAGGTGGGCTTCCTTATTAGAATTGGGCATTTCTGTAATGTCTGCATCCAGTAAAGGACTGTTGTTATGGTACTGTGTAGTGACTGTGGTGCATCAGTCCCATTGTGCATCAGCACACCTCCTACCAGTGTCCTGTTACACATCTTCACAATTCACTAACAGGGTTTCTTTGCCCCTCTCTAAGTGCATGTAAAGTATATGTAAAGTTGCACAATGTACACTGTGATGAAGGATTCTGGCCAGGGTCTCAAATCACTCCTGCACCTTACCATACCTATATCAATGCTATCTTGCCATTTATATTACTTTGCCTCCCAATTTTGTCATGCAGCCATGGCAATCCAGCCCATCAAACATTTCACTTTAAAACAAGGTGAAATAATAATAATAATAATAATAATAATAATAATAATAATAATAATAATAATAATAAATTTTATTTGTATACCGCTTTTCCAAAGATCAAAGTGGTTTACAGTCGATAAAACCAAGTACAACACATCTCACAAAAATCCATATTACAAATATACAATATATAACACTAAAAACTCCAACACAGAAGTATGCATCTTTATTTCAAGCTGAAATGTGCTTCCAGTAGCATACTGGAAGTGGGAGTTGACTTAAAAATAAGGCATGTGTGCCTTGTGTGCTTTGTTTCTCAGGGAACTTACTCAAGTTAATGGGACACATGCTGCTCACAGTTTACTTGATGCTCGCTACTGGTTGAATCATTTTTTTCTTTTTTCTTTTTTTATTGTTGCTGTATAAACATACACACATTAATATACATACATACATATCTATGTTCCTATATCATCTACTTATTCTCATTCTATAACATTCACTTTTTCAATTTTCAAATCATTTTTTCTGTTTTTCTCTACTAACATATATTTCAGTATCTGCTTCACTATATTTCCCTAAATATCCAGATTGCAACCTGGAGAAAGCAGCAATTTCTGGGCAGAAAATAACAATTCCCCTAAAAATAAAAAACCTGTCCTGTGCAGAAAGCAGATCAAAAAAGCCATGTGCCTTTTTCACAGAGAATAAATCTTGAACTGTTAAGATTCTTAGCCATCTAGGATTTTCTTTTCAGGGTTTTCTTGACACTCAAGAAAACCATATTGACTATTTTAAGGATATTTTCTAATTCTTTCTATCCATAGTTTAAAAATATAGATAAACCTGTACAAAAGATTATGGTTAAATTGACTATAAATTTAGAACCAATTAAAATATATCAATTAAAAAGCAGAAGATACACCAGTACATTGCATTAAGAAAAGCTTTTTTCTTCTGAAACATTTCTAAAAAGCCTGTTAGCTTTAAAAGGTCTTCAACAAATGGGCAGCAAAGAAGACTTGATGGAGTTCCAGAGCCTGGGAGCTACCAAAGAAGACCCTCTTTTGGGATCCCACTAAATGTACTGCAAGGGCAGTGAGCTTAAGATATCCTCCCCCCAAACACACACATAAATGTCAGAACTCAGAGATGATCAGATGAGAAGACTAAGTCCTTCAGATACTCTGCACTGTTATGTTTTGCTTTGCTTGTATTAGGACATGTGTTTCCAGAATGGCATTTTAATGGAAGAATATCAGATAGACTACATCACTGGGAACAGAAGATGGAGAAGTACTATTTTCATGACAAAAAATGAGATAAGTCACAGACTGTGGCACAGACCATAAACCACTTATTTCAAAAATTAAAAGAAAGCTAAAGACGATAATGGTAGGAAAGGTAGATGTGGCATCTAAAAAGGCCAATGCAATTTTAGGCTGCATCAATAAAAGTATAGGCAGTAGGAAGAAAGGAAAACCACATAACAAATAGATAGACTTACTCAAGGTGGACACAGCCCTGTGCCTGCAAGACCTGAGCAGAGCTGTTGAAGACTGGGTGTCTTGGAGATGTCACATTCACAGGGTTGCTGTGAGTTGAGGTTAACTTGAAGGCAGTTAACAAGAAATAAGGGAAGCTTAATTCCATTCTACCAAAAATTTAAATGTGAGGGGGTGACACACACAATGCAATGAAAAGAAAAGAAATGTTATAAGCAACATTTCTCTTGTCTGCATTGTGGATGAAGGCTGGCAGCAGCAAATTTGGTTTCATTTACTTTGATGATTAAACACATTTGTCATGGGTAATAGCAAGCAGAATGGTAATCACACACATGGGGTGTGTGTGGTTTGTGTGTGTGTGTGTGTGTGTGTGTACATACATAATGCACAGGTGTGCACAGAAACATACCAGAATATGACAAAATTGTCTTTTTGAACCAATCTGGCTAGTGGATTCAAAACCTGTAATCCAAAAAGGTAATTTTGCCAAGATCTCATTATACTGCTGATAGTAGCAGAGGTGCTAAGTTAGTATGGGAAAGAGACTTGAACATTTTCATAAAAGAGAATGGGTGGAATAAAATCTGGTCTGAAGGATGATTTTGATTAGCATTTATAGATACTAAGGAACATGTGCTAAATGTAGTGTAGATGATACTATACTACATGGACCTCAGCCAAATTATCGGGTTATGGTTGTCACACATTGGAAAGATAAATAAGAAACAGGAACATATCTTCATGTATGATGACTTTGTTCTGCTATAAATCAATACTGGAACTTAGTTTTTGACAAAATTTCTAAAATCACAGATCGACAAGCAATCCCACTGTGTTCTTAAACACTCTAGAATCTGTTTAATGGGAGAAAATGAGGACTTGTGATATTTTATTTTATTTTTTTACAAAAATGCCTACCTCTTCTTGGCAGCTGTGATGGTACTAGCAAGGGTTTAAAAGACTATGAGGACCTTACAATTTCATATTGGTTAAATAAACTTTGGAATATAGCTTTCATGGAAAAATTGAGTACACGCATCAGAGATTCTAGACAATCACTTCCTCTCAACCAACCAGTATATATACCCCACTCTCTTCCATGACAGCATTCTCTGAAGATGCCAGCCACAGCTACTGGTGAAACATTAGGATAAAACGCTTTTTAGAACATGGCCTCATAGCCCCAAAAACCCACAAAAAAACTATGGGTGCTGCCTTTGCATTTTCTTCCTTAAATTTCTTCAGTAATTGTTCCAAGCCTTTTGTATTTTCTGCTAGCAGTATGGTATCATCTGAATATTTTAAACTGTTGGTCTTCCTTCCTCCAGTTTTCATGTCTCCTTCCACCGAGCCTAATCCTACTTTACATATATGTTCAGCATACAAATTAAACGAACAGGGTGATAACATACAGCCTTACCTGGCCCCCTTGCCAACTGGAAAATATTCCATTTCTCCACATTCTGTCCTAATGGTAGCCTCTTCTCCTGCATACAGATTATATGTCAGGATAATCAAATGTTGTGGCATGGCAATTTCTTTAAAAGCCATCCATAGTTTTTATGATCTATAGTTATTGTACAATTGTACTGTTAACATTGTACTATTACTTGATGGACTTTACAAGGATGCAGCCACACTCCAACTGTACAGGTAAGTCTTTCTCAGCCTTACTTAGAGATTTCAGAGACTGAAGCTAGGATTTTCTGTACACAGCAGATGTGTTCTATCAGTAAACGACAGCCTTTCCCTAAAGGGTATCTCACATTAAAACAGATGTGAAGCAGTAGATGTGAGATGTAATCTGCAGACATGTTTCTGAAAAACCATGAATGTAGCTCAGGATGATTCTGCTTTTTATTGCATTAGAAGTGCTAGGGGTGTTTTGTTGTGCATCATTTTCCTAATCTAAAGCTGCCTCCAGAAGCTCACATTGCAAATCAAACATTCATGCATACATGTGGATATGCATATAATACATGAATCTTTCTCCCTACTGCATAGCACCTTAAAGGAAAAATGTAGGATAGGAAAACAGGTTTTAGGAGAAGAGGGGACATCTTTTCCTACAACTATTTAAAAAATATTTTTATTTGATTATTTTTCAAGTATGATTGCAAGGAAAGGGGGAAAGAAGCAAAAAAGAGGGGAAAGGAACGCAAAGCATATGAGCATGGGATGCAGATATACATTAATACAAACTGGGCATATTTCCAAAAATGTATATACTTAAACTTGTCATCTATAAAATGCATGTTGACAAGTAGCTGAAGCCCTACTCTGCCCATTGAACAATAGATGGAAAATGTTATATTTTCAACTTTGTAGTACAAGTAGTTTGTCAACAGTAGGAGCACACAGGATCCAGACTTCTTGACCATTAATGATATTCCAGGTCTCAGCAGGGGGAAGTGTGTCTACAATTATCAAAGATTTCTACAAAACAAATCAGATACCTTGTAATGCTTCCAACCAAAAAAGAAGACAACGACAAATGAACACATCTTTGTCATATGAGAGAGGGAGGCATTGTCTGTACCACATCACCAACATATAGGATGGGGGACACCTGGCTGAATGAGACTACATGTGAAAGTCCAAGTAGACCACAAGTTAAACATGAGTCAACAGTGTGATGTGGCATCTAAAAAGGCCAATGCAATTTTAGGCTGCATCAATAAAAGTATAGTGTCTAAATCAAGAGAAGTAATAGTGCCACTGTATTCTGCTCTGGTCAGAATATTGTGTCCAGTTCTGGGCACCACAATTCAAAAAGGACATTGAGAAACTGGAGCGTGTCCAGAGGAGGGCGACTAAAATGGTGAAAGGTCTGGAAACCTTGTCTTATGAGGAACGACTCAGGGAGCTGGGGATGTTTAGCCTGGAGAAGAGAAGGTTAAGAGGTGATATGATAGCCCTGTTTAAATATTTGAAAGGATGTCATATTGAGGAGGGAGCAAGCTTGTTTTCTGCTGCTCCAGAGAACAGGACCCGGAACAATGGATGCAAGCTCCAGGAAAAGAGATTCCACCTCAACATTAGAAGGAACTTCCTGACAGTAAGGGCTGTTTGACAGTGGAACACACTCCCTTGGAGTGTAATGGAGTCTTCTTCTTTGGAGGTCTTTAAGCAGAGGCTGGATGGCCATCTGTCGGGGATGCTTCGATTTGGATTTCCTGCATGGCAGGGGGTTATACTGGATGGCCCTTGCAGTCTCTTCTAATTCTACGATTCTATGATTCTAACATGAGAAGCTGGATGTGTTTAACTTGAAGTGAGAGATGATATGATACCAAAACTTTAATACATTAAGGGATATCATGTAGAGAATGGGGAGAGTTTGTTTTCTGCAGCTCCAGAGAACTGTACCATAAAATACAACAAAAGAGATTCCACCAAATAAAGGTACTTCTTGATGGTAAGAGCTGTTCAGCCTTGGAATAAACTCATAGGGTAATAGAGTCTCCTTCACTGAAGGTCTTTAAACAAAAGATAGAAGGTCATCTTGTGGGAGTGCTTTAGTTGGGCATTTCTGTCTGGTAGGGAGTTAAACTAAATGGACCTTGCAGTACCTCCCAAATCTGCAATTACAGGATTTAACGGAAGTAGGCAATTTCTGATTAATACTCTCTCATGATGTTCTGACTGTTATAATGAGATGGATGCATATCCTGCTTTGTAAGGAATGTTGTTTGAAGGATTATTCTTTTCCAAGTCCAGTTCAAAGCTAAAGAATTACAATCAAGGTTGGCCCTACCATTAGACAGTAGGAAGTAGCAACATGTGCTTGGAGACAGGCATGGCTGGATGACAGAAATATGTATGCAATACAACCTGTCTTGCACTGTCAGGATTAGCCTGTTGCCTCATATGTAGTGGAAAGCATTATCCCATCACTCACTTTAAAAGAAAATATTTAACTGTGTACTTTCAAGTTGCCCATCCACAGTTAACAAGTGGACAATAGACTGAGCTGGCACACATAAAACCTCATGCCACTCTGTAGTTGGTGTGAAGTATAAATTACTATACTTATTCCTCAGTCTTCACATATGCATAGAAATTAGGGGCTGCAAAGTGTATTCCTATTCCTGACCTCTTTTTTGTTAACCTGCTTTATTTTTTTGCACAAATGATCATCCTAGTTAGAGTACTCAAGAAGCAATTTCTTGCTAAGGATAAATCAACAAAACAATTCTCTGGACTCTCTAGCTAGTATGTTTGTTGAATTACTAACATGGCTTCTTAAAAGAAAATTCTAAAGGCTTTAAATGCCAAAGGTCTGAAAGATTCCAGCATATTTTTTTTTCAGAAATAGCAGAGCTCTGCAGCATGTTTAAATGAAATATTTACAACAGGAAACAATGTCAGTATGCAGCATCACAAGAACCAGAATGCAGGTGCAGTGGTTGCTTCCCAGCCTCCAAGAATGATGATAAAAGAAACTATTCTCTAACCTTGTAGTTGGCAAGATAGTGGTATATGCTGTTTTGATCCATCTGTTGCTGGAAGAGACAAAGAGTTGTATTAGCTTCTCCTGAGTTGGGTGCTGCTGATATTCAGAAGAAGCCATTTTCAGCTTTCAGTTTCAAAATTGTGCATTTTGGGGGGCAAGATAAGTCCAGAATTATGAATAGTCTTCAGAAACTTTGCAGTTTTTTTATGACTTTCTCATGAGAAGGAAAAAAGGGTAAAATTATTTGTTCTTGCCTGCACAAATGAGATTAGAGAAGACTTGCAACCATAAACAAGGTAACTGTTTTCAAATTTTGTGTGTTTATAGAAATGCTCAGAAATCAATCTGAAGAATGTATACCATCTCTGCAAGGTCAAACTTGCCAATTATGCCACTTTTCAGTATGGAGGGAATTTTGTATTATTTCATTTGCTATGTGAAAACAAACAAGGTTAATATTCTGTGATCTAAACCTGCAACACAGATCAATCTGTTGGCTATTTTTTGATTATACGTTATAAGACCTGCTGCCTGTATTTTCTGGCCTTAATGGCTGAATATGATTTATCCAAGTCTGGCAAAAGATAGTGCAATTCCTGTGACCTACAGTCCTTCTGCTGATTATTTAAGCTAATAGCCCACAGTTCCAAAAGGAAAAGCACTGCTATTGAAACAGAAATCACAAAGCATTATTAATACTGATAAGTTTGCACTTACTTCTGTCTAAATGTAGCCAATTAGTGTTCATTAGACTAGAAAGCATTTTTTTCCCCTAAGAAAAACTCCACTTTGACAAACACAGCTATAGGACACTTCAGAAGCAAAGAAGAAAAGCAGCAGCAGCTGGTCACTTTCATGTTAGTGGGGCCAGTAAATCAACTTTGGGTTTTGATCTGAATTTAACAGGATCTATCAAGGTGCTGAACTAATTTGGAATTTGGAATTTTGGAAACACCTTTAAAGTTTGAACTGAAACTTGGAAAGCCACCAGTCATCACTGGAAAAGTTTCAGCACTGGAAAAGGTTCTTGCACTAGGTCATCACCCATCTAGCTGAGCATCCTGTTTCCAAAAGTAGGCAAACAGATGCTTCTGATGCCCAACAACTTCATATGAAGAGTGTAGTTACAAACAGTGATCTTCTGTTCTTGATCCCTACAGCTGGCATTTGGAGGTACAAGATCACCCCTGTATCCATGGGATTGGTAACTGCAGTTTCACCTACCTGTTTCTGAAAAAAATATGGAGGTTGCCAGGCATCTTCCAGTATGACTCTATGGTCAGTGTCCAATGGTAGTTTACCATAGAGTTGTGCTGAAAACCCTGATGTCTCAAGAGAATACCTCTCTAGGCATGTGGAGGTCAATGTGATTCTATGGTCAACTTCTGTTGGAAATACAGGGTTCACTATTATCCATGATTTTCGCTATCCACGGTAAGTTTGGTAATGTATCCCTCACAGATATGAGGATTGTAATCTATAGTGTTTTGTAGCTTAGAGGCTGCAAATTCTATCTTTGTAAGGAAACAATCCAGTCATTCTCCCCCTACTACGACCACACACATACATACCTATCACCCAGTGCAACATACCTTACTTAAATTTTCAAAACTTGGAAAAGTTACTTTTTTCACTACTACACCCAGAATCTTCCTCATTAACAGGAATGACCATAACATATATCCATCAGCCTCACCCACCCTGCCTTTTAGTTGAGGCTGAAGAGCAGGAATGAACATTTATCCATCAGAACCAGCCATCCTGTCTTTTGGTTGAGGATGATGGGAATTATAGTCCCCACACCTATAGATGTGAAGCATAGTTGAGTAGAGCAAGATAACCATCACAACCTTATGACCATATCTGTTTCATTCCTATAACATTAATTACAGCTTGTAACCCTTAAAAGGGAGTGAGGGAGGCCTAACTCCTGTTGATTAGACCCATAGAACTGGCTGTTGACTGATAAATCAACTCATTCTTAAAGACCATTGGTTCAATAAGCATGCTCTATTTGGGATTAACACTAGGACTCAATTCAAAGAACTGTAAGAGAACAGTTCTGTTAGAAACACTGCAAAATGCATGCCAGAAATAGCTGCAACATTTGTTTCTCTAACCCTTCATTTTCTCCTTCTGTTCCATTATGGTAAGGGAAGAATTTAAAGACTTCTGAAAGCTTTAGATAAGCCTTTCCTTTTCCTAATCTTCCATCTCGATTCTGTGTCTTCTGAGTCTGCACCCCCCTCCTTCAACCTTCCTTGTAACTCTGAAATGACAGATCGGGCTGGGGAAAGGTTTGGATTGGCCGTTCACCGGCAGCTAAAACTTCAAATTTAGTTGTCTGACAATGAAACGTGATTGTCCCATTTTTTCAGGCTCCGGTCTCATTCTCTCAAATAAATTAAAATGAAATATTGCTGCTGTCGTGATTGTCTAGAGGCATTTCTTTATGTATTCAGTGAGTTCTGCTTTGGACTCTTGGGCAAGGATTTTTCCCCCTCTCACTTTCCTCCTTTCTCTTATTTATAGGCCATCCTCAGTTTCACTTGCTTATCTGTGCTTTCCATTAAATGTTTGTTCTCACAATAATACAATGAAATGCTACTGAAACCTCCTGTCTTTGGGGATCAAGCTTCAAACTGCAAATGTATCACAATGCAGCTTGATAATTATAGCATCATGCAAGCTTTTGAAGCTCCATTGGCTTCTTCATTAGGCAAAGGGGACCAAAAAGGGGAGTGGCCTCTACCTCCATTGATATTCCTCTAGACCAGTGGTTCCCAAAGTTTGGTCCTTCAGATGTTTTGGACTTCAGCTCCAAGAATTCCCAATTGTTGGCCAAAATGGCTAAGCTTTCTGGGAATTAAAGTCCAAAGCATCTGGAGGACCAGCATTGGGGAAACACTACTCTAGACCAGTTTAACTGACAAGAGAACATCTTCATACAAAATATATGTCTATGTCTCTAACATCATCATTTTTGTGATTTTTATCACCTTTCTCTGATTGGGGCTGTTATCTGCACTGTAGAATTAATGTGGTTTGACACCACTTTAACTGCCATGGCTATGGGATTCTGGGATTTGTACTTTTGTGAGATATTTCCATCACAGAACTCTGGTGCCACGATAAACTACAAATCCTAGGATTCCATAGGATGGAGCCATGACTGTTAAAATGGTGTCAAACTGCATCAATATTGCAGTGTGGAAGCAGCCAAGGAAGTTAGTGGAGCTTTGAAAGCTTGCAAAATATATTTTGTGGTTTTTAATGGGCCCCAAAAGATTTTGTTGTTAATTTTTTTAAAAGGTATTCTGCTGTGTGGCCAACATGGCCCCCGTGAGTGCATAGTTGGCCCTCCACGTTTGTGAATTTGACTTTTGCGGATTTGATTATTCACAGATTTTATCAATGTGTTCTCTCTAGGAATTTCTAGGAATTTGATAGCCCTAATGAGGAATCTTTACTCAGGACAGGAGGTCACTGTCAGGACAGAACATGAAGGTTTCCCAATTCGCAAAGGGGTCAGACAAGACTGCATCCTTTCACCCTATCTGTTCAACTTGTACACAGAACATATTATACGAAAAGCATGATTGGACACAGAAGAAAAAGGAGTGAAAATAGGAGGAAGGAATATCAACAATCTAAGATATGCAGATGACACCATACTACTAGCTGAAAACATCTCAAACTTGAAACAACTATTAAAGAAGATCAAGGAAGAAAGTGCAAAGGCAGGCTTGTTGTTGATCATAAAGAAAACAAAAAGAATGACCACAGAAAATTTACACAGATTCGACATAGACAATGAGGAAATAGAAATAATAAAAGAATTTTCATACCTGGGATCAAATATGAGAGAACTAGAAAATATCCAAAAATGTAAAGACATACAACTGAGCATGAAAGTTAGAATCATACAAGCTATTGTATTCCCTATTACCATGTATGGATGTGAGAGCTGGACAGTTAAGAAAGCGGATAGGAAGAGAATTAATTCATTTGAGATGTGGTACTTGAGAGGAGTGCTGAGGTTACCACGGACAGCCAAGAAGTCAAACAAATGGGTCCTAGAGCAGATCAAACCAGAAATCTCTCTGGAAGCCAAGATGACAAGGCTGAGGCTGTCATACTTTGGCCACATCATGAGGAGGCACGATTCACTGAAAATAATAATAATGCTAGGAAAGGTGGAGTAAATCAGAAAGAGAGGAAAACCACATACTAGATGGATGGACTCTATTAAGGAGGTCATGGAAATGAATTTTCAGGACCTCAGCAGAGCAGTGGAGCATAGAGAGTCTTGGAGATGTCTCATCTACAGGGTCATCATGGGTCAAGATCGACTTGAGGGTGAATAACAACAACAACAACAATGGAATATCTAGGTGCAACTCTACAAGAGGCTGACCACAGAGTCACACTGGAAGACCTAGCGATTCCTAGATAAAATATTTCTCTAGGCATTTGTAGGTTCTCCAGTGCAATTCTATGGCCAACCTCTGCCAGAAGTTGGCCACAGAGTTGTGATGGAGTACCTAGAGATTCCTAGAGAGGTGTTTCTCTGAGATTTAAAAAAAAAGTAGTTTTTTCTCTTTCACGGAAGATAATAATATAATAATAAAATTTATTTATATCCCGCCTCTCTACAAAAAGCAATCGGGTGGCTTACAAAGTTAAAATATACAGTCCAAACCCTCAACCCACCCCCACCCCCCTTAAAATACAATTAAACAGTTTGGAATTAAAAACATAAAACATACTTAAAAAACAATACAATAACTGAGATGGACATCACTTTATAGCAAATTTGAGTCTCAAAGTTGCAAATGGACATTTTCATCCGAACATGGAAATATGTTCTTCAACTGCAACTCCAAAGTTGAGCACTACTGAACTGAATCCTCAGACAACAATTTTGGTAATGATAGTCCAAAAATAACCCCCCTTGAATCACACTGTGGGAGAAAGGCAAGATAGAAATCCTGGGAATAAATAAATAAATAATAACTTTTCCAAGTCTGAAAGATTTCTACCAAGTTAGCTATACTGGATGGGCTGCACTTTCCTTTCGCAGTTCTAAGAGACGAAATTTCACACACACACCCCCCAATAAGTTCATTTCAAAGTGGGAGGAAGGTCTCTCTTATGTAGCTAAAAATAAAATGTATGTGCAATGTTCCAAGAAACCATCACATATTATATAAATATCTTTTGTGAATGATTGTAGAAGCATAAATACTTGATCTATTGTTGGATGAGTAAAGAGGGGGATTTGAACATTTATAAAACAGAGCCAGTAAGGAGATTGTCGCAAATCCCACCGGGATAGATGTGGGACTGAAAAGTGAAAACCAGGTGTTATCGCATGCAGCCAAGGCTAGGGTAGTGCAACCTATTTGCAGTTTAGACCCCAGCCGTGCTTATCCATGAGGTTTTCAAAAATAGCAAACTCCAGTTTTGGAGTTTGGATAAGCGCAGCTAAGGTCCAGGCTGTAGACAGGTTGCACTTGCCCTGTCTTAGCTGCGTGTGATAACATCCGGTTTTGACTTTTCAATCCTGCGTCTATCCCAGAGAGATTTGCAGGTGTGATAATCTTCTAAATCAAGAAGACACCATTTGGTAAAAGAATCTCTCTCCCACATTTGTTCTTTTGACTTATTTTCCCGATTTTTCAGCACATTTTGGGGAACTAAGCCCTTCTTGCTGGACATAGCAAGAATCCTAATATCATAGAATCTTATAGTTAGAGGGGTCCACAACGACAGCACTCCTGACAGGTGCTGTCTCTGTTTAAAGACCTCCACAGAAGAAGAATCAGTAGCTGCACCCCTGAAGAAGCCTATTCCACACTTGAACAGCACTTACAGTAAAAAGAAAAAGTTCTTTCTAATGTTTATGTGGAATCTCTTGTTTTTAATTTGAATCCATTGGTTTGTGTTCTAGTCTCTGGAGCAGCAGAGAAAAAGCTTGTTCCATCTTGTACATAATACATCCTCAGATGTGAAGTCAAAGGCTTTCATAGCCGGCATCCATAGTTTTTCTTGTGGGTTTTTGGGCTATGTGGCCATGTTCTAGAAGAGGTTATTTCTGACGTTTCGCTCACATCTGTGGCTGTCATCTTCAGAGAAGATGTTTAATCATCGAGATCATATCATCTCTCAGTCTTATTTCCAGAAAGGGGTTATTTCTGATCAACTTTGTAAAACAGGAGTGGGAAGCTGTTTGGGGTGAAGGAGCTGCATTCTTCCCCACCAAGGAACCAGGGAATGACACAAAGAACTTTATCGGACAGGCCCTGCAATGGGCCTGTCGTGTTCTAAAAGGGGACGTGATGAGCATGGGAGGCGGCATAGAACGCATCTCACTGCACAGGGAGACCACCGCTGCTGCCGCTGGACATTCCCATCGCATTCCAGATGTGTTCCCTAAGGGACGATTTTCAGGAACACTTCTCAAGCATTTCTGAAAATCGCCCCCTCTGGGATACATCCAGAATATGATGGGAATGTTTGTTGGCAGCAGCAGCATTTTTCCTGTGCGGTAAACAGTGTTCTATACCACCTCCCGTGTTCATCACATCTCCTTTTAGAATGTGACAGGCTTGTTCCAGGGCCTGTCCAATAAAATTCAAAATGTCTTGCTCTATATTCAACTCAACACCCCATGGAGGAATAGGGAGCTACATCACCATGTTTTGGCCCTCTCAAAGCTGTTTTAGACTTAGAAGAGACCTCTTTGTTTTAAACAGGAAGTCACCTGGAAGTCCTGGGAAACCACAAAAATAATCCTCCTCCTTGATGATTAGCAGTCCTGACCTTTGACTGGCTACAACTGAGATTTACCACCATTTTACTTCTTACTGGCTTTGTTTATCTGTACTAGTGACTTGTTGAATGACTCCTGCACCAGCTGATGACCCCTCTCTCTCTTGATCTACTATACATAAAAAGCAGATTATGACTTTAAAAAAATCCCCAACCATGATATGAATCCAGTTATAGTCTCAGTCTGCAATTGAATTGCAGAAAATATAGTTTGATCACACTTTAACTACCATAGTTCAATGCTAGGGAATTTTAGGCTATGTAGTTTGTTATGGCACCACAGCTCCCTGACAAAATATCTCACAAAACTACAAAATATCTTACAAAATTACAAATTCCAGAATACCATAGCATTAAATAATGGCAGTTAAAGCAGTGACAAATTGCATTATTTCTGTATAGTAGTTCAAATTAGACCTGCATTAGAGTCCATCTATTGAATCAGTTGTTGAGCAGTGGTAATTGATTCTATGGGTCTTCGGCCCATCAAGTTTCTCATGTACCCTTATCCAAGGAAAACATGCAATTTCAGACATTCTTTTTTAATTTTTTTAAAAAAATCTTTTTTTTTAATTTAGCTATTTACAGAAATGGGAACCATACAACAATATGTTTCTTGGTTGTTGGTTATACAAACAGTAACATCACCAAGATATTTTTGATAGCAACCTGCAAGTAGGCTAAAAAGGGCGACTATCTTCTAATTAATCTTTGAATCAACATCATAGGTATATATGACCTAACAGAAGAGGGGAAATTATTCTTCATCTTGCATCCTGAAGAATGTTGTAGAGTCATATCCTTGTTTATTGATAAACATGGCATTCAAAGGCATTCAACAATGGAAGAAAATGACTTTTTGAGACCAAAGAAAAATGGAGATCTCTCCTGAAGTTCCTGTTGCTCGCTGCTATAAGCAACAGCAGCGGCAGCAATTCATCAGCAAGATTCACAAAAGAGCTGCCATACAGAGTTCAACGATGCATTTAGGAGGCATTGTGGCTGAGATCCTACACTTTGTGCAGTGTAAATCTATACTTAAGTACTTACACAGTTGTCTCACTGTCTGAATTGCAGATCTGTCAAAGTGCTTGCTTATTGTGAAATATCAAGAAGATTCCAGCCTTTTCGTGTATGAGGTCAGGTTGAGGGGGTTACTTGCATCCACTTAGACATCCAGTACTGATGTTGGATCCATGAGAGTATTCAGACTCCCCACTTGCTCCTTCAAGGGGAGTGTGTTCTCTTCTAGAACTGCTTGTATCTCATCTACCTGGACCGAGGAACCATATATTACAGTGTGTCTATGTCTTCTCTAGATTGATTTTCAATTGACTGTTCCATTATTAGGGATATAAACCCTCCACTATTACCTCCACAAATCCTCCTCCATGATCCTCCACAAATAATTGTTGTAGTTTTCTCCCCACAGTGGGAGAAAATGAAAATTTGTCCACCGTATTCTTATGGTATTCCAATGTTCCAGTATCATAACTCACTTTCTGGAATCTGAGGAATCTGACAAAGAAGAGGTGGACTGTGAGGAGTTTCTGGTTCCAGATGACAGATCCCTCTCTGAATCTGAGCAGCTGGTACTTGAATTGCCTTAGGGGTTCCCTCTTCTGAAGGATTTAACAGAGACTGAGGAGACATTCCTGACTGTTGAGGTCTGGCAAAGAGAGATAGAGAAGCCTATAGAAATCAACAACTGTTACTATAGAAACTCAAGCACCTGACATGCAGAGACAGCCACCATTAAGTCTCCCAGGAGCTTCTGGGAGCCCTCATTGTTTGCAACTGTTCAACCTCTGTGACTTCCCATGGTGGCACAGTGGTTAGATGTATGTACTACAGCCACTCACTCACAAACCACATGGTTGTGAGTTAATATGAGCCAGGGGTTTAGGATTGACTCAGCCTAGCATCCTTCCGTAGGTTACTAAAATGATTACCCACCTTGTTGGAGGCAATTAGTTTACATGTTGTAAACCACTTAGGGAGTGCTTAAGTGCACTAATAAGTGGTATAGAAAAGTTCTTGCTATTGCTATATTGCTATTGCTATCAGTATTCCTGAGTTTCCTGGAATTCTTGGCCCAGAATTGTCTACATTTTTGACTCCTTGTTGCATCTTTTTTTAAAAAATTTTTTGGCTATCTGGAATGTGGAATAATCTCTGCAATGGTAGAAGGCTTGCTCCTGCACCTCCCTTCATCTTCTTGGGTTATCCATGCATGACCTGGACTGGATTGACTTATCTATGGCTGTTTGCCTTACACTAATCTGTCTCAATGAACATGTGTTGCCTGTTGTCATAGGGCATCCAAAGTGTTCCATGAAAATTATTCGGCAGAGCAGTACACTCTCTTTTTGGCACAAAGCCCCATGTTTTTTGCAAAGAAAAAAAATTTCAGCATCAAAAAACCTAACACATGATTTCTGTGCCATATAATTTCCCTGGAACAATTCACATAAAGTTGTCAGGTGAAATAGGATGTAGAGATAATTGCACCAGATGATGGTTGTAATACTTGTAATAATTCTAGGACACTTGAATATTGGTAGAAAATTGCACAAATGTCTTCATTCAGATGGATTTTCCCAGCTGCTGGGAAACATTTATTTATTTATTTATTTATTTATTTATTTATTTATTTCAAGGCATAAGGAAGTAACAGAATGTTTCTTCCATTTCTATACATCACTGTGATTCAGCACACCAACTGTGATAAATGAATTTGCAAATATCTTCATGATCAGGATGGAAAATGATTGAGGATTTTTTTTAAAAAAATTGAATTGAAAAACTGAAATGGACAGATTCTTTTATCCATTGCTCAACTCTCAAATTGTTATTGTGTGCCTTCAGGTCATTTCCAAATTATAGTGACACTGTCAAATGTATCATGGGGCAAGATTTTTTCAGAGGAGGTTTGTCATTTCCTTCCTCTGAGGCTGAGAACATGTAACTTGCCCATAGCCATCCAGTGGCTGACTGGGGAATTGAACTCCAGTCTCCAGAATTGTAATCCAAACTCAAACCACTACACAAAACTGCTCAAACTTAATGCTGGTTTATTTTATCCGCAGCAGGATTCACATTACATTAACACTTACTTAACACTTTACATTCTAGACAGGCACTACATGTTCCTCTCTGCACTGGGAAGAGCTGTACTGGGAAATTGGACAGTGCAAATGGGGCAGGATTTCATTGCAGTTTGTTTTTAAAATATTAGCCAATATTTGTAAATGATACATTTAGAAAGGAAAGAACCTGAGAGTTTGAAAAGAAAATCATGCACAGGAGAATGTGAATAGGTGGCATGAAAAATCTCTATTCTTTTAGTTAGAATGCAACTTTTTTTTTTGGAACAGAGAGTTATTGATTTTCATGACAGCAATATGTGTTTATGAAATTCTTGTTGCCTTGAGAGGGTTCCTTCAGCTTTACAGGTTATACAGAAAGGGAAATCATTTGACATGTTGCATCTTTCACTGTGGGAGAATTAGCTCCTACTCATGATGAAACTCACTTTTGAAAAATTAATGACTCTGAATCAGAAAGCCATCTAAGAATCTAGATTAAAAAAATGTAATGAACAATGAAGAACTTTATCACACCTGGCTGCCCAAGTGGAATTACAGCAGGATAGTAGCATCTGTGGCTGTACCTTATTATACGTCATGTCTGTCTTGTAGCTACTATGTCTTTCATCCATTCCTGGAGTAATCCTTTTCATTGACGGGCAAAACCTGTCAATGCCTCCCAATCATTCTGTTTTTTCATTATTGATTCACATGTGATAAATTCCTTCTACAGTTCCAATATGCAAGCTGTCACATGGTGCTAGTGGGCATGATTAAACTCCCCTCTTCCTACCCCTCACTATTCCCAATAAGGGTGTCCCCCCATTTCTTTTATTTTCTTTTTACTTAATCAATTGCTGTGACTGCTTATCAGGAAAAAAATTAAAAATGCAGATGAAAAGGAATAACAGGGAGGGTATCCATCAGGAAAGCAGGGTTATGAAGGCTGGTGTGCAAAAGACAAAGACTAGGACTATAGCAGCACCATGGCATTTTGAAGAGCTGTGCGAAAATGACTGTTCCCAAACTGCTATGTTTTCATTTCCTGCACTAACACAGTTTTGGCATTTTAGCAGCATGGTGTGATAAAGTCCAAAGTCTCAAAACAATATGATCCCATCTTCTCTTCCATAAAGTAAGCTACACTAGGAGAGTTCAATTTCCTTTTCCTTTCTGTGTTAAGAGAAGTTTAACAAGGAAGAGTTTACTTGAAAGAAGAGAAAAGGTCTCTCTCAGATGTCTAAAAAAAGAAACACGTGTTGTGTCCCTATGGAACTACAACCCAGAATTCAGATTAAATAAAACTGAATGATTTATAGAACATGTAGACATATACCACAGCAAAGCAGGCAGGGGAAAGAAAGACAACATCCTAGTTTGTGCTGCATAGATTTCCCAAATTTATGTTGTACTTAATGGACTAATTGCAATTCCCATTAGAGAATAGACCTATAGAATCAATAGGAGTGACACAAATGCTGACTTACTAAGTTCTCATTGATTTGATTTGCCTACTGTGATTACAACTAGCAACCGAGCTTAGGTCAGGAATTATAATCATGTGACTTTCCAGATGTTGTTGGAGTACATCTGCCATAAGCCCTAGCCATCATCACCCATGCACCAAGGGTGCAGTCAGCATCTGGGTGGCTTCATATAAGCCTGAACAATTGAATAGGTTTGGCTCCTAGGGATGTATGAATCTTTCAACTTTGCTTTCTCCCGTATCCAAATTTTTATATCTCAAGTTATCTCAATCCTATTATGAATCAATTTGTCAATTTTGTTGAGTTTACACTGGAAAAAAACAACCTGGTGAACAAAAACTGGGTCATTTATACAGGCCAAATTCAATAGGAATCTTCCCTTTTAATAGAATGACACTTTTTGTTATTCATTTTAGAATTTCTTGTTGAAACAGATAGAGAGCAAAGCTTTGACTGAGATCAATTCCATACAGAAAATTTCCCTTTTGTGACTACTAGGCTGGATTCACTGTGACATGCACAGGTGTGGCTCAATGTGAAACAAAGAGAATCATGCACCTGCTTCTGAAGCAGCAAAATAGGCCAAGTTTTGCAACTCTTTCAGAAGATTTGTGATATGTGCCTCATGAAAGGCAGGCTGGTACAGCTTTACAGGCTATTTTCATGCTAGAGTTTCAAATGGGAAGAGGTTAGGAGGGTTGGTATTTTAAATACTTTAATAAAAATTGAAAATCTAGGAGAGTGAAATGATTGTGCAGGGATGAGAAGAAGCAAATGGAGATGGGAAGAGGTCCAGGATCCTATTGTGTCTGTTTACACATGGAAATGTCCTTTCTTGAAGATTGCACAAGGGTAGTATTCTCTTTAGCTTTGTTTGAGCCCTGTTATGTTGATTTAATACAAGAGAAAATGTGGCCCATGGGATGCATCCCCCAATTGTATACCTTGCTAAAGCTCCTTGGTAGGATTCCAATGCCCTCCATTCAGTTTTATTTCTGGGCCAATTTTGAGGTGATGTTTAAAATCCAAAAATAGAAAAAATTGCTGCCCCCCTCCCAAAAAAAAAGGTGGTGGTGGAGTTGCCCCCTCCAAATGTAGTGATTTAGCTTTCCCATCAACCTCCCAAACTCACCACCTCCCCATGGCAGTTCTGAGGCAAAAGTAACCTAAAATGGTGATTAAAGTATTATGATTTCATTTCTGATGTTTGGTGTGAAAATTGACCATTGTTCCCTGTGAAGTTGTTCAACCTAATGTAAATGGTTGTGAAAGCAGTGGCTCTGTCTAAGGCAACCAATAGGTACAGTCCTTTTTGGTGGGTGAGAAGATGAACCAACTACTGAGCAATGGGAGGGTACTGAGCCATACCGTAAATTGTGGCACTGGTTCTACAATGGTAGAGTAAATTGCAGCTTTGATGTACTGGCATAATTGTACACAGCACAACCAATGAGCAGGATCAAAAACTGTCATGTATAAATCCCATTTGCAACTATATTACTCAATGATAGCTGAAATTCTCTCTTCTGTTCCTGTAATAAAGGTAACCGTGTCCTATTTTATTTTGCCTCTGGGCATATGAACCCATTCCATTACGGTTTTCCAAACAACGTGCAAAGTGGTTGCATGTGGTTCTGTCACATCAGCTTTGCCTTCCTCTCGCCTACACAGACAACAAAATGGCATCAAAAGCAACATGACATATCAAGTTCACTGGAAGCAAGTATATGTAAAGTGATGCATACTGGAGCAAAAATGGCCAGTTGATGGGTCATGATGTCTTTGTGGAACTGTGAGTTTAAGAGTTTGAGAGTTATAGGTGCAGAGATTCAGAGTTACATGTCACTGACCAAACCAGGGGCATCAGAGAGGAGAAATGGATTAAAGTTTTTGATCTGCTGGTTACTGTGCGAATTGAATGCTGGACACAAGTGTAGATCTGATGTAGCAAGGCTTTTCTTATGTTCTCAAGGAAATTGTGTCAGTTGTTGACTTTCATACCATTGGGGTTTTATTATGAGCTACTTTGGACAGCTCCTTCAAAAGTCAAACTAATATTTGAACTGGATCCACCACCCACTGACATAGAAAACTCCAGCTGCCAGTGTGTGGAGAACCTGTTCTGACACAGAGGATAAATTCCAAGGTAGACAAGATCTCAGGGGGTACATTCCAATATGGGTAGGTCCAAGGAGTGGGGCCAATGGCAGAATTTGTGAAGTTAAAGTGAAGTGAGCATATTTAACCAATTTGGATATTACCCTGCTGATCATAAAAAGCATGTTGCCAAGTTCCATGCAACGACATGGAAAGCATCTGTAATGTGCACCACCTACTTCTCTGCAGGGCTATTTGAACATTAAATATGTTTAGATACGCCTATTATTTCCAGTCATTAATCTGACATAACAGCTGATGAAGCTGTGAGTAGGTGGTGAACTACTGGCAGGAGTATTGGAGATACCCTTAGTTGTGTTGGAATGACTTCTGGATAATATTTAAATCTGTTACCCTAGCTTAGAATAAGGGCATTGTTGTCGTGTGCCTTCAAGTATTTCTGACTTATGGCAACCCTTAGGTGAACCTATCAGAGGATTTTCTAGGGCTCAGAGTACATGACACATCCAAGGTCACATGTTGGCTGACCAGGGAATCAAAGTCTGGTTTCCAGAGACATATTCTAATGTTCATACCATGCTGGCTCTAGGAAGGGTATTACCCTAACATAAATAATAATGTAAAAAGTTTTGAAACAGATATAATTCACTTGCTGGCCAAGTCACAAATGTTATGCCAGATAAGAGATGCTCTAGCAAATCATTTCTTAACCTACTCCACAGTGAAATTTTGCTAGACTTACAGTATAATCCTATACTTTGTTCAGCATTAAATGCTACTAATTTCAATAGGACTTACTTTCTAGTAAGTGCAGGCATCGCATAGTAGTCTGAGCGTTGGACTATGACTCTAGAAACCAGGGTTCTGTTCTCTGCTCAGCCTTGAAATCCACTCGGTGACCTTGGACAGGTCACATGTTCTCAGCCTCAGGGGAAAGTAATGGCAAGCTTCCTCTGAGCACATGTTGCCAGGAAAATCCCATGATAGATTTGCCTTAGGGTTGCTTGTAAGTCGGAAATGACTTGGAGGCACACAACAACAGTAACAAGTGTCCATAAAGTTGTAGGATAACTTAATCTTTTTGTATTCTTTCAGGATATTTCATATCTCATTCACCTGAGCAAGAACATCCACATTTATCTAAAAATATCACTGAAGAGGAAATACAGTGGCAACTCTACTCTTTTGACAGACCCGACCTAATGCAGAATAATCTTTGGAGCACAGGGCAAGGTTTATCTCAGTTGAAACCATGCAAATTATATACTTATTAAGCATTCATATTCCTAGGTTTGAGAAGTGGGAAGTCCAATTTAGTTTGTGTTTTTTGTCTTAATTGGGTTTGCATTAATTGTATTAATTGTTATGGTTTTATTGAGGGGGAAGGAGTTCTAGGTCATGGAGGGGTTGGGGGGATAATTTTAGTTTAGTGTTAGGTGTGCAGATTGGAGTTATGATTTCTTTTTCATTTGGTATATTGTGTTTGCAATTGCATCCTTTTTTTAAATCTCATATGACTTTTGTATGGTTTTTGTCTTAACATTAAATAAAAAATATATGTAATTTTCTAAAGAAAAGAAAAGAAAAGAAATGTTGCAGCTTAAGTTCTCACTTTCCCTGGTTTTTCAAGCTCCACATTTGAATAAGAAAATAAGAGTCCTGAATATGTCCAGGTGGGTTTGTGCAAAATGTTTACTTGGTAATATCAAAGTAAATGATGTGATTAGGAGGTCTAGGAAACATTATACACCTTCTGCTATGTTTGATACAGAATACAATTCATTATTTCTCAAAAGCACCTCTGTCTTCCTACCTTCCTTACTGGTAGTGCTGCATACTGATTGTTTAATGGTATGAACTATTCAGCTCATCTGCAAAACATCTTTTTCAGTTCAATAACTTGGTCTTGTTTTAATGTAGGATTTAATCCATGTCACAAGAGATGCTGTGTTTCTCTATTATGCTCATGTCTGTTTTTATTTTTGTATAAACACAGTGCTGCTTTAAAAAATGGAATGCAACAGATGAATTGCTGTATCTGTTAGATTGATAAATAACATTAAAACGTGCATATAAGTACATGGACTCAAATGAAACGTCTGTGGGTTTGTTTGTTTGTTTGTTTGTTTGTTTAAAAAGATGACAGCTAAGTATAGAGAACAGAGGAAATGGAAGCACCACCTAGTCAAACACCTGCTTTAGGCTAAAACAGCAAAATGCAATTCATTTCCATTCAACATTTTCTAACCACAAAGTTGCTGAAAGTGCTTCATAGCATGTGATGAAAAGACACATAATTCACTATGGAAGAGGTTGCTGAAATGCACACAGCAAAGGTATAGCTGGAGTTGGAGTGTGACATAATTTATTTCAAAGGCAGATGCCTCTACAGTATATTTTGTGGCAGAATATGAGTAGTGGAGAGAAAAGGAAGGAGACTGGTCCTTGAATTTCTCTTGAGGCAAAATTCCAAAGCAGTATGGAGAACTGTGCTGTGGGCAGGCTGAGAAATCCCATGGAGAGTAAAAACAGTCTTGAAAAGGCTTGCTTTCATATACTCTCTTCTGCCATGCAGTTCAAGGAGAAACATAAGCAGTTCTCCTTCCTAATTTTATCCTTAAAATAACCCTAGGAAGTTGGTTAGGCTTAGGCTGCAT
Organism: Sceloporus undulatus; assembly: GCF_019175285.1. Classification (NCBI taxonomy): domain Eukaryota; kingdom Metazoa; phylum Chordata; class Lepidosauria; order Squamata; family Phrynosomatidae; genus Sceloporus; species Sceloporus undulatus. Next base: position 19,859,039 of record NC_056524.1, read on the forward strand.
CCACACTGCAGAAAGAATTTGGTCTGACACTACCTTAACTGTCATGGCTCAATGCTATGGAATTCTGGGAACTGTAGCTTACAACAAACTACAATTCCCAGAATTCCATAGCAATGAACCATGACCATTAAAGTGGTGTCAAACTGGATTATTTATGCAGTGTGGATGAAGTCCCAGAGATGGTGCCTGGCTCATAAACACCCTGATGGTCTTATGGCCAAAGGAAGATAAGAACTCAGGTCTCTGCACTCTGAGCCCAACACAATAACCACTAAGCCATGGTTGCTGTAGTGTTTCACTTAAAACTATAGTGTTATGTGAAACCTTGGAGAAGAAGTTAGCTCACTCTCTAATGTTGATGTAGCAATCAAAATGGCTAGCAGTCTAATGGTGGACTGGCAATCTAAAGAACTTCAGAACAGAAGTCCATGCAAACCACAGAATTATAGCACTATTATTCAACTTTAAATATTCTGGTGTCAGCCTGTGAAATTCTGAGACTGGTAGTCTGGTGATCCACTAGAATCCTCTGGTTGAGAAATCTGAATGTTCTTCCCTAAACTCCAGATCTCAGGATTCCATGTGATGGTAACATGACAGTTAAAGTGGAATAATAGTACTATAATTCTCCATAATGAATGGGCCATAGGCTACTTTTGAGGATTGATTTCTCTTACCTGTACAGCGCCTATCTGAGTCTTGATATCATCTTCATATCTAGGTGTTTCCACCAAGTGAGGTCAGGCTGGTAAAATGGTTGATGACAGCAATTTCACTGTGGGAATTCTTCTGAAAGAGGTTTGTCTAACATTTAAAAAAGCTGTCAAGACGGATCTCTTCCGGCAGGCCTTTCCTGAATAAAAGTGCCCGGCCACAGAATGACTGCCCCCTGCATCATGTATCAGCCCATCGCTCTGTCCTCGCTGTATTTTATTGTGTTTTTAATAGATGTTTTAATTGTAATTTGTTTAATCCTGTTTTAAGGGGGGGAATTTGGGACATAAATTTGTAAATGTGGATTTTAACATGTTGTAGCCGCTTTGATTGTCCTGTCACAGAAAAGCGGGATATAAATAACAGTTTTATTTTATTTTTATTATCTTCTTTGTGGTCTTTTGGGTGACTGATGAAGAGCTTCCTCCCCACCTCCTGGTGCTTGTCTGTTAAATCTAGAATCTGGTTGATTAATTTATTTTATGGTTTATAATTGCATTCCTGTGTTAACACACAGACTTGCTGGGCAACACACAAATAAATACATTAAATCTAATACCTTTATAATAATTTAGGGGAGAATGGATATGCTTCCTCTATGCCTAGTTTCAGGAGACTGCCATCATCATCAATCATCATCATCATCATCATCATCATCATCATCATCATCATCATCATCTCTATTACTACTGTAGTTGTTGCAGGATTTGTATAATTTCTTCTACTGGAGTTGATATGCTTCTTTGTGAATTGCTTTATTGGAGTACTGCTTCAGGCTGTTTTGTTTGACTCATTTTATTGTTTCCTTTTATTGCCTTGTATGTATTTAGCCTATTTTTGCATTTTTTGCCACTTCAGAAGCCTATGCTTCTGCAAAATAAGAACTATAAATGAATAACTACTATTCTTTCTGTCTTCAACACAAAAATCCCAATTCAGGATTGATCCTGAATAGGGACACAAAAGATATTCACACCGAACCAAGCACGTTTTCAAAATTTATCCAATTTGCAGACAACATGACTATTCATTTGCATCATGAGGAAATGATGAGCATCAAATTCTTTATCTTCGTTCTTGAAGTGTACACTAATAAAGGGCCATGACTAAAATTACATAGATTGGAATGTATACAAATAAATAAATGGGGATGCTTTGAAACAGTTCCCAGAAATGGCGCCCTCTGGAACCAAATTGGAACGCGATGGGAACACGCGGTGGCAGAGGCAGCGTTCTGGTAAAGTCACGTTCTGGGCATCCCGTGCTCATCACGTTCCGTGCACACCCCCATGCCCCCCCATTAGAACGCGCTGGGGAACGGTTTAAACCCCATGCGATAAAGTTCATGTCATGGGTTCTGTTGTCTTACATTTAGTTAAATCATTTTTTCATGCATAATTGCTTTGTAACAAAAATAGAGATCATCTGCTACACAGATATTACAATATCACAAGAATATACTATAAATATGTTGCGCACACTGTATCACTGGGCTAGCCATCTGAGGACTGGAGGTCCTGCAGATTGACCCACCCCATATTAGTCAATGGGGCAAGTGCACACAGTTGCACCAATATGGGCATAAGCATATCATTGACATGGGTGCACACATGACTAATATGGGCCCCTGGAACTGAACCACTGTTAATGGGAAAGGCACAGTGTATTTACTTTCTTTGGTTCTTGGTTTCTGATAATGACAGGATGATGGATGAGAAAATCTGACAGTTTATTTTTTTTTTGTGTGTTTTTTTTTTTTTTTGGCCACAGCATTTCTTGGAATCTAACAAAATTCCATACTATGTTGTAAGTCTTTTATTTTCTACTTGTAAATTTGTGTGTATTTTAATACAAACATTTCATATCATGGTTTTTATCAACCCATTGGGGTTGTAAATCATCCCTTATTTCATTTACACACATGAGAAACCAAAACAAACGCTCTTAAAATTTTCTTCCTGTCGATGAAGTTATTAGAATTTGAACATTTCCCCATGAAACTGAACATTTATCCCCCTTCTTCTTCTGTGAAAACAAATTGTAACAATGGGAAAAAAGTAGATGATATATTTTGACATAAAATGATATTTATGAAATATTCATTGGTTTTATACAAAACCAGCATATTTTGCACACACAAAAAATCCCCCTCACTTTTTTGTTTTGTTTTGTTTTGTTTTGTTTTTTTTTTTTTTTTAATAATTTTTTATTAAACATATGCAGGACATTCACAAACACATAAAAATTCGTGACTTATATATTTACAAAATTTAAACCTTAAAACACGTAAACAACATTAAACATACTAACACATGTACAAGACAAACATTATTACTCTACCATCAGTAGCAGTAATACATGGTACCTTTAATATGATATTTACAATAGAAATTTCTTACTTCTTTCGAGGTAATATCTCTAACCTTTATCTGTATTTTGCAAATCATTTCCCATGTAGTTTGTTATGGTTTTGTGTAAATATGCTTCCTATAAGCCCCAAAAGATTAACGTATACTATATTTTATTAAAATATAAAGTGAGACTATTTCTATCTTTTATAGGTTACGTATAGAGTGTTAGCTAATTTAATTCTTGCCTTTATATTCTTTTGTTATGCAACTTAAACTTAATAGCGGATTATAAGGAGGGAGAAAGGAGAAAGATTGCCTAAGACTCCCAATTTCGGTTTCTGACTCTCTATTTATGTTTTTTTATTTTCTCTATACTTTATTACGCATACCCACTCTTCTTCATCTGTATCCTTAGTCTTCCCTTTCATCATTGCAGTTAAAGTGTCCATTTCCATGGCCTCATATAATTTTGAAAGCCAATCCTCTAGTTTGGGTGTTACTGGGTTTTTCCATGATTTAGCAAAAACAATCCTTGCTATTGTGATCATATATAGAATTATACGTTTTTGTTTCCTTTCTATTTTGGTATTCAACTCCGAGGTTATGTTTAACAGGAATAAACATGGATCCAACGGGATGTTTTGATTTAAGATTTCGCACATTGTTTGGTTTATCCCTTTCCAATATCTCTCCGCTTCTCTACATACCCACCACATGTGGAAGAAGTTTGCATCCTTTTTGTTGCATTTCCAGCAAGCTGCGTCCTGTTTCTTAAATATTAAATTAATTTTATGGGGAGAAATATGCCAGCGATGTAACATTTTAAAGAAATTTTCTTTGTAGTTTTGACACAACGTAAAACTATTAGAGATCGAACAAGTTTTTTCCCATTTTTCCAGTTCAACAACTTTCCCCAAATCCTGTGACCATTTTATCATAGTGTGCTTAATCGTTTCATCTTCCAGTTCTCTCCTTTTTAGTAATTTATAATATTTAGAGATATGTTTCTCTTTTTTATCGAATATTATTTCATCTATTTCATTATTTTTCACACTAATTCCAAAGTCTCTGGAGTCCATTTTAAACCTTTCTGTTATTTGTCTGTATGTAAACCAGTCAGGGATTAATTTTTCAGCTTGCATTTGTTCCAATGATTTTAATTTAATGGTTTTTCCTCCTTCCAATAGAGATTTGTAGGTTGCATATTTGTCTTCTTGATTTATTTTAGATCTTTGCCAGAAAGCTTCTTGACTAGAGACCCATTGTGGTAGTTTATGATAGAAGGTTTTTTTAATTTTTAACCAGGCGTTTAATAGTGCGTTTCTTACAAAGTGATGAGAAAAGTCAGTATTTTCTTTTTGTTTTCCATACCAGAGAAAGGCATGGAAGCCGAATCTTAATTTGATACTTTCAAGACATAGTAATCTTCTGTTCTCTAGTTTGATCCAGTCTTCAATCCAACATAAACAGGCTGCATAAAAGTATAATCTTAAATTCGGTAGGGCGCAACCTCCCCTTCTAGGATCATCAGTTAAGATCTTCCAACTTATTCTGGCTTTATTGCCGGACCACAGGAATTTAGAGAGTTCTCTTTGCCATTCTGCGAAATAACGGGTTCGTGAAACAATAGGGAGGTTTTGAAAAAGGAATATAAATCTGGGTAGGACATTCATTTTTATAACTGCTACCTTACCAAGGAAGGAGAGTTGTATTTTAGACCATTTCCCCAGGTCTTTTTGAATTTCCTTCCAGGTTCTCAAATAATTATTTTGAAACAATTCTATATTCCTTTTGGTTAGGTTTAAGCCCAGATATCTCACTTCTTTCTGTATTCTATAACCTGACCTTTTCATGAGTTCTTCATCTTCCTTCTGCGTCATGTTTTTGGTCAGCATTGATGTTTTTTCTTGATTTACCTTAAATCCAGAAACTTTTCCATATTCTGCCAAAATTTCTTTTAGGTGTTCAATTGATGACAAAGGATCTTCCAAATAAAAAATTATATCGTCTGCATATGCTCTTAATTTAAAGCAGTGTTCTTTTATTTGCACTCCCTTTATTAGTTGGTCTTTCCTAATTATATTATTTAGAATTTCTAATGTTGTTATAAACAATAATGGTGAAAGAGGACACCCCTGTCTTGTTCCTCTTTGAATATTAATGTTGGGAGTTCTTTCATCATTAACGATAATTTGGGCTCTTTGCTCTCCATAAATATTCCTGATCCAATTTAAGAAATTTTCTCCCACATTCATTCTTCTCATAGTCTCTAGTAAGAAATGCCAATTTACCCGATCGAATGCCTTCTCCGCGTCCACTAACACCATGGCCAATTTTTTTCGTTATGATGTTCAAAATATTCAATGATGTCAATAGTAGTTCTAATGTTGTCTTTTAGAAGTCTTCTTGGAAGGAAACCGCTCTGATCTTCATGGATTATTCTACTCAAGATTTCTTTTAATCTTTCTGAAATGATGGAGGAAAATATCTTATAATCCACATTGAGTAGAGATATTGGTCTATAATTTCTTATATCTTTTTTATCCTTATTTTCCTTTGGTATCAAGGAAATATAGGCCATTTTCCATGATTCAGGGATCCCGTCAGTTTGGATCTTATTTAACATTTCCTTCATGGGTTCTACCAGAATTTCTTGCATATGTTTATAGTAGACTGCGGGGAAGCCATCTGGTCCCGGAGTTTTATTGGCCTTCATTCTTTGTATTGCCTGTATAATCTCTCCGTTGGTGAATGGTTGATTCAATTTCAATTCTTCTTCCTCATTTAATTTTGGAATTTCTTGTTTGTCCAGATAGCTACATATGTCTTTTTTATCCCGTTCATTATTTAAGTTTTCTCTATACAGATTATCATAGAATTCTCTGAATGCCTCTAAAATGCGTCCCTGATCTGTTAATCTTTTTCCTTTGTAAATTAGTTCTGTCGTAATTGTTTTCGCGCGATTTTCCTTCAATTTATTTGCCAGTAATTTTCCAGTTTTGTTCCCTGATTCAAAGTGATTTTGTTTGATTTTCTTTAATTTTTTTTCTATTTCTTTAAGTGTGATTACCTTTAATTGATGCTGAAGCTTTTCCACTTGGTGTTTAAGTGTTACATCTCCTGTCTTTTTCCATTCTTCTTCCTTGGTTTTTAGCTCTTCCATCAATACTTTCTCTTCTTGTTTCTCCTTCCTTTTGAGTTCTTTCTGTATTTTTATTAATGTCCCTCTGATGACGGCTTTCCCTGCATCCCAGATAATCTTACTCGCCATTCCTTCCGTTTTATTTTCTTTAAAGTATAGTTCTAAGGCTTCTTTAATTTTTTCTTTAATGTTTTCGTTTTTTAATAAATTATTTTGCAGTCTCCAATTATACTCCATTTTCTTCTCGATCAGCTCTATACTTATGGGATTGTGGTCCGAGGTTCTCTTAGGGAGGATGTCCATTTTTTGAATCTGTGGTAATAGATTTTTCGATGCATAACATAAATCTATTCGTGAGAAAGAGTTATGCCTTTCTGAGAAGAAGGTAAAGCCTTTTTCATCTTTATTTTTGAGTCTCCAGACATCTTCTAAGACATTGTCTTGCTTCAGTTCAAAGAAGGAGAGCGGTAACTTCCCTTGATTCGTTCTTATTTTTTTCCCGGTATTAGATTTTCTGTCAATTATTGGGTCCGGTACTGCGTTAAAATCACCAAGTAGAAGAACATTAGAATAATTGGTGTCTTTTAAATGTTTGTTAATTTCTGTAAAATATTTTCCTTGATTTTCAGCAGGAGCATAGATTCCTAATACCAATATAGTCATATTTTTAAGTGTTATTTCCACAGCGATATATGAGCCTTCTTTGTCTTTGAATATCTCTTTGGTTTGGTATTTCCTATTAACAAAGATGGATATCCCTTTCTTTCTTTTGTCTGATAAGGACGAATAACAGTGTCCTAGTTTAGGGTTTCTTATGTATCTCTCTTCCTCTTTCTTAATCTTAATTTCTTGTAGACAAATAATATCGCTTCTGAGTTTTTCTAAGTAATGAAACACAATGCTCCTCTTGTATTTTGAGTTTATTCCTTTCACGTTCCAGGACGTTATTTTAAGGGGCATACTGTTTATAAAAATAATTCAATATTCTTGTAGAAATCGCTTTAATCCGATTTTTAATCCGATTTTCTCACTCTCCTTTTTTTTTTTTAATTTCCACCCCTTCCTCCCCTTTGTTTATTATCTTTATTTCTTTGTCCTGTGTAATGTAGTTAAAAATAAGAAATAAGAAGAAGAAAAAAAAAACCAAGGGAAGAAAGAAAGACCTAGTTCCAGTTCTAGGTCCAATTAGTTGCTGGAAATTAATCAAACGGGTCAGGTTGTCAAATCAAAGAAGGGATTATGTTCCTCCTGAGATAGATTTAACTCCTCTCTTACTTCTTCCTGAGTAAATGGCTTATCTGTTAGTTCTCCTTCCTCTAGGTCTTTGTTATTTTCGTCCTTTTCATCATTTTTTTCCCCTTGTTGTATCTCGGTTTCCATTCTCTTGCTTGTGTCTGTTTTCCTTTACCTCTTTCTTCTTTCTCTCTTGCCTCCCTTCTTAATTTCCTTTCTATGTCCCGGGCTTTTTCCTCGTTGTCTATTTTATATCTTTTTTGATTGTAGTAAAAGGATAATCCTTCAATACGCTCCCATTTGTAGTTGATATCAAGATGTTTAAGAGTTTGAGTTAAAGTCTTATATTTAAGTCTGGCAGCCAGAATTTGAGGTGGCAGGTCCTTAAAAATTTTTAATTCTTGATCTTCTACTATAAATTTATCTTCGTAATTCTTTTGAATTATCCGGTCTCTTAATTTCGTTCTTACTAAACAGATCACTATGTCCCGAGGAATTTTCTTTTCCCGAGCTTGAATCGAGTTCACACGAAATAATTTGTCGATCTCCTGGTCCATTGTCTCAGCAGGGATTCCTGCATAGTTAGCTAAGTCTGGTAATAATCTTTCCGTGAGATCTTCGTTATTTTTTTCAGACAGCCCTCTGATTTTAATACATCTATCTCTGTATCTAAGTTCGTTATTCCATTCATTCACTTGTTGTTGTTCCTGTTTTTTTAAAATCTCACTCGAGGTGTTTTCCAGGTCTCCCGTTCTTTCCTTTATTTTTTCCATCTCCTTCTGAGTGTTTTTTATATCTGATGTCATCTTTTCCATTTTCTTCCCAAAGTTATCTAGTTCTTTTTTAAAATCTTTCCTTATCTCTTCTCTCATTTCCTTAATTTCTCCTCTGATTTCCTGGTTAGATTCCCTTAGGTCTCCCTTCATTTCCTGTCGTAATTCTCTCATTTCTTGCCTGATTTTCCCCACTTCCTCAATTAGATGCATTATCGGATCTGTAATCTTTATAGTACCCTCTGAAGATCCTCTTCTTTGAGCTTGCATCTGGGTTTGGCTTGGAGTTTTCTTAAAGGTTGCCATTTTTCCTTGCTCCTCTTTCTCTCTCCTTAATTTGGAGTTTCTAGTTTCCATCCAATAGTGTCTATGTTCTTTCCCCAAGAGGCAAGATGACAGGAAGGAAAAGAGTCTTTCTCAAGGCTGCTTAAAGTGTCTTTGCTTTACTCTAGGTATGCTTAAGTAGCTGATCCAAAGGGCGTCGTCCAGTTCTCTCAACCAGTCAGTGTCTCCTTTAAATTTCCCTACAGTTTGCTTAGGGAGTAGGCAACTCTTATATTGTTTGCTGTTGCTGTTATTTACTGTTGTTGTTATTGTTTTGCCTTCTCCTCCGTTTTTGTCCCTTCTCCAGTTCTCTTTTACTCCTATTTTCCCTTCCCTCCTTCCTCCTCTCTTAATACTTTTGTACTCACTGTCTTTTTGCTTCTCTCTCTTTCTTTCCAACCCTCAGTTTTTCGCTTTCCTTATGTCGCTTTCAGTTGAGTCAGTTTGTATTTTGTAGTCTCTCTGAGTCTATGACTTCCACATTCTTTGCGACAATTCTCTGCTTTGCTGCAGTTCCTTTGCAACAGTTCCTTTGCTTTACTCCGCTCCTCCGTCTCAGTCTCAGTCTCTCCTAAAGTTCGTCAGTCCGTGGAAGCTATCCTCGGCTGGAAGCATGGGGAAATCTCATATATCCAGGTAGAGAAGTTATCTCTCTCTCTTCTCTTAGTTTATTTATTTGTGAAGCTTGATGTAGGCGGGGGAGTTTCTGGTCTCGGGCGTGCCCAAGCAACAACAGTGGGAGGCTTTGGTTCTTCGGCCCCTGAGGGCGCTGCCTTGGAGTCAAACCGCCAGGTAAGGCTCCAAAAAAAACTGCGTCTTCCTCAGGAAACCCCCGGTGAACCATTAGGGTAACCCCTCGTCTCAGAGGTGGTTAAGGACGGGTTGGAATTGGCCCCATTCCTCCAAGTACCACTGTTGTAGGAGGCCAGGTCACAGAGCACTCGAACCTGCGTCCTCCTTCAGCGCCTCCCTGCCCGGAAGTCTCAAAAATCCCCCTCACTTTTTTGGTATCGCTGGTAATGGTGGGAAAAAGTGCTTGCATCTTGCAATTTGTCCATTCTTTCATATATGAAAACTTGAAACTGTTCTTTACATCCCACAAACACATACACAGATACAACAGACTTTTCGATTGATGAAAGTATTTATTTATTTATTTATTTATTTAGGTATTTATATCCCGCCCTTCAGCCCTAATGGCTCTCAGGAGTCTTCAATTTCTTGATTTTTTTCTGTGCAAAAATATTGTGCAGGATAAGGCCTCAACTGCAAATAGTCTTTGAAAACTGCATTTTTCAGAGACCACCTCTCAGCAGAAAGAAAATTGCTAAAATTACTAGGTACATTCTTCAAGAATAAAATTAGCGAATAAGCACATCCCTAGAATGGCAAATAAAAATTTAAAATGACTTCACTACATCACTATGTTCAAAAAGCCTTTAAGGAGCATTTATTCCAACCCTCTAACAGAGCAGGATCCACAGCTAAAGTATCATGAGAGGTAGCCATTCAACTGTTGACTAAAAAGCCCCCTTAAACAAGAGTACACAATTTCTGAGGGAGTTTGTTCCACTATCAGGCAGGACTTATCATCAGAAAGTTCTTCCCAGTGTGTAGTAGGCATGGCCTTTCCTACAAAATGAATCCATTGGTTTGGGTCTCAGCCTCTGGAACAGGAAACAGGCTTGATTCACTTTCCACATGATAATCCTTCAGATATTTAAAGATGGCTATCATATCACCTTTGGATCTTCTATCCTCCAGGTTAAGCATATCTAACTATTCTTCATAGGTTTGGGGTTCTAAATCACCTTGGTCATCCTACTCAGGAATCTGGACATTACTTGCAATGGAGCTCCAGCACATGTGGATTTCCTCTTACGCTGAAGGATCTGAAACAGATCCCTGCATAAAGGGAGGGCCCACTGTACTTCAGATGAGATTTGACCCATGCAGAAGAGAGAGGTTTCCTTGATCCAGATGTTATAGTTCTGTGGTTGTAGCTTAGAAGTTCATTTTTGTCACCATACTGCTGATTCATTTGGATGTCTATTGAAAATGTTTGGATGAATCCATCATGACTTACTCCCATATAAGTAAATATAGGGCCCAAACAGACAGGCCAAAATAAAGCTGCTTCAAGCCACTTTGGAGGTATGCTGTTTAAATGACACACACATCTTAAGAGGTCAGAAACTGTGCCAAAACTGTACTCCAGGCCTTAGGACTGGAGCGTGTCTTTGGTGCAGCTTCCAGCCTCTTAGGACACATACATCATTTAAATAGCATACCTCCAAAGTGACCTGAAGCATCTTTCTGTTTGGGCCCATAGATTTCCAGCCTATGTCTATTTGTAGCCCAACATTCTTTCAAAATTTTATACCTGTATTTTGTTTTAACTTCTTGTAAACCACCTTGAATCCTATGCTGGAAGGAAGATGGGATATAAATTAAAATAAATAGATAAATAGTGATTTACATGATGTTGCCAAGATCTCTTCTCTCCAAAAACTGACTAAACCACACCTGAAATTCTGAGCACTAGCAAAGTGACTACTTCACATAACTGAAGACAACTTGTTGCTATGTGCTATGTGCTGATTTTTGGCAACATCAAGTCCACACATTCAACATATTATGGCTGCAGTTCAGTACTCACTTACTTGGAAATAAGTACTATTGAATTAAATGTGACCTCATTCTGAATGGATACATATAGAATTATACTGTAAGTGCAAAAGAAAAAGAAAAACAAACACAACAGGAGATTATTATTTTGAGAGCAGAGCATAGATTTCTGAATTATATTTAGGTGCATAAACTGCTGTGCTAGAAGGTTTTGCTCATCTAAAGCAAAAGACCTGGCCACTTTGGACCCTAGAAGTTTAAAATGTTTGCATTCTAATCAGCAAAATAACATACACTATCAATTCCAATGACTATAAAACAGTTGGGGGGAGGGAAGGTTTATTAAAATCTACACCACTTAAATTAATAGAACTACTATTATTGCAGGTAGATCAAAATTAAAATGGAAGTCTCAATAACTGTTTTTGCTATTGTCACCATTTCTCCACTTTAATTGGCAACTCCAAAGCTATGAAAATAAAAAACAAAAAGTCAGTGCAGAAATGTCCTTCTGTTTCTGGATCTTCCTGCACACATAAGGCATCACTAGATCAGCACAGGTAGCTGAAAACTAATAAATATTGAATTGTCATGGATAGTGGCTATGCTGACTTGGGGGATTCTGAGAGCTATATTCCTCAAAGGTAGCTCTTCCAAGATCTGGGCCTGATCCAGCAACCTTTCCTTCAAGGTGAAGAAATCTAGAGCTTGTCGTCATTTGCCAGAAGACTACAGGATGCCCACAGAGTATTTTCATCCTGAATTCCAATTCCTAATCCAATTCATACTTTACCTGCTCTTTTTTGTTGCAGATTTTCAGCTCTTGCAGCAAAAACCAGGTGGCTGCCTTCTCATGTGGTCCAGTTCATCACCTGGCACCACTGCTGAGGTCAGAACAACGTGCCCAGCCCTGATATCAATCCTGGGTGCCTTCTTCTGACTGCAGAGCGAAGACAATCGCACCCATATTGGTATCAACAGGTGGTTTGCAAAGACTGTGAGTGAAGGCAGAAGCCATCATTGCTGGAAAAAAAAATCTGGGAGGAATTCAGGGTAGTTTGTCCATACAGATAAGTCCCTAAATTGGTCTGAAGAAGGTAGATTCCACAGCTGATGACCAGCTGATGCAAGTGCACTGACAATCTGAGTATCTTTTTTCAGTTTGAATTGAGGTTAGAAGCCCCCACATTTCTGATTGGAAAGTGACAATGCAACTCGGCTAGTCTCAGGTAGTCCCAGGGTTCCCAATTGGTGATGTTGTTTCTCTCTCCCCTAATCCCACTGTCACCACCACACGTCCTCCATTCAGGACATGAATTTCCAGGAGGACATTATCATCTTTTTCTGATGAATCACTTCCTCATTACATTCACAAAAGATCTGTTTCTGTTGAAAATGTGTATATATATATATATATATATATATATATCCAGTTTGAACACAGATTAACACTGCTGTCTGAAGTTATGAATTATTCTTGGGGTGTACTGTTGGATGTATGCCTGTACCTCTAAGGTTACTTTTACATCAGATTTAGGGGTTATATGACCCTCAGTTATTGCTGGACTGCAAGTCCCAGCATCCCTAGTTGGCATAAAGAAGGGTATGGAATACTCAAGATTGTAGCTCAGTAACTGTTTTATTGAATCATTTCCTGTATTGCTATGTATTTTATATGTATTATCCTACTAGAGAGGCCCCTTCCCCACCACCACTCCCTTTGTGTCGTGTCTTTTTAGATTGTAAGCCTGAGGGCAGGGAACCGTCCAGTTAAAAAGATTGTATGTACAGCACTGTGTAAATGTACAGCACTTTATAAATAAAGGATAATAATAATAATAATAATAATAATAATAATAATAATAATAATAATAATAATAATAATAGCAACTTCTAGAAAGTCACATAATCTCATGTTCTGCAGTATTGGTGCCAGATGTGAGGTTGCAGCCTGCTTCCTACATAGATTCTCAGGAAAGTTATTAGATGGCTTTAGATTATTTATGCATTGTTTATGGACCAAGAAACAACATTGTGCTTGGACAGTGTAAATTAATACTCACAAGGTTAGACAGTAGCTATGCTATACCACCCTTCTGCTGAACACTGATATTGTTTAACCAAGTGTGCATCCGCCAATGTGACTGCTTATTCTCACAATTATACAATGGTGAAAGCACTATGGCTGGTTATGCACCATCCAAGAATTCATAACTGCATGGCTGAAATCCTGTTGGCTAGCCCCAAATAGATTGTCCTATTCAATCATTGTTAACTGGGGAGCCAATATATAGGTAAATTCAATAGATTCAATGCCTCTACTCTTGTTGGAACTAACATTAGAATTTTTGTCCACATGAAAGAACTACTCTTGTGAAACTTTGCATGCACAAACATGAACTGAACACTCAAATGAAAGGTAAAACCACCTGTGCAAGAAACCTTATAAATATGTAAGGCATCAACAGGATTTCAGAACTGGAGTATTTCTGGAGATCATGAGGGAGAGACCCTGTTCAATCTCATATCAATCCAAAATATATTTCAAATGTACAGATATCAGGCTGGCACATGGGACGTCTAGCAAAGTGTAAAACATTTAATAATTATCTGATTTATCATATACAAATTTTCAGATATAAAATTATCCAACATTTAATATGAATGCACAATTAAACCTAACTGAACATTAAAATGCTGCTGATAATTTATGACTTTCTTATTTTCTTCTGTAGGAGAAAAAAAAAGCCTAAGAAAAGAAAAATCACTTGAGGTCTAAAATGTGTCTCATGAAGAATTACCTGAATTAATAAAAATTGGAATTAAATAATTATTCTTACAATTATAACTTGACAAAAAGCGCCGTAAGGGAAGATTCTTATTACTAGTGGTACATAATTATGTTATTGAGTAATTAGTAATAAATTACCTGCTGGTAATGATAATCACTTCACTTGGATAAAAAAAAAGTCTAAAATATATTGCTTTTTCTTGACCTGCATTATTTTCTTACCAGTTCTGATATCAAAGGATTATTGTGGCACACTGAAAAACAAGGAATACAATCCACCCAAACCAGCCTACTGTACAGCTTCATGCTTAAAATTAATGGCAGGCTGTAGCGAAGACGTTCTTAGGGGATTGTGTCTCATCCCTGTTAATCTTCTCCTTTGTATGGCATAATTAATGTTGCCAAGAAAAAGAAGAGACAAAAATGTCTCTTTCTGATTCTTTTGGACTAAGCATAGTGCAAGATTTATTTGAGATAACTTTATGGTTGTGCTATCAAATTATAGCTTGGAATCAAACATAGAGTTGGAAGGAACTGTTGCTATCACTTAGTCTAGGGGCCTTTCACTCTCTACCATTATAGCAGTATGATTTTACTTTAACTTCCATGTTTGCTTCCAGTGGTATCCCAGGATGTGTTGTTTGGTGTGGCACTATAGCTCTCTGGATGAGAATTCTAAATGCCATTTGTTTGTTGTTATTAACGGTCCTTGAATCAACCACAATTCATGGCAACCTGTGGATGAGACATCTCCAAGAAATCCCTTTCACCTCTCTGCTTAGGTTCTGCAGGTTCAGCCCCCTGACCTCCCTGAATGATTCCAGCCAACAAGCATGTTGTTTCCCTCTCTTTCTTCTGCCTCTCACTTTTTCTAGCATTATTGTATTTTCTAATGAGTCATGCCTTCTCATGATGTGGTCACAGTATGACAATCTCAGTTTTGTCATCTTGGCTTCTAGGGAGAGTTCAGCCTTGATCTATTTATGGACTAATTTATAGGGGGGGGGGTGTTTCGGGCTATGTGGCCATGTTCTAGAACAGCCTGAAAAACCCACAAAAAATATGGATGCCAGCCATGAAAGCCTTCGACTTCACAAAGGACTAATTTGTTTGTCTCTTTGTCCATTCATAGTGTCCTCAACACTCTTCTCCAGCACCACATATCAAATGAACTGGTTTTCTTTCCTTCCGCTTTCTTCACTGCCCAGCTCTCACATCTGTAAATGGTGGTCGGGAATACCATGGCTCGGATGATTCTGACTTTAATCTCAGTTGTATATCCCTCACTGAATTGCAAATCCTAGGATTCCATAGGATGGAATCATTGTAATTAAGGTGGAATCATAGTGTTATAATTATGTACTGTAAAATAGCCCGAGATGTGGAAAAATAATGGTATGTAAGGCCTTTTCTTCAGGATTCTAAATCCCCTCCATATGAATAGCCATAGAAGTGCAAAACTTGTAGGTATGATGGTGAGGTTTTAACTATGGTCATTGAGGGACAAAGACTATGCCCACACATTTGGTATTTCTATGGCTGTTCATACAATCTGATTATAAATGTCCTTCCCAGGAACAAGTTCACTTCATGCATCTAGGAAAATAGACCATATCTACGAAAGCTTCTGCTACAACTTCTTTCACATTGTTAGTGTGAAAAGTGTTACAAAGGTGCATGCACATGCACTTGTCTGCGTGCATGTGCATGCACGCGCGCGCACACACACACACACACAGAGTATATAGTATGTATTGTACACACATGCAAACATACATAGGTTAACTTCCTGCTAGTTACATATGAAGGCATAGGTCCACCTTACACTGATGTATGACCTTGAAGGAATTTGATATTCTTTTCCACACCCTACCACAACTAAAGCCCCACACAGGACTCACTGCTGCATTTCAGTAGCTCCTGCCCTCTGCCACTCCATTTGTCATGGAAAGTGAAGGGAACTGTAGATGTTCCCATAACCAGATGCAGACTGGTGACATAATCCAGAGAGACCTCTGAGGGATCATACCAGATCTCTACAGAAGGTCCCCTCGGCCTGTATATGGCTATACGTACATACCAGAATACTTATTAAATTTCTGTGTGTGTCCCCCCCACCCCTCACCAGCAGTGTAATAGCTAGCTCAGCACAACAATGAGTCCTTAAGGTGGTACTCTGTACCCCATTCCTACTTCAGAACTCCTACACTATGCTGAAACATATAGGATCTTGGCCACAAAGAGAGAGGGAGAGATGAACATTCAGAAGGGCTGTCAGGCCCAGGAAAACCCAGAGATGTGAAGACAAGCAGCCACCAAAAGGGAAAGTATTTTTTACCATATATCAAAGGAGTCACAGACAGAATAGGCAAAGTGGTAAGGAAGCACAACCTTCAAATGGTTTACAAACTGATGAAGAAAATCCAGTAAATGCTTTACTCAGCCAAGGACCAGAGAGACCCTCTCACAGCCGCAGGAGTTTACCACATACCATGCAGCTGCGGACACATCTACATAGGGACCACCAAACACAGTGTGCAAACTAGAATCAAGGAACACGAGAGACACTGCAGACAGCCAGCCAGAAAAATCAGCAGTAGCAGAACATGCCACAAACCATCCTGGGCATAAAATACTGTTTGAAAACACTGAAATTCTGGACCATGCCAACCACTACCATGTCAGGATGCACAAGGAAGCTATTGAAATCCACAAACATCTGGATAATTTCAACCGGAAAGAAGAAACCCTTAAAGTGAACAAAATTTGGCTACCACTCTTGAAGAATAGCAAAATGAGGACTCAGCAAATGCAAATGGGAAACCACTCAGAGTCAGGGGATTTCCCAGCAGATAATGATCACCAATTAGCAGACACTAATCCTCGTTCGCATTAGCCTCCCAGTCTGAGGCCGGCCATCAGCAACAGAACAATACACATGCAAATCAATCCTGCATTCCCAGGCTCACACCGTATATATACACCCAACTTTTTCCAGGCAAGCATTCTCTGAAGATGCCACCCACAGATGCTGGCGAAACGTCAGGAAGAAACTCTGCTAGAACATGGCCACATAGCCCGAAAAACCCACAAAACCCCACAAAAAACTAGGGATGTGGGCTATGAAAGCCTTCGACTTAACATTCAGAACTTTATAAATGCATGAGCAAAACATTTCAGCTTCTGCCTCCTCCACTGGTTCAAAATAGGCGCCTGCCCATACATAAGCCTAATGTGAAAGTTGGTAAATCCTTCAACAAGGAACTAAGAAGAAATTCTCTCCTCTTCCACTTGCCAATTTTGATAGCTCCATCTGCTTCCAGCATATTGTACATTAGCTGCTATGAAGCTTTTCATGTTAAGGAGTTTGTCCATAAAGAGAGAGAGAGAGAGAGAGAGAGAGAGAGAGAGAGAGAGAGAGAGAGAGTTGTATGACGCCAAAATTAAGGGGTCCAATGAATGGATCGTTTTGTTTTTTTGCTGGGTGCCTTCAAGTCATTTCTGGCTTATGGCTACCATAAGGAGAACCTATAACAGGATTTTCTGAGGCCAAGAGTGTGTGACTCAGCTGAGGTCACCCAGTGGATTTCCATGGCTGAACAGGGAATCAAACCCTGGTCTCCAGGACCGTAGTCTGATGCTCAAACCATTACATCATGTTGGCTCTCTAACAGATGAATACCAGACAACAAAATGGGAGACAGCCCAGGCTATAATCTGATATGTAAAAGATGCATTATAATTTATGAAGGAGCAAGAATAAATTATAAATATATATACATAAGACAGTGTATATAAACATATAATGAAGAAACTATTGCAGACCCAGGTCAAAATGCTAAAGACTGAAAACATAGATTAATTTCTATCAGCTGCAATTAACTTACTCATTGGTATGTATGAATAGCTATCTTATTGGAAGCAGATGAAGTGAACTGCAGAAAGGCACACAATTCATTGCTTCATCGGTTTATGTACTTTTTTATATATTTAATTTTGTTATAGCTAGTTTATTATTATATATTAATATATACATGAAATATTGTGTACAAGGCAGGTCTCTGGTGCTTTATATACTATAACCTTGAAATCAATTGTTTAATCCCATCTTGAAGAGATCCATTGAATCAATTGTTGAATGATAAGTCAATACATAGATAAATCCCATTAATTTGATAGATCTACTCTGATGAAGGCCTAAAGAAAGATTTGGGGTGCAGCTACACTGTCAAAATAATGCAGTTTGACCCCCACTTTAACTGCTATGGCTCCATCCTATGAAATTCAGGAATTTCGGTTTTGTGAGGCACCAGCACTCTTTGGCAGAGAAAGCCAATGGCCTTGAAAAATTACAAATCCCAGGATTCCTTAGGATGGAGCTACAGCACTGAAAGTGGTATCAAACTGCATTATTTTACAGTGTAAATGCACCTTGAAACTATAGTGTTTTTATTAAGCATGAGAATATAGAAGGGAATCTTTGTTATTCTACTAATTAGAACAATAAGTTGACACCCCTAAGTAGTCACCACAAGCATGACTGAGAAAACAAGTTGTCACACTTACTGATTTGATTTATACCAAAACTAAGACCATGCCTGCTCTAATTTAGACCTTATAGTTTATCTGTCTCCAAAACCCATTTTGTGGCTTGAGTTTAGCAAATGGTGACCAAACTGAGGCCCGGTACAGAGCACCCCAAAAGGGTGGTCTCCTGGTGCCTGGTTTTGCTCCGCGGGGAAGCTGTAGCCTCCATACTGCGGGACTTTCCCATGGAGCAAAAAGAACCCGCAAAAAGTGGGTTCTTCTTGCAGCACCATTATGACGCTGCAGTGCACCAGACATCATAATGACACCACAACGTGTGGACACTAAGCATCTGTCACGTCAAAATGGCAGTGCCCATCTGTACAGGGTACCGCCATTTTGACGTATGGAATACGTGCTAGGGTTGTGGGGCATCTGTAAGCGATGCCCCAAGGCAATCCTAGCACGTCATCAAGACATGCCACGAGGCCCATCTGTACCGAGCCTAAGTGTCTAGCCTATATGATACACTTTTCTGTGGGATCAGGCTTACTTGGTACTACCAATGGGGAGCTGGAAAACTGCTATTTTAATCCTCTCACAATGTTTCTGAATATCCATTCAGGAGCACTGTGGGAAATATTAAGTGGTGGCTGGGCAGCCACATAGAGGATGTATAACAGAAAACTAGTGCTGGCGCCTTAGCAAATGCCGAAAGGGATGATAGGCAGAGTATCAATAATGGCTGAATCTCAGATCTGTATTAAACCTCTGATAACAAGTTTGGAAGGGAGACAGAATGAAGTCATGATTTGAGTGTTAGATTAGGGCTCTGGAAGACTAGGGTATGAATCTGCACTCAGACATGGAAACCCCCTGGATGGCTTTGAGCAAGTCACATACTCTCAGCCCCAGAGAAAGAGAAAGGGAATCGCAAAATGTTACCAAAGTAACCTGTTGTAAATTACTAATTACTTACAATTGTTTTCATTTCCCTGTAATAACAATATGACATTTAAGTACTATTGAAAATAAATGCATAAAGAATGCATTTATTTACAATCATTCTTTATGCTAAGAAAGATTCTAGCATTTGTGCAGCATAACTGTAATTGTTAAATTACTTCTATTGTTTATAGGGCTGTGGCCTCACTAAATAGTGGGAGGAGAGAGCACAGTGGTTCAAGAGTTGTTATCTTGTGCTCTTTCATGTTTTCTAAGAAACAGAGAAAATGATGGGAGGAGAGTGTAGCTTCTAGTACTCAGATGTCAATTTGAAAAAAATAATTAAAAAGGGAAAGCAAGGACTTGCTTTTTCAAAATTGTGATGATGTGGTTAATCAACTGCCAGAGGGTTGGAAATATAAAGTTAACTGTTTTGAAATGTAACTTTCCCAGCTCTGTTGGTATCACCTATTACTGAAGAATGCATAGAAAACTGTATAAAATGCTGGCATTAGTAACAGGGTAGCACATACATGGTAGACGATGGGTTCTTATTTAAAAGGTTGTTCAGTTTCACCTTGCTCATAGAAACAAAACAAAAGATGTTAAATTCAACTAATTGCTTAGTTCACCAGAAGCTTGTGTCTAAATAGGAGCTGCTCAACAGGCTGGCTTAGTGCCACATTACCCTTAGGGATGTGGAAGGCAATTATCCGTTGCATGCATGACACAGCCACTCCGGCCAATCCACTGACAAATGTGGGTATGCTGTATGAGCTGCAGGCCTTTAGGCAATTAATGTGTCAGCTGTCCTGATTTATTCATGTTATTAGCTGTTTTTTAAAAGACATGAAAGCACCATTGAGGATTTAAGTTGCACAAATGGCACCTAGTTATGGCATATATTTATTGAGTGCCTTGGTCATTTCCTATGTGGATACGCACAAGCCCAGATACACACACACACACAGAAAGTCAACTAGAACAGTCATTACCAAGGTTTGATCCTCCAGATATTTTGGACTTCAGCTCCCATAATCCTTGTTGGCCAGGTTGACTGGTACTTCTGGGATCTGAAGTCCAAAACATAAATAGAGGACCAAATGTTAGCAATCACTGAACTAGAGGCTTACATGTTAGGGAGCAGTGTATTTTATCTGTATTTTAAACATTTAAAGACACTGTCCAGGGTACTGAATCTATTAGGGATAGGGTTCAGCACTTGCCATATCTTCTTTAAATGTCTAAAGCAAATGTTGAATTCACCATCCTACTGATATTTAAGGACTCTAGCCTGAATCCAACAAGAGTAGACTTATTGAATCACTTGGTGAACAGTGAGGCAACACTAAATCTCATTGAGTCAATAAGTATATTCCAGTTGAAACTATCAATAGAATTTGGGTTTTTGCATATAGATGTGTGTGTCAATATTAGCTTCAAAGCAAGCCTTGAATATCGTCTTTAAAGTTTGGCTTAAAACCTGAAGATTCAATTCCCTGTTGACATATACGTGAACAGCAACCACAGTATGTACATATATGTATTTGTGTAGTCTTTGCTTTTTGGCAATAGAGGCAACAGGACTATGAATCTGTATTATCATCATAACTATTATAAATGGAATACCATAGGAATTTCTGGGGTAGAAAGCTTAGTGAACAAGAGGCTCAGCATGGCAAGTAGGCATGAGCAAATTTATCAGGTTTGATTTTATGGATTTCCACCTTGTCCTATCAACATGGTGGTGAACCTATGGCATGCGTGCCCTCTCTGGCACATGGCACGCAGAGACAGTTAAAGGCACAGGAGGGTGGGGAAATAGGAGCACACCTCTTCTTTCTCTTTCCCCACCTCCCCTTGTCTTTTACTGTCTTTGGGGAAGTCCTGTCCCAGAAGTCCCAATTGTCCCCAGAAGTCCCTTCCCCCTGCACCAAGTAACACCTGGTGCAGGAATGCCATTGAGTTGAGCACTCAGTCTCTAAATGGTGGTGGCTTTGGCATCTTGGAAAGCTCCATTTAAGTCTGGACTAAAACCAAGAGCCGATTCACCAGCCCACTGACCTGGGTGCTGCCAGCTGTCACTGAAAACATGTATCTAAATGTACAGATTTCTAATATAAAGTTCATTCATTCCCATGTTTATTCTGGAAGATATATAATTAGGTCAACTGTAGTTTTGTTGTCTTTTTTAAAAAAACACCACAATTTAATAAATTCATCATCATTACCAATTATAATGATCATGAGGACAGTCCTGTTGTGACGACTATATTTTCCCAGCACTTGTTTGTACACTCCAAACTGTTCCCATGCATGGAAAGTATTTGGAGACACCAAAGAGTAACCGGACTGGCTCTGATATAACCAGCATTGTGCTCCCTGTCCCCTTCCTGTCAATGCTTGTTTAGAAATAATCTGTGGGTTTGATTGTGAGACACCATGCCAGAATGTGCATGTAGTGTGGCCCTTGTTGGCATTAATCCCATGGATGAGAGGCCTTCATGTTACCCAATTATCAACAGCCTTGCTCAGCTCTTGCAGAGTCATAGCCATGGCTTCATTGACTGAGTCTATCTATCTGGAAGGCGGTCTTCCTTTTTTCCTACTGCCTTGTATCTTACCAAGCATTATTGTCTTTTCTAGTGAGTTAGGTCTTATGATATGGCCAAAGCATGATAGTTTCTCTTTAGTTATCTTGGCTTCTAGGGAGAGTTCAAGACTGATTTGCTCTAGGTACCATTTTATTTGTCTTTTAGCCTTCCATGGTATCTGAAGAATTCTTTGCCAGAACCACATTTCAAATGAAGTGATTTTTTTCCAGTCAGCTTTCTTCATTCTCCAGCTTTCACATCCATGCATAAGAACCTGAACTACAGTACCACAGATAATCATAATTTTACTATTCAATGATAGTAAGGCTCTCCTTCCATCCCAGCTGCCACTGCCCTGGCTCATGTCTTAATCTCAGGAGCAGCAGAAAATTACCTTGAACTATCTTTTACATGATATGACTTTAAAAATATTTAAAGATGGCTATCATGTCACCTCTCAGTCTTCTCTTTCTCAAGTTAAGAATAACCAGCTCTCCATGACATTCCTCATAGAATGTGGTTTCCAGAGCTCTTAGTGTCTTGGTTGCTCTCCTGTGAATACACTTTAGTTTGTGAATATCCTTTTTTGATTGGTGTCCAGAACTGGACACAGTATTCCAAGTAAGGTCTAAGCAAAGAATAGAGC
>NC_056524.1:19901706-19915540 GCF_019175285.1 Sceloporus undulatus
AGCTCCAAAACGGAGCTCCTTTCACGCTGTGTATCTCTGGTGCGGCCAACCCCCTGCCATGCAGGAAATCTCAATCAAAGCATCCCCGACAGAGGGCCATCCAGCCTCTGTTTAAAAACATCCAAGAAGGGAGACTCCACTACACTCCGAGGGAGTGTGTTCCACTGTCAAACAGCCCTTACTGTCAGGATGTAGGTGGATTCTTTTTTTCCTGTAGCTTAATTTGTTAGGCTTTGGTACAGGGGGGGTTGTCCTTAGGCTTCCAGATCTGAAGACTTTAAAAAATTTTTATTAAAGGGGCATATCACAGATGTGGCACTGAATGGGCTGGGCATCTTCCAGATGGTTCACACCAGACTTGGGGATTAGGCCCTGTGTCATCATGACTCGCTGTTGAGAGGATGCAGGAAGCTAGTTTGTTTGTCTTGTGCAGACAGGGCCTGGGATCTCAATTACAGCTCAGTTATAGATCTCAAATTCTACACAGGCTCATACAGGAAAAGACAATCTTTCAGCTATCCTGTCCCCAAACCATTAAGAGATTTGGAGGTCAAAATCAGCACTTCAGATAGAACATGGAAACAAATTGTAAGCCAGTGCAAGTTCAAACAAGACCAGCGATGTGTGATCTCTAAAGCACACATCTAACAACAGCCTGGCCATTACATTTTATGCTAGCTATAGCTTTGAAACAATTTTGAAGATACCCAATATAGAATGTAATTAAATAGTCTCATTGGGAGGCAATTAAATTGCGCAATACTATGGCTAAATCTGCCCACTCCTGCCTTATGGCCATCAAAAAGTGATATCTTGATCTTTCATAGGGAGTATAACCCTATCTAAAACAGGGTACATTTGTAATCCCAGACTGGCTTCCTTGCTGGCCAACAGAACCTCTGTCTTGTCCAGACTGAGTATCAGTATATTCACCACATTCACTGCTTCAGCACATCAGCACAATTGTGTCTCCCAGTCCTCACATACTCCAGCTTCATATGGATGTTAAATTGCATGAAGAAGGTATTGAGGTTCGTGAAACTCCACAGAATAATGGACATAAGACTGAAAAACAGTCCCCCATCAATAACAAAACAGTGTCTCTACACGCTAGGGTTGCCATAATTGTCCACTATTACCAGGGACAAAAATGTAGGACAAATTCAAGACCTAACTGTTGGACAACTGCAGGACAAAACTCAGCCCAAAATGTAGGACATTTAAGGTCCTCCATTTTTCTTAAATGTCCTACATTTTGGGCTGAGTTTTGTCCTGCAGTTGTCCTACAGTTTGGTCCCGAATTTGTTCCACATTTTGTCCCTTGTAACATTGGACAATTATGGCAATCCTACTACGCCATATCAGCCCAGAGGTTCAGTATAACACCATGATAGATGGTACTGAATGTCACTGGAAGATCCAGCAGAACCAACAGAAATGCACTCCTGCTTCTCAGTGTGTTGTGTCCACTGTTGACTTCATCTACACTATAGAAATAATACTGTTCAATACCACTTTAACTACTATGGCTCCATCCTACAGAATCCTGAAATCTGTAGTTTGTGAGGCACCAGCACTCTTTGGTAGAGAAGACTAAAAAAACCCAGGATTCCCTAGGATGGAGCAAATAACTTAAAGGTGTGCCATCTGTGGTATTTCTACTGTGTAGATGCACCATAAGACAACCAAGGCAGTTTTTGTCCCCCAGTCAAGCCTGAACCCAGCTTGAAATGGATTCATGCAATAGATTTCATACATCAAAACCTGGAGTTAATTTTTTTTTTTTTTGGACTATGATTCCCAGAATCCTTCAGTTTTGTGCTTTTAGAGATAACATACAGTAATTTATGTCAGGGACAGTGAACCTTAGACCTCTGGTCCAAGCCTCTCATGCTAGACCTCCAGACTCTGCTCAGGCCACATCCTTCAACTGGTTAGTCTACAGGTGATTAATATTTGGCTTAATTCTATTGACTAGTCCCAACTAGAGTAGACCAAGTGAATCAAGGGTTGAATGGTAAGTCAACACATAAATTAATCCCACTGATTCAATTGGTCTGACTATTCTAGTCAGGATTTCATTCATCCTGCTCTGTTCCCCAGCTGCAAGACTCAATGAGGAATCTTGTGCTCTCCCTGGAAACAGAATGCCCCCTCCTTCTTTTGTGCTAAACCAAATTTTATCTGTACCTACACCTTCTTTTGGCTCTGCTTGTATCCAATGCTAATCTACCAGGCTCAAATGAGGTGGTGTGAACCCAGGCTGCATCAGCACTACAAAAGTAACACAGTTTGATATCACTTTAACTGTCATGGCTCAATGCTATGGAATTCTGGGATTTGTAGTTTTGTGAGATATTTTGCCTTCTCTGTCAGAGAGCTCTGGTACCATACCACAACAAACTACAAATGCAAGGATTCCACAGCACTGAGTGGCAGCAGTTAAAGCAGTGTCAAACTGCATCAGTTCTGCAGTGTAGCAACAGCCCCAGACAGGCAAAAATGTTTTCCCAGACAAAAAGACAGGTATTGCATTCCTTCCTCTGTAGCAGCCAGCAGCAACCTTCAGATCTGGTGAACTACAAACCTCATTATCTCCAGCCAGCAAGGTCCGAGTCATTGGGCATGCTGGCTGAAGATGATGAAGACTGTAATCTGACACAGTCAGAAGGTACCAGGTTGTTTAAATTCTTTGTTTCTCTTGTCAGTTCCATAACATATATACGCATGGCATCCTAGGCTTGAACCACAATTTTCTAAATGTAACATTTTATCATCTTCTAGAGAGATCCAGTCTTTAATCCAGGTTAACGCACATGCATTGTGATATAACTCTAGATTGGGTAAGCCCAACCTACCTCTGTCTTTGCTATCCTGCATTACCTTAAATTTTATCCTGGGTTTCTTTCCTTTCCACAAAAATTTAGAAATATCACTATCCCATGCTTTGAAAGAGGTCTTATTAGTTATTATTGGTAAATTCTGAAACAGAAATAGCATTCGTGGGAGAATGTTCATCTGAATCATGGCAATTTTCCCTAGAAGAATTTAAACAACATTTGATCAGGAATGCCCTATTGAATGTTTGGAATAAATATAAGAAATATCTGTATAGATGACTCCGCAGACTTCCTCACAAGAGGCATTCCATAAAAAGGAAAGAAAGTTAACAACTAAGTGGTTGAGATATGATGATATCTTTAAAAAATCTGCTCAAGCTGATGATTTAAAATTGAAAGAGGAAATATTGGAATTGGATTCCTAAATTAATTGGTTCACGTATTGGCAAATCAGGGAGGACTGGAAAAGAGACTTAGCTAAAGATGGTATAGAACCAAATGAGACAGAATTTGATAAAATAATAAAGGGGAAAAAGATGATTAAAAAACTCTACCAATTTTTATTAAGCATGGAAATGATAGAAGAAACAGTAAAAACAAACATGATAAAATGGTCCCAAAATATTGGAAAGGAAATCCCTTTGACCAGTTGGGAAACAGTTTGGAAAAAGAACCTGTGTTTTACTACGTGTAATGATCTGAAAGAAAATTATTACAAAGTGTTTTTAGGTGGTACTTGACCCCAACCAGACTTGCAAAAATAGGTAAACATAATAATTCAAACTGCTGTAAACAGAAGGGTAGTTCTTTGTATCATGTTTGGTGCAAAAGTGTTAAAAAGTTCTGGAAACAGATACATAAAAATATGACACTCACACTAAAAAAGAATATACTATTGAATCCTGTATTATTTTTGCTAAATATAACAGATGCAATATCTGATAATTTAGTGTTGACAAGTTGAGCGTCTTACTGTATATGATAACAACTGCTAGAGTGTTGTATGCCAAATATTGGAGATCCCCAACTATTCCAACATCAGAGGAATGGAGTGTGAAATTAATTGAATTAGCTATATTAGATAGGATTTCTATGTCACGAAATGAAAGATCCATACAGGAATATGATGAAAATTGGAAAAGGGTTTTTGAAATATGGGAAAATAAGAGTAAGAGATAAAGTGTTACATAATGGAGATTGCAAGACTGTATGTTTGTTTATTTTCCTTAAATTGATTTGGTTTTAAATACTGTTATGTAAATATAACTGAAATAAACATATGCGGGGGGGGGGGGGGGGGTAC
Organism: Sceloporus undulatus; assembly: GCF_019175285.1. Lineage (NCBI taxonomy): Eukaryota > Metazoa > Chordata > Lepidosauria > Squamata > Phrynosomatidae > Sceloporus > Sceloporus undulatus. Next base: position 19,905,850 of record NC_056524.1, read on the forward strand.
CAGGTTGGAAAAAGTTACTCTGGAGTAGTGACTGGAAACTAATTTTTGACATAGGGCCTATTTTAACTTAGCAAAGATTGAAACAATACCCATTCTACCCAGGCATTCAGTTCTTACAAGAAGAAACCTAGGCTAAATTGCTAAGCTTCACAAAGCATCTGCAGGAAAGGGCCTTTTGCTTATGTTTCAACTTTGCTAAAAATGGCTGAGGTGTGTGTGTGTGTTCTTGGGATCACAGAGTGTGCTGACACAGAGATAAATGTACAGTCACCCCTTGAAACTCATGGGGGATCTGTTCCAGATCCCACACAAGTTTCAGAATTCATGCATATTTTCAAATCCCATAGTCTTGAATGGGGCGTATGCATGCAGGGGGCTCACCATGAGCCCGCACCCCATTGGGGTAAATGGTGGTCGCGATTTTCAAGTCTGCGGATTTCAAGTCCGCAGACTTGAAGGGGCAACTGTAAAACCTTTTGAAGCACATTTGGTTTTTGTTTTGCTTTTTGTTTTTTGTTTTTGTTTTACATCTGCAGCCATCTATCAGTTTTACAGTGGGAAAAAAAACCTAACAGGCAGGAGCTGATAGCTCATATTTTTACTACCATGTCAAGCAATGTCGTGAAGGATATTATCCCAGTTTGAACAGACTTGAGACCCTTTGATTTCAAGTGATGTGTGCCATTTTCCAATGGAAATGAATGAAACTTCAAATAGTTTCAATGAGGTGCTTAAAAAACGAAAACAGGCCTCTTCTCTATTGTATATGGAAGCAAACCATTAAAGAGATATGTGGTCAGCTTTTATTTCCAGATTTCTCTTTTCTTTTTCTGTTTTGTTCTGGGTTTTATTTTATTTTACTTAAAATGAAGAGATGCTTCCACAACATTGACTGTGTGAACGGAGCTGTTGATTTTTCAATGTTCTGGTTACTTAACAGTCTTTGTCTTTCCCATGTCAGCCTACATGCTGAATAATGTGATCATCAACTAAAGATAAAGATCATTATGCTCTAAGTATAAAGTCACCATTCAACAGCTGCACTGTAACTGACATTGAAAATCCATGGGATTCATCATATCCCAACCACCAAAGATAGTAGGATTGCACAGGAATGCTGCCAAAAATAATAACTCCACATGGTCCAATCAACCCCTTTCTTCCATGATTTCTAGTACAACTTAATGTTATATTTTCTCTCCCAATCTCATAAAGGGTGTAACTAGTTCTGCATCAATGGCTGGATATTTTACAGTACACACTTGTATAAGCTTTGTGGCGTCTGGTACTGATTTTCACATTTACTTACAACACAACACATTGGCTGAAAGGGTAGTGAAGCTTTTAGGTAGAGGTCTGCCTCCCCCAGATCAAGAATGGCCACTAAAACAGCTGACAGAATGGCCTGAAATCCACAAGTCCACAAGGATCTTGTTCAGCAATATCAAGAGGTGAAGTTCCTATATAACAGATCAGTGGTTCCCAACCTGTGTGTCGGGACCCCTTTGGGGGTTGAATGACCTTTTCATGGGGGTCGCCTAAGACCATTAGAAAACACCTATTTAATTACAGTTATGAAGTAGCAACGAAAATAATTTCATGGTTTTGGGTCACCACAATATGAGGAACTGTATCAAAGGGTCACGCCATTAGGAAGGTTGGGAACCACTGTAATAGATCAACACAGGGCCTCCATTTGCAGTGACAGACCAGTGCTCTAATTTTAGTTTCAAAGAAACAAGTAGTTTTATCAGTTGCCTTCCCTCTACAAGGCAGTTTTTGAAAACTATCCACAGTTGAGGACATATTCTATGCAAAATCTGCATATTTTTTAGATGCAGCATATTATTTTCTCTGCAGAAATGACTATTTTCTGTGCCAAACATACCAGTGAAGTAGACCCGAGTCAGTTGACTTGGACTCTCAAGTCACTTTAGTGTCTCAACATGGACTGGATTCTGCAATAAATTACACACTGATTCGACCTGGCTCATCTTGCAACTTTATTTTTTAGCAACCCATTTGCTGGCCTTGGCCCAGTGATGTAACACATTCATAACGTTTCTGAGAAGGAAAGGCAAATGTGTAAGGCAATGGGCTTGAGGAGGAAGGAGCCTTCCCAATCTTTTCAAAAGCTTTAGAAGGCTCCTCTGATGTACATCAGGTACAGGGCTCCAAGTAGACCTCACCCACCCAGCCCAAGCCCATTGCCTAATGTGTTCCCCTTCTAGAAATGTATTATGGAGTCGAGTCTTGTCTGCTGCTCTCAGGAGAAGCTTTACAAGGATCTTCCAGTGTCCAGTGGGGACGGGCTTCTGAGTAGATCTAATTCCTTGCCTCAAGCCTAATTTTTTAAAATATGTTTCCATCTCTCCCTCTAATGTAAGGATAGGGATGCTTCCAAGACTATGGGCTCAATGAGATCTGTGTGAGTTCTTCATCTGCCCTCAAGCTTCTATTTATCTCTGATCTGCACTTGGAAGCTGTTGCATGAAATCCAGCTTTGGTTTACAGCCTAGGAAGTTGTAATATAGAATCCAATATATTGTTTCACCCTAATTTGAAAGTTGAACAACAATTTCACCCTGCATTAAGGACTGAACAGGTCAGCACATCAGTTGCATCAATTCTATGGAAATACAATTACATGCAGATAGAGGGGGTGGGATCTTGTACTGAAAAAGTATAATATCTAAAACGACCTTCAAGAGCAGACACTACTTTTGTGAGACACAAGAATGTGATAGCACAAAAGAGTATTAGCTTGTGGTCTGAGCACCTCATCCTAAAATTTGGAGGCATGGAACCCACCTTGCTGCCTACGGTATCAAGTTATTGCCTTTGGTGCTTAGCTATAAACTCTTTCTCCAAGCTGACTATCCTTGATAAGTCTTGAAAGAAAATAAAACCCATAGCTGGATAACTGCTCCAAAGGCCCCATCATATCAAAGTTAATGCACAGCTTAGTTAGCTGTCAAAATGCCTCCTGCCTCCATTATTCTACTATTATAACTTTTCAAGGGTACTTCCAAGAACAAGTCTCAGATGGTAACAGGTCTGAGTTGAATTCCATCAGGAAAACTGACTGCTTTCTGCAGAAATGGCCAGAGGAATCATCCTTATCTACCTGCTGTGCTGTTTTGGCAGCAAAAGGACAGCAGCAAAATTCTTTCCTAGTCTTCATTGTGGTTGTTAATATCCTTGTTCAGAGCATTTGAATTTCACCCATGCTATTACAATTCCAAATCCCTATTAAATAGTTCTATTTTCTTCCCAAGGATATTCACTTGAAAGTGACCATAGATGACAGTGACCCTCTTGCTGCACCAGATGCCTTGGAGCAGACAAGCTATGGGCAAGCATAGCCTATGGGTATCTGTGAAGGTGAAAATGTGGCACTGCTGAAATCTCTTAAAAAACCCTTCACTCCTTTTAACTCTGTGTCACCGCTGCCACCAATATGTGAAGGTGGGAATCACTCACCCAACTACTTTTCTCTGATGGCAACACAATGGGTATTTTTGATCCCATCGCTGCCACCAATATGTCATGAGATGGCAACTATTCCACCAGTTTCCCGCCTAATTTGTGACTCAACCTCAATTCTCATATCTAGTGACACTGACACTAGAACTCTTTCTAGATGCCCGCCCTCTGGTTTATCAAAATCCCAACAGTTTGACACCAACTGTTAATTGATAGCTACACACCTGCTCTCTGATGTGTCCCAACTATTAAAAGTATTTGTAGCATTTTGAATATGTTTCTTTAAGCACTTCAGATAACTGCTTGTTGAACAAACAAAAGGACATTTATTTACAAATCAGGTTGAATACAGTATCTTTCTCAGTGGATGGCATTCAAGATGGATATGATGTATAAATACTTTATTAATTACATGGTTTAACAGTTTCTTTTGCTTAACTTTATAATTGTTTCTTAATAGCCTTATAAATACTTTTTTACAGTCTAAGTTCTCACAGAACTTTTATCTATCTTTTGTATCTTTTAACCCTTCTGGTTATCTGTGACTCCACTAGGAATCAAGTACTATATCTCCCGCAGGATACCATCATAACAATTTAATTAAGAACTTTCCTCGTCCCTATCTCAGGTATCTAAAACCCCTTTTCCAACTGCCCCTCACAGCAGCCTATCCTAGGCCCTGTTCAGACCGGCCATTGGGTCAGCCACCCCCAGGCTGCCATGATGTCACATGCTGCTCCACATGGGGCACAGGATCATGGTGTTCCTCCGGCGCTGTGTCCATATGACGCAGTGCCAAAGGAGTGCAGCCAAGCTGCAGCACCACAATTATGGCCCCTTTTCCAGGGTGCAAAAAGGAGATGCTTTTTGCAGCTCCTTTTAACACCCTGGAAAGCTCAGATTGGGCTGCTGTTTATACAGCCCCCTAGCATCTGCGGCTCTTAAACTCTCAGGGTACAATCAATATCTCTTCCCTATCTTGGGTACATTTTAACTGTACCTCATAACAGTCTCCTTCAGCCTCCTGGGCTGATAAATGTCTTAGGGTAAAATGAAACTCATGCCAAACAGTGCTCTGTCCCTCTATTTATACTCCTTCCTGAGAGCAGCCCATGGGCTGTTTCCAACATTTTTATCTGCCTGTGTTCTTTCCACTGTATCTTTGGGCTATGTTGAGCCTCCTCTTTGTGCTCTAAGGCTTTTACATATAGTAAGGGGCTAAGGATGCCAGCACACATTTGTGGGAGGCCCACTGGTATGCAAGATCAGTTTGGAATGGCCGCCCGGCCCAGGACATTCATGGTGAGTGAGGAAGGATGCAAGAGATCTTGGGTTTACTCTAGAAATACTTCTGTTTAGGATTATCAGATATAAAGCTGAGAGGGCTCTTTACCTTTTTCTCTTAATCCAACCACATTCACAGATACGTCTGGTATCCACTTATCTTTAATGGTTGTGTAGAAGTGGGATTTTCAGCAGGTGCCACTTGTCATACCATCTTCTATGCAACCAACAGAAGTACAGAAGCCCACTTTTTACTCTAGCAGCTCTGTATTCCAATGTAAATGCATTGTGTGCCTATACCTAATTTACACATAATGCAGCATTACCACTGCTGAGAGTCACTCACTTTGGAGTCATAATGAAGTGCCAAGTCCTGTGACAGGTGCTGGGCACTTTGTTCTGATCTTAGAAGTGAGCAATTCACTGCAGCAGTGGGGAGTGGGCATTGTGGGAAGTGTGTGTGAACAGCCACTTGGCACCAGAACAAAGAGCCCCCAATAATGGGGGGGCAGCATTGGGGCAACTCCAGGGTCAGAATACCTCAGAGTACATCCAGTGTATTCTGACTGGTGCATACAGGGCCTATGTCTATACATTATCTCATTTCTCTCTGCACAGCACACAAGGTATCTTACTGAACCCAGTATATCCCACCCCCCCGATGCTGTCATCTGCCTGATCTAGATTTTCTAACTAATAAAGCTATAGCTGCTATTGCTATTGATACTGATGGTTTTCAACGTAGTATGAGAAGCAGGCACAATAAACATATTTGGGATGACTTCCAAACTCACATTACTGGAGCAGTCATATGACATGGACAAGTAAGGGTTGCTTCTGGACCAGACTACTTCAGAATGAAGGCAATTTGACTCCTCCAATCAGGGCAGGGCTCATCATTGCAGGATTTTAAACAAGCCATTTTCCTGACATACTAGTTTTCTATGTATTTCATTTTTTTTTACGTTGCTTTTTCTCCTATATTGGACCCAAGGCAGCACATAAAAATGCTTTAAAATCATACGTACCAGGAAATATTTGGGGTTAGCATTCAAGCATGACATTGTTCTGTTCACAATGGCACAATTCACGAAAACCTGCTTCATATGAGTTTCCTGCTGTGTGCATGAGTGTGTACTTGTGCTTGTGTTGATTATTTCCTTAATAAAACTACAAAACCTGGAGTTCTGTGTAATTTTGAACCAATATACACTGGGTTGATCCCAAGGCTGACTCTTGCCCCAGCTGAGGTATTTTACTTGAGCGATTAAAATTCCTCTAAAAATATAAATTTTGGGGGTGCTCTTTCTAGACCCCAGCTTTTTGGGTAACACTACTTCTAAGCAAGGTGTTATTCACAAAACCATCCCTACCATTAAACAGAGTAAAACAATCACCTCAGGCTGCAGATGCTGGAGGAGCAGCAATGGCAGCCTCCTGACTGTTCCATGTGAGCACATGGCTGTTCCGCTCCATCAGATAAAGTTATATGTACAAAACAACCATCACTACTCTCCACCCAGCAAAAATCTTCCTCACATCCTCAGTTGTGGTAAATGACACCATCCATTAGTCAGTACTCAAAGAAAAATTCAGCTGCCAGTCCAACAGGTTTTGCTATGTGGACTAGGTTGTGGTTGTTTGTTTTCCAGAAAATGAAATGAACACTTTATGCACAGAAAAGAATATTTCTGAGTAGAAATATTATTTTTGTTACAGAAAATGTTGCCTGCTGTACAAAGAATTGCTATTTTTTTATTTTTGGCACAAAACAAAGGGTATGCAATTTGTGTAGAATAAGTCCCAGGAGATATACAGAAAATTCTGCTTTCTGTACAAAACCACTCAATGTAAATTTTGCACACACTAAGTCCCAAAATGCAAAATCTGTGAAAACTGCACCATTTTAGATGACTTTCTTGCAGTAAGGAAAAAATTGCTAAAAGTGTGTGTGTGTGTGTGTGTGTGTAGCATTTGGTTCACTGCTTTAGGCAGCACAATATTTATAAATCATATCCTATCTGCATTTTCTTCTTTACATCAACCCTCCATGCAAGTCCCATCAATGATAATATCTTTCTATTTAGTCCTATTATAACAGCTGTCTTGTTGCTCCCTCCCAATCTGTCTTGGATGAAACCGATTATCTGGACCCATTTCTGGCTTCAGAGTGGGATATGGAGTTGAGACTGCCATGGTTGCCTTAGTCGATTATCTTTGTCTGGGCATCGACAGAGGAAATGTGGCCTTGTTGGTGCTATTGGACATCTCGGTGGCTTTCGATACCATCGACCACAGTATCTTCCTGGAAAACCTGAGGGAGCTGGGTATCGGGGGCACTGCGCTCCAGTGGTTCCATTCCTACCTCTCTGGCAGATTCCAGATGGTGCAGTTTGGGGACCCATGCTCCTCTAAGAGGGAATTGACATCTGGTGTCCCTCAGGGAGCTATATTGTCCCCCACTTTGTTTAACATTTACATGAAACCGCTGGGAGAGATCATCCGGAGGCATGGGGCACGGTGTTATCAGTATGCCGATGACACCCAAATATGCTTCTCTGTGTCTCCAACTGATGCAGTGACTAAGGATGGCGTCTCTCCTCTAAATGCCTGCCTGGACTCAGTAATGGGCTGGATGAGGGAAAACAAACTCAGTCTGAATCCAGAGAAAACGGAAGTACTGGTGATAGGTTCCCCAGGCCTTAGAAGGGAAATTCATCCACCTGTCCTGAATGGGGTCACACTTCCCCTGAAAGACGAAGTTCGCAGTTTAAGAGTACTTCATCTGCCTTGGTCCAGGCCTCAGAGGGACAGACGAACCACTGGACCTCATCCCCTTTCCCTCCACCATTCCCTTCTCCTTTTGTGTCGTGTCTTTTAGATTGTAAGCCTGAGGGCAGGGAACTATCTGATTAAAAATAATTATTGTAAGCCGCCCTGAGAGCCATTAAGGATGAAGGGCGGGATATAAATACCTAAATAAATAAATAAATAAATAAATAAATAAATATACTCTGGACTCGTCTCTGTAGTTGACATCTCAAGTGGATGAGACGGTCAGAAGTGCTTGCTATCAACTTCGGTTGATACGCCAACTGCGACCCTTCCTGGGCCAAAAGGACCTTGAAACCGTGGTACATGCTCTGGTAACTTCTCATCTAGATTTCTGTAATGTGCTCTACATGGGGCTACCCTTGTACCAAGCCCGGAAGCTAGTACAAAATATTGCAGCCAGATTGGTCACCGGAGCATCCAGGTTTGACCATATAACACCTATTCTGAAAGATCTTCACTGGCTGCCTATTCGCTTCCGAGCGCAATACAAGGTGTTGGTTATCACCTATAAAGCCCTACATGGCTTGGGCTCGAGTTACTTGAGGGACCGCATCTCCCCATATAATCCGCCCTGCACACTTAGGACATCCGGGAAGAACCTGTTGGAAATTCCATCTTCCAAATACATTGTTACATCCCAGATGGCCTTTTCAGTGGCAGCCCCACAAATCTGGAATGGTCTTCCCGGGGGGTTGCCTTTTGTCCCCCCCCCCCCCCCCGGAAACATTTAAAAAGAGGCTTAAAACCTTCCTCTTCTGTCAAGCCTTCCCCACTGAAAAATGAAGTTGTGCACTCCCAATCTCATTGACACTCTGCTTTACTCTCTTGAATGATTGTTTTTTAGATTTTATATCATTTGTATTTTGCATTTTATCTATTTTATGAGATGTTGTAATGGTTTTATTGGTCTGTAAACCGCTTTGATCTAAGGAAAAGCAGTATATAAATAAAAATTATTATTATTATTATTATTATTATTATTATTATTATTATTATTACTACTACCAGAGGTAAATGAATGAGCTAGAATAAGGATATTTTTTGTGTGTGTGCATGACAGGGTTAGAATCCCCACACACACACACCTGAACTTACAAGTTATATGCAGCACAACAATTATACAGCACCATTCTCCGAGTAAAAAATGATCACAGGGCTAGAATTAAGCTTTTAGCTCTATTCTCCTAAAGACTGCCCAACACATCCTTTCTGCAGACTTTATGAAAATCCATCAGCTCTGCAAAAATGAATGGGTAAGTAAAATAACAAAAAGGAAAAGAAAATAACCCTGCACATTTGTTGTTTTTTTATTTATTTCCTTAGCTGATTTAAAGTGAAAGTGATTAGGGAGCTGACATTCTGGGTGCTTTCAGACATCACAAATTACTGCCTACCAGGAGCTCAATGGACTAGGAGAATATGTGACATCCTAAAATAGCAGTTCTGCAATTAGACTTGCCAGATGTCAGAGTACGACCCAGAGTTTAAGCCATTTATCAAAGTCTATGGGCCAGAAACCACAGTCATAGTTCAGTGTGTGCACATGCATATGTGTGTCTTCTCTTGACAACAGACCGGGTTTTGCCACCTACTAGCATTTGTAGAGCTTAAAATCTATTGCAAATCACCAGTGAACTAGTCTTCCACTGTAAAAGCCATTTGATTGATGGAGGGATGAAAAACAACTATGTGTGCTTGCCCATAGGAACTCTTGGTCTTTTTTTCCTTTCTCTCTTTCCACTTCTCTCTGCCAGTCTTTCATTCTAGGATGAAGGAAATCATTGACTAAAATCCTGTTGATTAGTCCCAACTAGAGTAGACCTTTTCAATTAATTGTTGAATGGGGAATCAATGCACAGGAAAATCCAATTGATTGAAAGGCTAATTGTTTAAAAGTTGGGACTAACCAAGGCACTTAGGTCATTGTCCTTCAGTGATCAGGAACAGCTAGGAACACACTTGAGAATTCAAGAAAAAAAAGCACTTTTTGAATTACAGGAGGTCCCTATCAGCATAGCCAGTGCTAGAGAGATGATGAGGAGGAGGAGGAGGAGGAGGAGGAGGAGGAGGAGGAGGAGGAGGAGGA
>NC_056524.1:19915550-20013489 GCF_019175285.1 Sceloporus undulatus
TTTCTTAGCCATCTCTCCCCATGGATTGACCCCCCCCCCCAATGGGGAACACAGCAAATAAACAATATACAACATTAATTAAAACACCTTAATTAAATCATGCAACAGTTTTAAAGGACAAATGAGACACACACATTCTAAAACAATCCACATTTAAAATTCATCACCACTCACCTTGCCCTTAAACTTTCCAGATCCTTCCCTAGATCTGGTACTTGGGCCTCAATGTGAGCTCTATACTGGACAGAGGCTGTGTTTCTAAGTGGATTCAATGTATGAACAATTTTCTTTCTTAATTAGTAAATTAAACCATCCAAAGGTGCAGAAAATAAAGAGTAAAGATTTATTATGTAACAAATAAGCAACTAGTGATATACTGGTCCCGCACATAGTACATGGTAACACCTCAGTTTCAAACTAACATTTCTCATGTGTACCCTCTCAGTTCCCCCAAATCCTATCCAAAACTAAGGCAATTAACTAAGTAGTGCATGTAGAATTCTAGCCTTGGTTTTGGGGTGACATTAATTCATGAACGACTGTTAACCTGAAACTTCAAAATTACAAATCATAAATCCAATTTACAAACTTGTAATTATTGAACAGAATATCGGCTAGAGTAGGAGCAAGTGTAGTGTAATGGTTTCAGCACTGGGCAATGACTCTAGAGACCAGGGTTCAAATTCCAACTCTGTCATGTAAACCCAGTAAGTGACCTTGGGCAAGTCACACTCTCTTAGTCTCAGAGGATGGCAATGGAAAACTCCTCTGAAGGAACTTGCCAAAACAAACAAACAAACAAACCAGTGACAGGTTTACCTTAGGGTCTCCATAAGCTGGAAATGATTTCATGGCACACAACAACAACAACAACAACAACAACAACAACAACAACATGGCAACCAGCATTTTCCAGAGCAATAAAAAAAGAAAAAGGAAATGTTGTTTCTTGTCCATAAAATCCTGCTTTTTGGTCAAAACAATAATAACACACGTGAACATTTTGTGCAGAATAAGTCATGCACTGCACTGTTTTTGAAGACTTTGTTACAGCAGGTTGAAAATCACTAAAACTGGACCTTTAAGAGTGAAATTACACAAAATAGCACTGGATTCAGCCCACAGCATTAAGTATTTAAAGAGAAAATGTATGTTTCAAACCCAACATTCTCACTAGGATAAAAACAAGAACATATCTATGTGTTATAGTGCATTGTTTGCAAGAAGGCTATGATGCAAATAGTTATGATTATTATCTGTCAATTATATGGTCTACCAGATGTTTCTGACAGTGATTTGGATTTTATCCAAGAATCTACAAATCAATAAGGCATCATCATCATCATCATCATCATCATCATCATCATCATCATCATCATCATCATCATCTTGTTACTACCACTACTACTATGTATTGTAAAAAAAAAATCGTAGCTAAGGACAATCCCAAATAAACCTACAGCTACAGCTTTCTTTAGACCAGACTAATGTTTTTTGTTACTGAAAATGAGAAGAGTATATCGGGGGGGGGGGGGGCTATGAGAAAAGCAAAAATAATAATAATATTTGCAACCAAGTACAGTGCAAGCAAAGAAGCAGTGGAAATGCTACAGATGTGCTGCATCTGTCTGCATGCCCACTGGGGACACTGCGATAAAGAGATTATGCCTTTTACACAAAGCTGGTTACACAACTGAATCAGATAAGCACATTGACAGCCAAAGAAAAGATAAAATTTCATAACAGGAGTAGAAAGATGCTGACCCATTTCACTTAAACTGTTTGTTGCTGCTAATAAATGCATATTAATCATTCTGATTACAGTGCACCTGCCAGACTGGCAAGATGAACCAATCAAATGAATAAAGGAATTAGCAACAGCTAAAAGTTAAAAGTTCTGTTTGTAAAGTGCATTTTCTGGGCAAACAAGGAAACTGACAACTGCACTTCTGTCATTTCACAAGGCACAGGCCTCCATTATTTGAGTTTCATAGCATAGAAATATTGAACACAGCAGTGGGAAAAGATGAAAACACACACAATATAATATAATCTTGTTACAGCACAGGCCTCAGATCGACTACATTGCAATTGATAGCACTGCACTTGATAGCAATTGATATATTATGCAAAATCTGGATATAATTTATTATCTTTAGTAGCACTAATAGACCTTTCCCCTCCATCGCAGAATGCAGGGATGAGGGGGTATAATTTGAAAATTGTGATCTGTGCTTACATATTAGGTGAGGGTCTTGTGTTTATGAAGCAGCCAATACAAAACAAGCATTATTTATTAATATTTATTTATTTATTTATAAATAAACAAATTCTCTGTTTCTTATCAGAGAATTTATTTATAAATAAATAAATTCTCTGTTTCTTATCAGAGATTTTAGTGTGATGTACAACAGGTTAAAACAGGCAAATACAAAAGCTAGCACCAGCCCAAATACATGTATTAATAAAAATAACTGACTACCAGGAATGTTGAAAACAGTAACTGTGGGGAAAAGCTGATGTGAAAAGAAGGGTCTTCAGTAGGAAGTGAAAGGGAGAGAGTGGTCTGAGTGGTCTGTGTGTTGTACAACAACTCTGGAAACCAGGGTTTAAATCCCCACTCAGCCATGCAAACCCACTGAGTGATTTTGTTTGTTTTGTTTGTTTGTTTTTTATTTATATTTATTTATATATATTATATATTTATTTATATTTATTTATATACCGCTATTCCAAAGATCATAGCGGTGAACAGCAAGTAAGCTAATTAGCAAGTAAGCTAATTTTGGTCAAGTTACATTCTCTCAGCCACAGGGAAAGACAAAGACAAACCACTTTTGAACAAATCTTGCCAAGAAAAACCCTATGATAGGTTCACTATAAGTCAGAAATGACATAAAGGCACAACAACAACAACAACAACAACAACAACAACAACAACAACAACGGATAGAATACATAAAAGCCTCCCTCAACTGGAAGGGCAATCCATAGGATGGAAGGCAATACTTGCTCCTGAGGGACTCCAAGTAGACCTCCAAGCCCTGCATAGCCATCAGAAATGCTCTCAGAATACCACAGTGAACTTGGGCCAGTAGCAAATAGGGTTAGGAAATTCAGTGAAGGACCAGAATTGTGTTGGTTTCATATACCTGTGTAAGTTGTCTTACACATGTGGCTGTCCTTTTCTTTTCTTTTTTTTAGCCATTGCGTAATGGATATATTCAGTTCATGGTCATGGAAGTAGATTTGGAGTTTATGGACATAATGACTTTACTATTCAATGTCTGAATGAGTCTGTTCTAGTTAAGCTAACAAAAGGATTCCAGACATGCAACTATGCCTTCTTGGATGGTGCATAACTATTCATCAGTGCCTTCAATGTACCAGAAACAGCCTCTTTGCATTCTCCATTCTTTTTTGTTGCTGTTGTGGTGCATCTTCCAGTTCACACTGACTTAAGGTCAACCTATCATAGGGTTTTCTAGGCAAGATTTATTTAGAGGTTTGTCTTTGTCTTCATCTAAGGCTGAGAAAGTGTGATTTGCCCAAGACCACCAAGGAGGTTTCCATGGATGAGAAGAGATCCAAATCCCAGGCACCCAGTGTCCTAGGTCAGCAGTTAAACCACTACATCCCACTGCCTCCCTATTCCCCATTGCACAGTAGATAATAAGCAGGTGGAAAGTTGAGTAAGGAACTGGTTGATCAATGTTGATATTCAGTAAAAGGAAGGAGATGTACAACTGCCATGTAATTATGTGGACATAGGCTTACACTATGCAGGTTCAGTGTAGGATCTGAGCAAAGAATGAACACCAGCAAACAGCAGTGAACAGTGGCCAAATAGCTGCATTATGTATGAGCTGTAGTTTCCAAAGACCAGTCTGAAATAGAGCCCACATAGTGTAATGGGCCACACAAAAGCACATGCAGTTCAAGGGCTGCATTTTGCCAATCCCTGGGTTGAATGTTTCCTGGCCAAGACTCCATAATGCTGGTGGTGACTTTACCAATAACACAATGGTACTGAATATACCTGTGGTAACATTGATTGTGGAAGCTCTTATAGGATACATTACTTCTTATGCTAATGGGTAGGCCACTAATATAGAAAGTAGCCATGTTGTTGGCCTTTACCTTTTGATCTCTCTGGATCAGCTGTAGCTGGTACATTATGCAGGATATCCATAGGGATGGAGCCACCATACTGATCCTGTAATGTAGCAACTATAATTGAGAAAGAAACATTAGAAGAGCTCACTAGCTAAAGCAAAACTCTCATCCACATAACTCTTATCCATTTATCTGAATAGCAATTTTGCTACTTACATCAAAGCAACTGCTAACAGAAATTCTGATTTATGTTTGTAGTATTGCCAGAAAAATGCTGCCTTGAATGGATCCAAGACTTCCATTTACATGTTAACAATGTATCACTTATTGTTTTAAAAAACTAACTACAAAGCATTAGAAGTCAAATCTTGACTATTAATTCTTCACTGTTGTCATAAATAATAGCACTCAGGGCTTTGTGTGTGTGTGTGTGCGCGCGCGCATGTTTTTAATCCCATTTATTAGCAAAAGTCTTTCTGGCTTTAACATTGACAGTAAAAATATTGAGAAATGAAGGCTCATGAGTTATTCATGAGATTAGAATTAATTCAGCCACTATTTCTGGCTCCTGATTAAATGCTGATATGTAACCTAGTAACACTGGAATAATGACCAGATGATAACATATTGTGAACTGAGTCAATGAAGAGAGGCTTGGATATGTCACATTGCAACATCATTTTCCAAAAATGTAATGCATCTGGAACACCTCTAACCCACATTTATGGAAGACAGTAAATGCTGTGATCTGAACTGCACACACTGAAAGTTTGGCTTAATTTGAATAAATGTGATTTAATCTAGAACAAAATTGAGTTTAGTTTGGATTGTTAAACAGGGTATGAACCAGAACATAGCAATTATGGGAGGCTAGTGGGCCACATTTGTCCCCCGGAGGCCTTTCTTGTGGCTGAAGAATACCTCACCACTTGTATCATTCACTGAAAGTATGGAATGGAAACATTCTCAGAGACATGCTGATGGTTCACACTGGAAAGCCCTAGCAATCTGATTAACCCAAAGCATCACTTAGATCACATTGATCAGAACAGAGACTACAATCAAGAAATAAAAGAAGACTAGGAATGGGAAGGACAGCAGTGGAAAAAAAACTAGACAAGATCCTAGAGAGTAAAGATACACAATTGAGTACTAAAGTTAGCATCATCCATCCATGACCAGGTATGGATGGAAGAGCTGGACAATGGAGAAAGCAGATAAAAAGAAAATAAATTCATTTGAGATGTGGTGTTAGAGAAGAGTGCGGAGGATCCCATGGATGGCCAAGAGGACAAACAAATGGGTTCTTGAACAGATCAAGCCTGAACTCTTTCTGGAAATTAGGATGACTAAACTGAGTCTGTCATATTTTGGCCACATCATGAGAAGGCATAAGTCATTCGAACAGACAATTATGCTGGGAAATGTAGAAGGTAGCAGAAAGAGAGGGAGACCAGATGGATGGAGTCAATCAAAGAGGTCACAGGCCTGAGACTGCAGGGCCTGAGCAGAGAAGTGATGGACAGGGGACTTGGAGAAATGTCATCCACAGGGTCACCATGAGTTAAGGTCAACTCAAGGGCAGTTAATAACAACATATTGAGGAGAGAGTAAGCTTGTTTTCTCCTCCTTCAGAGACTAAAACACAGAGCAATGGATTCAAACTACAGGAAAAGAGATTCCACCTAAATATGAGGAAGAACCTTTTGATAGTAAGAGTTGTTCAACAGTGGAGTACTCTTCTTTGGTGTATGGTGGAGTCACACTCTTTGGGTTTTTTTAAACAGAGCCTGGATGACCATCTATTGGGAGTGATTTGATTGTTTATTTCTGATTGGCAGAAGGTTAGACTGGATAGCCTTTGGGGTCTCTTTCATGATTCTATGATTCTATATGCAACTCCAGGTCAAACCCCCCCCCCCCCCCCACAAACACAACTTCACAGCCAGCAGCCACGTCAAGTAGTGGAGGTTTGCACAGCTGCTGATCAGGCACAAGGAGGATGACATTTCCAGCTTCTTATCGCCAGCAAGTGAGTCTGTGAGAAGAAATTGTGCCAGTTCTGATTGTTTCAGCCTTGCCAGGGTCACCATAAGTTGGAAAGGACTTGAAGGCACACAACAAGAACAAGAACAAGAACAACAACAACAACAACAACAACAACAACCATCCCAGTCAGCAGCTAAAAAGTCCTCCTTTGCTTGATGTAGCTGCTGGTGTTAACATGGGCTAGTATGAATAGCATTTATGATCATGGCAATAGTGCCACAATCATGACTCTGTAGCATAGCTGAAAACAGAGCAATTAGGCATCCATAACTTATGAATCAGTAACTGCAGAACAGAATGCCAGCCAATATTATTTATTGGGGAAAATCTCTAAGAAATAGTGATGTGAAGTATATTTCTAAAATTTCTTAATCTCAATGAAAGAGGCTGTCTTGTTATATCAAGACAGCTTGCTAAGAAATTGCCAGCCTCCAGCAAGTACAAGATAAGAAACACTTTTTTCCCATTGAGTTTCCATAATTTGTGAGGAAATACCACTTTGTAAAACTACTGCCTCCCCCCCCCCCCCCTCTCCTTTTTGGAACAAAGCACAAACAGAAAGCAAACATAGAAAGATTGGCTGATGGATCAGAAACAAAAAGATTACTTATTTGATGCTTCTGATCATTTAAAACTCTAAGCAAAAAGGGTTATTATTTTATATAGCTATATTAGCTTCCACATTTGTGCTATTGGGCATTTACACACAGTTTGTTCTCACACATTTGAGAATTCTCACTGAAAAGGGCAGAGGATATATTGGTAGCTCACAAGAACATGTTATGTAGCATAGCATATTTCCTAATTCTTACAAGTATTTAACACTAAGAAATCAAAACAGAGGGCAGAGGATGCTCAGTGGGAATGAAATGCTTTCTGATTATTGGGGGTAAAGAATGGAAAACTGGTGAGAGTGAAAGAAAATATGACAAAATGACTGGCACAAGAGCTATAGATGCAGAAAGGAAGCTTTCATTGGCAAGAAGAGAAATCTTATTGGGAGGGCTCCCCTCCCATAGCTTTACTTCTGGCTGACACACTCCATTCAGACACATTTTGCTGCAAGTCCCACTTGTATATAGCTTTTTTAAAAAAAGCTGTAATGAATGTGACATATGACAAGGCTCAGTCTTTTGTCTATAATTTGTACTACAGATTCGCATCTGCACAAATCCACTGTCAGCTGCTGTACACAAATTTGATAAAATTGCTATGCCAAAACACAGATACTTGAAGAGGGCAAAATGCTGGTCAACTGTGTGCAATAAACAGAAAGAATACTTTTCTGGGGACCATGTAGAAACCGTCTGAGAATAGCAAGGAAGAGCACAGTGACAGCGATTATTTTGGTTCATGAGTTCCTAGCTTCAAAGAGCGCATGAACCACTGAAGTGGAGTCACTGAAGCAAAGTGAAACCTCAAAGAAAAGCAACTAGACAACAATCATACAGTTAATACATCAAGGTTTGCAACTCAACCAGTGCTTAGTTCAGAGACATCGAAGATTGTTCCAATTTATCCCTATAAGAAGAGTCTAGGACTGCTCTGAATAAGGCTGTTTGCACACATGACACCAGTGTCATCTTATGTTGGCTCTTATGCTACTTATGTGTACATGGAATGTTGCGTACGTAAGCCAGAAAACACAAGAGACTCGTTTTAAATCTAATGTCTGCCTTGTCAACCTCATTTTATCCAAATGGAAGGAAAGCAATATATGCTTGTAATATTAAGTATGAAAGTGAATGCAGATGTGCACACACGCAAATGCATATACATACATTGCAATTTAGCGTACAAGCTTATGTGCTTTTCCATCACTGGACAGAGTGGAATTTACTTCTGAGTAAAGAAGCATTGGAATGTCCTGTAAAGTTTTTGTCTTCCATAGATTTACATCAAATAGTGGCATTTTTGTTATTATTTGTTGGTTTATAGTGACTCTATGAATGACAGGCTTGTAGAAGCCCTGTTGATCGACTGGCCTGCTCAGGTCTTAGCATCTCTGCAGAGGGAGCTGTTTTCTGAAGAATGTTAATGTCAGCAACTCATGCCCACAAAAATCTAACAAGACATTTTGAGAATTTTGGATGCAAAAGCGGATTTTTTTTTTAATTAGGAAAAGA
Source organism: Sceloporus undulatus (assembly GCF_019175285.1). Lineage (NCBI taxonomy): Eukaryota > Metazoa > Chordata > Lepidosauria > Squamata > Phrynosomatidae > Sceloporus > Sceloporus undulatus. The sequence continues at coordinate 19,923,842 of NC_056524.1, forward strand.
ACCACAGAATAGGGAATGTGACCCTGAGCAAAGATGAGGTGCTTATAAACTGTACCTTTATCATGGTCTTGGAATACTCTGTTCACTGAAGATTGCTGGGAGCATGATTTTTTTTTTTTTGAGACTGCTCATGTTTTCCCTTTGTTTCTTCTATGTCTTTTTCTTGCCAAAGAAAATCCATCCATCAAGAAAGGATGGGATATTTTCACAACATCTTTTAAGTGGGAGTGGAATACAAGTTTTTAGAAGTTTCTTATGTTTGATTATTCTTCTGCAAAAATGGACTCTTTGTTTGTGATGCCTCCATGCATATGCCCACAGATTCTCCTTCCCTTGCACCAGGCCTATGTGGTGACTACTGAAAACAAGAAAACCAGCTGGTGTGAATATATGAAGATCCAATCAGATGGAGATCCTCTGCATCTAGGATACCCTTCCCCCAAATTAGCATTCCACAGAGTGTTGAACTAGAAATCCTATCATTGCCACCCAGCATGGTCTCAGAAAGCTAATCTGAACTCTTCTTCTGAATGACTTGTTTCACTGTGTTCGAACATACAATTTAGTTATTTTTATTTTTTTAATGTGCCCATGGGGCCAATGGCAGAGGAGCACGAATCTGTATCAGGTGAAGATATTTCCAAAGTTCTGGACCTGTTTTAATGACAGTGCCTGGGGTAGTGTCTTGAAGTCTAGATAAAAATCCAATGTGGACATACTACCCCACTGACATGGGAGCAATCAGCCAACCTGTCATACCCCCCCTTGAGAGTTCTTCTTCCAAAGAAAAAGCAGTATCAGGTGAAGAAACTCAGCAAATGTCTGGCCAAGCCCTCATTCAAGAGGTCACTCAAGAAGAGGCTTACGAGTCCCAGGCATCTGGCCTAGAAACTTCCTCTCAAAGGCAGGATAAGGCTACAATAAGGGCCTTGGGAAGAGCACAGCTGAAGGGCGCTGTCATTAAATAAAGTCAGAGATCTGGGTGTTGTCCAGACATGTAAAATCTCATGATTTTACAGCTGGGTGTCGCCCAGACATCTCATGTAAAAGACAAATAAGACCACCAGCTCATTGTGGAGAACAACACCATCCCTGGCTCTCAGCAACTTGCAGGGCTTCATTGTTCCTGATGGATTTGTGACTGCTTTAATACAGTGGACCCTTCATATTGTCAGGATTTGACTACCAATGGATTGCCATGGCCCATATTATTCAATAGCATTGCGTGCACACGGACGTGCTAACATATCTATATGCATTTCGTGGCCATTGAATAATATGGAGTATGGCCTTCCAAGTTTTTTCCATCTGTAAGATGAGGGAGGAACTGAACCCCCATGGATGGGAAGAGTCCAATGTACTTAACAACTCAACTATAGATAACTGCTGAACTTCTAGCTTTGTTCCCTAACATTCTTGACCTTTTGACTGCATGACATCTGCTTTATCTCTTACTACTGACAATGCAGCTTGCTGATACCAAAACCTTGCTTCCTTCTAATCACAGCTCATAGACTCTGGGTACTTGAACTTGGTTAAAGCAAGACTCAAACCTGAACCTACCTAGAAAGAATATGCAAGGGGAGAAGGCAGATGCTACCCTGTGATTCTTTCTTTTTTGTTGCTCAGTATCCATTGATTTCATAGAAAGTGCTTAGTGTGGCCTTTAGAATTGGATCTCTCATTTTCTGGAGCGAGTCTGTTAGAATCCTGTTGTATTCTATCAGATATGTTCTTTGGGGTTTGTGGGGATGATGGGGGTTGGGATATGCTTTGGCTAGGGGAATGTAGATAGAGCTTGTTAGGGCTGAGCAGTGCCAGGTGGTGGTTATCTTGTGGCCTTGAAGGCCTTTCTTTCAGAGGCTTGGAATGCAGCCTTTAGCATAAGGGAATAAACGTTGAGGGGGGAGTGGTGGGGGGGGAGAAACGGGGAGAAAGAGGGGGGGATTTTCCTGCACGGGCTTTTGGCTGGGGGAGGAGTAGACAAGCATGGGGAATTTAGCTATTGCTTTTGTGGGGAGGGGTCAGTCTCAGCTAAGAAGCTGAATGATGTGGAATTGCTGATTCTGGAGTTATCAATAAAGTGCTGTTGATTCCTAATCAAGCTGACTGGTTGATTGTCCAGGGTTCTGGTCTCGCATTCTGACAGAGTCCCATCGAGTCAATCAAACAGAGCATCTATCTCCTATCAGTGTAGGATCTCTCTGCTATCCCAGGCTGTAGCCAGCAGCTAGGGGGAAATGCTGTTACTGAGGCACAAAAAGAAAAATAGGGAGGACAGGATGCAGAAACATGAAATGTTAAAGAAAGATGTCTTATGGATGATTTTTTTTGTGGGGAAGGGTTTAAAATTAGCCTAGCTCCTCAAGGTAGTTATTAGAAGCCTATATACTGGAGATGGGAGGAATATATATATACACACATATATATGGGAAAGACTGTGTGTGACAGAAAGAGAAGGAAAGAGGAAAAGAACTGAGTAAAAAGGAGCTGCCGAACACTGGAAGAAGCCTAATTTTAATTAAGAGAAAAGCTGCAAGATAAAGCAAAGAGCTTGGAGTTACATTCTGGGACAGTTGCATGTGACTCATCCTGTGCCAATTAAACTCAATGAAACATCAAGGGAAGCATAAGGGAGCTGAAAATGGAATCCTTAGCATTTGTGAGGCTCAGCCACATATAGGTACTAGAAAGACATTCCAAGACTTGAGTGAGAATCCTCCCACTTCCAACACACCAAACACCAAAATTGACAAAAGAATTATGTTTCACTAACTATAGAAATTTGAGGGAGGAAGGTCACATTTGCTGCCATAGAACAATGAGACTCAATCTGCCATCCAGAGGGATAGGGGCACTGTGTGATGGATAGAAGCAGAAGTATATCTAATTATGGAGCTGTTTGCTGGTATCCCCAGTGAATAGGACATTTTGTCACTCCCACTTGTCAAATCTGGCCCAAATCCAATTGTTGATTCCAACAATAGTGGTCTCTCCACGTTCGCTGGGGTTAGGGGTGAAGGACCCCCGTGAATATGGAAAAACCGCAAATAAAAACCCCATTATTCTTTTTACCTAAGAGAACACCTCTCCAGGAATTTCCTGACCCTCCAGTTCAACTCTATGGTCAATGTCTGCCAGAGGTTGATCACAGAATCATGCTACAGAACCTACAAATGCCTAGAGAAGTGTTTTCTCCTAGAGAGAATATATTAATCAAAACGGCAAATAATCAGATCCACCGAAGTCAAAGCTAAAAATGTGGAGGACTGACTATACAGTTGACCCATATGATCAATGGGAAATTGACAGGTCAACACTAATGTAATGCCCCTTCATTGAAAGGGTTTACTCCAGTTGGGACAAACAATTTGATTTAGGAAATAAAATGGGGAAGGGAAGAGTGGATGGAAATGTGCTTGTAGCCTGCATGCTAGAGAGAAAAGTGAGCTCTAAAAGAATCCATTGTTTTCATGCTAAAACACTGTGTTTCAGAGTGAGGAGAAGAGTCCTATGAAAACCCAATTAGTAATGATCTGGTTGTGTTTGATGCTGCTGCAGATGTTTCTGCTGCCTTTTCTCTCATCCCCCTTTTTTTCAATGATATTAGCAGCTAAAGAAGGAGGGGTGCAGACAAAAACCTAAGAGATACTGTCCAGACAACCAGATGATCCCTGACCTTGTTAGGTAGGAGTTTTTGATCTTCCACATGCGTGTAGTAAGAACTGGGAGACAGCTATCCCAGCCTCTATTTCAAGCAGTGATGGAGTAAGGTCATTTTTGATGCAAGACTTGATGGTCTTATCCCTGCTCCCTTAAGATATAGCCTAGATTCTATTGCTAGCTCCATTTAGAGTATATTTATAAAACCCCTGAGGTTTATCTGTTATTCTGACTCATGATTTGACAAGTGTTTCAATGGGTTTATTGTAGCAGGGACTAACCAGTAGGCTTCAGGACAATGTTCATTAAAACAGAGGGATGCTTTAGAAAAATGATCTGTCAGTCACCTGAAGCATGTCCCCTTGGGGCAACTTCTGCATTTTCCCAATCTGTTCTTTCCAGATTGCATGTTTAGATCAGACATTGGAGCCGAGAACATAAGGATAGGGATGATGGTTATCGAACAGGAAAAGAAATAGGAACCTGACCGCTGGCCCTGACCCTGGCTTCCACATGAGACCTTAAAAAAGTGAAGTTATAAGTTGTCAAGTTTGCACTGACCAGAATGAGAAAGAGGACACTCAAATACAATAGGTTGTGTTTGCCATATTTTGAAGTAAGCCATAGTTTCATACAGTGGCACCATTATAGGGCTGTGGACCACACCAGGTGACACCCTAAGGGAGGAGACACCACTGCTCCTCAAACATCTGCCTTTTGGCATAAATGGACTGGGTGTTCGCGTGTACCCCTTTAAAATGTTATAAGAGATGTGGCTTCACATTTTGAACTTACTTGAGCATCACAAATACTGGAGTAAAATGGAGTGTTCTTCCCTCACCTTGATGTGAATCATTTTTACTTGTGAGTGTGCATCAGCAATGACCATTGGCTCCACTCTATTGGGACTATGAATTCATGATGATTTTTATAGGATCTACTCTAGGAGCCAGTGTGGAATAGTAGTTTGAACATTGGACGATGACTTTGGAGACCAGGGTTCGAATCCCTGTTCAGTCATGGAAACCCACTGGATGACCTTGGGCAAGTCACACTCTCTCACCCTCAGAAAACTCAGAGTTGTGATAAGTAAGAAACAACTTGAAGATAAACAAAAACAAAACATCTGGGGTTCACAGGAGCATTGTAAATTAGGTTCAGGACCATGGATAGCTCAGTGCAAAAACCCTGTAAAATCTAGTTTGGGTTGACTATCCTGATGCAATATAGATAGTATCTACTCCTAGACTACACCACCTTGTTGTAGAAAATAATACCATATTTTTAAAGTGAAAATCGATTCTGCAGTCATGTGCATGACTAGCCCCAATTTTGTGTGTGTGTGTGTGTGTGTGTGTGTGTGTGTGTGTGTTAAAAATGCTAGAAAATATGCTGTGCTGGCCAGCATCAGTTCATTCTATTCCACATGCTGATACTGGGTGTATGTTGTAATGATCTTTTCCTCTTTGACTGGGGGCTCTGAAATTTTGTCCTGATCCTCAACCCTAGATGCACCAACATAGACCTTGTTTTTGTTTTGTTTTGTTTTGTTGGCAAAGCTGTACCCTATACCTTAGAAAGCCTTCCCTTTGTATGTGCATGTGTGAGAGAAAGATTTAGGATTCAGACAAAGGCACTATGCATATAATCAAAGCCACATATTTATTCAGGGCCGCAATCTCATGCATGCATACTGATGTCACTCAGGTTCATTGCCTGCAACAGCCAAATCCTAGCAGAAATCAATAAGGTTTAGGCACACATCCCCTCACTGACGCATCTCTAGGGGATTATGGCTTCCATGAGGTTACTAAGATTTGCAGCCTGTTGAAACCAATGGGATTTTTCTTCTGACTGGACATATTTAAGGTTCAGCTTAAACCTTCAAAGTAGATATGCTTGAGGTTGGGTTGTCAAGTATTTCAGTAGCTGAGCTGAAGCAGGTTCTCATTCTGTTGTTCAAACAAAAAGAAATGACCAGAAGAGCAAAAGGCAGTGAAATTGTGAGCTTTTCTCAGTGAAATATGAGACATTTAAACTCTCTCTCTCTCTCTCTGTGTGTGTGTGTGAAAATATCTACCAATCCAAATTTATATCCTCTTTATATCTGCTTCTATAAATAGGTACATATAGATAGCATGGGGGGGGGAAGAGATAAAAAGTTGGGTATGTAATGGAGTACAATTCCAAATGAAGATGCTACTGCTGCAGTCTTATGCATTCTTACTTTGTAGTACAAGCCCTTGAATGTAAGAGTTACCTCCAAGTACATATTGCCCTGCAAGTCTGTCCTGATTTATTTGGAAACAAATCTATTGAATCCCAAGTGGGATGTACTTCCAAGAAATCTTGCGTTACCTTGCCCTGTTATGTGTTTACTTATATATAATTGCATCTCATAGTTACTGATTTAGTTGGGAGTAGAATAAGTAGGTTTGCTAGCCTGAATGCTCTTGTGGGTCCAGACTAGAGTAGAAATAATGAGATTTAGGCAAGAGTGAATTCACCATTCCTCATTTCATTCAGTGGGTCTACTCCAGTTCGAAATAGCCAATAAGACCCATGCTTATTGACTTCCAATTTACTTGGCAGGAAAGTCCACTGAACTCCATGGGACTCGTTCTTGAGTGCTAGACTTTGAATCTTTTCTTACTTCCAAGTAACCATGCATAAGATTGCCTTGTGGGACTGCTGCGATTTACTTAATTTACTCTATTGATTGCAGTAAGACTCACTTCTGAATGACTGAACATTTGCACTCTGCTTGAGACTGCCCAGTGACTATTTTGATTTACTCAGGAGTAAAGCCCACTGAAGAGAGCCAGTATGGCATAGTGGTTTGACTGCTGGACTACAATTCTGTAGATCCAGGCTCAAATCCCTTCTGGGTCATGCAAACCCACTGAGTGACCTTGGGCAAGTCACACTCTCTCAGCCTCAGAAGGCAATGACAAACAAACCTTGCCAAGAAATCCCTGTGATAGGTTTGCCTTTGAGTGGCCGTAAGTCAGAAATGACTTGAAGGCCCACAACGCCAACAACAAAGTCCCCTGCATTGAATGCAACTTGTTTTTGCAGTGCATCTACACTGTAGAACTAATGCAGTTTGACACTGCTTTGTGTGCTGCAGCCCCATCCTATAGAATTCTGAGATGTGTAGTTTCACAAGGTCTTGAGCTTTCCCTGTTTAAGACTGCTGGTGCCTCACAAAATTCCAGATCCCAAGATTCTGTAGGATGGAGCCATGGCAGTTAGAAGTGGTCTCAAACTGCACTACTTATGCAGGATAGATATGTGAAGGATCTCAACTTATTTCCAGGCAGATGCCCATGAGATTGACAGCCAGCATCTGTAAGAGTTTGCAGGAGTTTGAGTGTTGGACTAGGACTCTGGAGACCAGAGTTCAAATCCTGCCTTGGCCATGGGAACCCACTGGGTGACCTTGGGCAAGTCCTACTCTCTCTGCCTCAGAGGATGGCAATGGCAAACCCCTCTCTGAAGGAACCTGCCAAGAAAACCCCATGATAGGGTCACCATAAGTTGGAAAATACTTGAAGGCACACAACAACAACAACAACAACAACAACAACAACATCAAGCACTTGGCACTGCCCCATGAGAGCCTATTCAGATTTCCTTGGGAGTCAAGCTCCTGCAGCTCTGTGATCTACCCATTGAATCCAAGGTGACCAGACATCCTTACCATCAAGGAGGACAACATGGAGACCATTTCAGAAAAAATGTAGGACATTCTAAAAGAAGAACTACAAAACCCAACATAAATATAAACCCATGCTTCTTAGTCATGCTTAAAAAGGATGACATTTTGCAATTTCTTCAGGAGAGAAGGTTGAAATGTCTGGTCAAGGAGGATGTCTGGTCACCCAGACTGCAAAGGAGGACAAAGCACCAAAAATGGAGGACATCCCCCCCAAAATCAAAGCTGAGAACACTCCTGTAAATATAAATCCATGCTTTTTTTAGTCATGTTGAAAAGGGAGGACATTTTGGGATTCCTCCTAAACAGAAGGTTGAAATGTAGAACATGATCAAATGAAAAGCTAAAAACCCTCATAGAAATATCAGTCCATGCTTCTTAGTCATGCCCAAAAGGGAAGACATTTTGGAATTCCAAGTGGAGGGAAGGTTCAAACGTCTGGGATCGTTCCTGGGAAATGAGGATATCTGGTCACCCTGATTCAGTTTTGGGAATGAGGACATAACCCAGTTTGATCCCGCTTTAAATGCAATGTGTCAAAGTGATGGAATTTTGGGAATGAGGACAGTGTGAGGCAGCTCGCAAGGACACCCCAAAAAGGGACTTGGATGCCATCTCTCCAAAACAAAAAGGCTGGCAAAGGAAAAGCCTGGAAACTGCAGGCCTTGAGCCAGAGTGGTGAAAGTGGGATCAAGCCAGGTCCTTCCTAGTGCGGCCGCAAAGGAAGAAAAGTAGCCAGCCGGGCTTGGCGACTGTGCATTCACAATGGGGAAATAATCCGGTTTGAAACCGCTTTAATAGTTCTGGCTCAAGGCGATGGAATTCTGGGAACTGTAGTTTGTGGTGGCCCCAGAGCTCTGCTCCACAACTACAATTCCCAGAATTCCATCATCTTGAGCCAGGACAGTTAAAGGGGTGTCAAACCGGATTATTTCCCCAGTGTGAATGCTAGCACCCCAGCATACACTGCAGAAATAATCCAGTCGGAGACCTCTTCAACTGCCCTGGCTTAGTGCTAGAGGATCCTGGGAAGGTCTGGTGCCCCGACCTTCCCAGGATCCCATCCCCTTGAGCCAGGGCAGTGAAAGCGGGATGGAGGCGGGTTAACTCCGCAGTGCGGATGCAGCCCGCCAGCCTGAGAGGCGCTGATCTTGCCAGAGGGACCCTCCGCCACTCAGAGGCGGCGGCCAAGCGAAAAGCAAAGAAGGCATTGGCGGAGAGAGCGCGCCGTGGCCAGAGCATCACCAGCCAGAGGAGGTCTTTGCGCTGATCTCCCCCAATATCATCCCAATCTGGGGGAAAGAAAAGAGAGAGCAAGAAAGCCTTGGAAAGGTGGGTAAGGGGGGCAATGCCCACCAAGCAGCCCCAGCGTGCCAGCGCCAGAGAGCCAGGCAGTCCAGCTGCCAGGCTCCTCCGCTCAGCCTCCAAAAGCTTGGGCTTTTGAAAGGAGGAGAGATCATGCCCTTCTTCTCTCTTGCTTCCCCTGCCCTCCTCCTTCCCAGCTCTCTGGGTCTGAGCCTTCCGATCCTCCAGGGAGAAAGAGAAGAAGCAGCATCGTAAGAGATCGGGGGAAGAAACTCCAAGCAAGGGCTGGCAAGGACCCCCCCCCCCCCACCCCAGAAAGCGACTTGGATGCCATCTCTCCAAAAGAATAAGAATAATACAGGCTGGCGAAGGGGAAAAGGCTGGGAACTGTCGACCAGGCAGAGACAGAGAGAAGAGGCGACTCCAAGCTGGGGTAAGTAGCAATGTTCCCTTTCCCTTTTTAGAGAGAAAGAAAACAGAAAGGAAGTGATGGTTTGATTTTCCCTTTCTCTTTCAGAAAAAAAGAAGAGAAAGGAGTGGTTTTATTCTCCCTTTCCTTTTCAGGAAAGAAAAAGAAAGTGATGGTTTTATTTTCCTTTTCCCTTTCTGAAAAAAAGAAAGAGAAACTGATGGTTTTATATTCTTATTCTGGCCACTTGGCTCCTTTTGGATGAAAGTGTTCTAACATTGTGAGGTCCAGGGGTTCAACTTCTTTCTCCAGTTGCTTTCTGATTATGTCTCCAAATAATAATAACAACAAAAACAACAGATATTAGCAGGGGCTTGGATGCTCAGCTGGGGTTTGCTGCTTTTGCTGAAAGTTGAAGCTATTTGGTATTGCAGTGGGGGGAAGAAAAGGTTTCCCATGCCTGAACACTGTGGACAAGGTGAAGAGGAATCAGATAGATAGATAGATAGATAGATAGATAGATAGATAGAGATAGATAGATAGATTCAAGGCACTCCCTTGGGCTAACTGGAGTGTTGCTCCAAAGGGAGGTAAGAGCAAAGGAAGAAGGGAGGGAGAGAAAGAAAGAAAAAGAGATGCAGAGACTGGCATGTTTCTAGTTCTCCTTTTCTGGCCCTGAGGTTGGGGAAGGAAAAAGAGAGAGAGAGAGGAGAAAATGAACACTGAAGTCCAGATGCTTGAACACTAAAACCCAGATGCTGTGATAGGTTATGGATGGCACCCCTCAAGTATCAGCTGTGATCCCAGTAACCCTGGAAGTTGGGTTGCGTGGAGAAGTTCAGAACTGGGTTTAGTTTGGCGGTGTATCAGCCAAGTAGAGAGTTTAAATGTCATTCTGTTGTGACTTCTTTTTTTGGCTGGGGAGGGGGTGGGTGTGAACAAAGCTGGCAGCCTCTTAAAATACGTCAGCTCCATACTTCTGTTGTCAGGATCTGAAGATAAGAGGATATTCGTGGGATGTTCACTTTGGGGTGGAAGATAAGCTGGTAATGCGCCTTATTGCAATTATTGTTACTATTGTGCCATAGCAGAAACTCGGTTTTATCTGTGCTTTGGCTGTTCAGATTTGCCCCGGGATCGGGATCCCTTGTACAATGAGTACAAAAGTTGTGCAGGTTCTCACACCTTACATATTATTTACACACAGTGCCTACTTTGGGGCCACTGCTTAAAAGTTTTCTCTCCTTGATAAACTTTTGGAAATTGGCTAGTTGAAGACTGGTGGTAGGGCAACATTTTTTTCCCCTTCTTAACTCCACTCACTTAAATACAGATCGCTCTACTAATATAAATTCCTCTTTTTTCCTCCTTCTCCATACTTTCCATTTCTCTATCTCATGCACACAACTATTGTACGCTCTACTAGTACTAATGTTATCTGTCCTCCTCTCTCTCTCTCTCTCTCTCTCTGACTCACACACACATTTTCAATATTCATCTACCATATACCAAAGAGAAGTTTAAAAGCCTCTAAAAAACCTTTATATCAAACTGGGAAGTGTCCAATGTACTTTGATTCAGTACCGAGATTAGCAAAACTCAGAGATCTCTGCTGCTTTCTGTGAGGTGGAAACACTGAGTCACAATAAATAATCAGACAATCTTTGGGCAGCAGCTATGGAGAAATGCATCATTTCTGGCTGTGTTTAGCTGTTATGGGTATCATTGGGAGATCTAGCTGATGAAAGCAACATATCTCTGGAACCCTGAAAAAAACAAACAAAAGTAGGTGGGAGGGTGATTTTGAGTCAGAAAATGCCCATTGGGAAAGTGAATAGGGAAAGCAGGGCGGGGAGGCATAAGCATCACCACTACTTTGATGTTCCACAATGAAGATCCTTAAAGGTGCCTTGGAATATTGTATTTTTCAAAAAATATCCTATCAGGGCTTCATTATGTCTATTTTCATGTATGATGTTGCTTTCCACAATGTGTCTGTGAACAGCCAAAACAATCAGAAATACTCCTTTATATACATTTTAAAAGGGTGTGCTCTCTTTTGTTTGAATGCTTTGGAGTTGGACTGACTATTCTTCCTGAAATGTTGTTCCTCTAAGCATTGGATTGCTCACCTATGAGAGAGTGAACAAACTTCGGTGCATATATGGGAGTAGAAAGTATATAGTCTAAAATAGCAAAAGTTCTAAATGGGAAGGAAGCATGATTGATAAGCGAACAAAGAGTGTTCCAAAAGAGGGAGGGGAAAATCAAATTCTTAAATACCGGGGCTCAGTCTGCCAATTTCAGTTTCACTGTGTGATTGAATAAGCACGATCATAAAAGTTATGACAGTCAAGAGCACAGTGGATGAAAGAGCTGCCAGAACTTTTTTTTTAAGGCACAGGAAATATCTACTAACTACCTAATTACATGAAACGTGAAGATATAATGTATGTTTCTGGAGCATGGGATACAAGTGGGTAGGGTCACTCAGATGGACTGGGAATAACAATAAACTGGTAACTAATAAGCCCAATACCTTTTGTTTCATGAATTATGCCATTGAGATATGGGCAGGGATTTTCGCATTGATCCACTTGTATTATTTCTATAGCTCAAACCATTCACATGGTGATACTAACGTATCACGTCCCCATCCCAAATGGAGTTCATTCAGCATTCCGTCAGTGGAAGGGACTGTGTTGAAATGGAAATTAAGGGAAGAGTAGGAGATAGCAGCAAAGGCAAACTCCAGCAGGTGTTTTCAGTCCATTTTAACTTGGAAATGTATTCTTTGAGTTTGAAAGATTCTATCATGATAATAAACTGGGTTTATGAGACTTTCATCTGCCTTCAAGATTTCATAAGAATTAGTAATTCATTCATATATGAGAATGTAGGTTAATCTGACATAAAAGTATATATTAGACATCATTGTTTGAATGTTTTTGGATTTGCTATGGTTACCCCAAGATGTTTTTATATTAGACTTCTGTAACCAATGAAAGAGAGTTCTTTTAGCATAAATACAACATAGGGGTTGTGAAAGCCTGATATGGTCTTGGCATCGAATGGACTTAAAGAATGAAGTTTACTTTAAATTCTTGTTCATTGCCTTACAGTCCAGGTTGATCTCCCAGTTGCAATCTTCCTTCTGTGAAGTTGGGTAGTGAAATGGGTGTGGTGTTCAAGACTGAAACTCAGTTTCCTGTTCAGTCTTGATTGAGAAACTATGCCTTCATACAATCTAAAATGAATTTATGGAGTGTTCTGCCAGATGTGTGGTGATGGCCACTAGCTAAAATGTGTGAATGTGTTTTCAGTGACCTGTCAGTTTATGACAACCCCATGAATTCCACAGAGTTTTCTAAGGCAAGTAATACTCAACCATGGTTTTGCCAGTTCCTTCCCCTGAAATATAGCCTGCACAACATCTGGTTAATAGACAGTTCTAAAAGAGGATTAAACAGATTTGTAGAGGAGAATCCTTTTCTTGTCATACTTAGGTATATGGATTCTTTTCCTACTGTTCAACAGTGGAACACATTATCTCAAAGTGTGGTGGAGTCTCCTTCATTGAAGGTTTTTAAACAGAGGCTGGACAGTCATCTGTTGGGAATGCTTTGATTGTGCATTCCTGCATGGGAAGGGCTTGGACTGGATGGTCCTTGTGGTCTCTTCTAACTTTATGATTCTATGGCTGTATGGATTTTGAAGGATCAGAAGTGGCATGCTTCTCCAGGAAATAACAAAGGGAGAGTTACTGCTTTCATCTTTCACTTGCAGGCTTCCTCTGATAAGATGCTCAACTGCATGTAATGTTGTTGTAAGGCACCAAGTTCCTTCACAGGATCTGTTAAAGTCTCCATCACTGTGGCAGTTTCACACACTGAAAACAAGTATCCCTATCCAGATTCTCTTTTGTGTATGAACAGTATGCTAACCTCAATGTGTTATTACATGCATAACTGTGTTGGGTTGTTGCCATGTCATGTTGCCATGCTGTGTGCGACATTACCCTTGGAATGGGAATTAGATATTGGCTATACCTTTTCAACGTATATACATATGCGCCCATCCAGTAGAGGATTTCTACTTTCCTCCTGTTTGGCTATATTTGAGAGAGTCCACACCTTTCTCTGTGTTAACAGACTAAGGTGATAATCTTTTATTTGGTTTCTTGTATTAAAATAATTGCAACTTTAAGAAATTCTCAAAATTTTACAACAGCACACCCCTTTTTTTAGTTGAGAAAGCTATTATACTACTTGCTCTGGATCTTCAAAATAGGGCAGAAAAGAAACCCGTGGCATAAAAATAGTGGACTATTTTAAACCCACATGCACACACACATGCACATGCATATACATATTTTGGAAATGAAAAGTAATACCAGAAAGAGAAACAGAGACACAGAAAGGTATTACTTGGAATTTGAAAGGAAGATAAGAAGAGTTTCCCTAGTAAAGATAGCCTAACCTTTAAGAAAAGATCAAGGGACCTATGGAGAATAGTTCAGATAAATATAATGCAGCTGTTAGGATAAAAGAAGCTTGTGTACAAAATATAAAGAGAAAGGACTAAGGAACATGAAGCATGAGGGATTCAGTTGGCACTATAAAATGAAGGTCAAAATGTGTATATTTTCTAGACTCCTCTGAATAGGTTGCTGACATAAGAGCCTACTGGATAATCAGTAGTTTGATTTATTTGGCTTACATTCTCCAACTCCCCAATCTCTCTGTTTGGTATTCCCAGAAAACTATTGATTCTGTAGAGGAAAGCTAGATTGCATTTGGAATAGGTTCAGAAAAGACCCAGGGACCAGTGGGGGTCAGTAAAGGGTAAAGAGTTCTCTGTGGAGAACACCTTTCTTTATGTTAACGGACTAAGTTGCTATTCTTTTGTTTGGTGTCTTGTATTGAAATCATTGTCTAATTATATTTTTAAAAAGAGAGGAAGGAATAGAAGACCCCCCCCCCCACACACACACACACAAACCCCGCAAAATTTTCAGGCACTTCAGACTTACTGTTTAAGGTGTATCTTTTGCACTGTTTGAATATTCTTCTAAAAGTTTAAAATATGTCTGCTAGTATGTATGTTCTGCAAAATTGAGGTAGATTCTTCAGAGAGCTGGCGTTGGCTGTAGATCCCTCTCATTTTCAGTATCTTTGATGCAGACCTGGGTTTGCTGCCATGTAGTGTATGAAACTGCCCACATTTGACAAAGTAAAGGATTAAGTCATATGTGCAATGTATTTTGAGCGTAAACCTTGTGGAACAGTGAAACTTTGGAGCAAATCTTCATCACCTTGAACATAAACTATGTAATTGTCTGCACACATACTCATCAGTAATGCCCATTAAGTTCAGGAAAACATATTTCATAGAAACTAAGGCCAGAACTAGAGAGCAGGCATGGTGTAGTGGTTTGGCCATTGGACTAGGACTCTAGAGAGTATAAATCCCCACTTGGTCATAGGAACCCAGTGGGTTATTTTAAGCAATACACACTCTTTCAGCCTCAGAGAGAGGCAAAGACAAACCCCTTCTCAACAAATCTTGCCAAGAAAAAATCTATGATAGGTTTGCCTTAGGCTTGCCATAAGATGGAAATGAGTGGAAGGCACGGAACAACTTGGACAGAACTGGGCTGTGAGATTTTATTCCTATGCAAGTTTAGAGCACATTTAGAGTCGGCGTCGGCAAACTGTGGCCCACAAGCCACATGCAGCCCTTAAGACCACAAAGTAGAGCTTTCAGATACTGCTGCCCATTTATAAAAATTTTAGGTGATGCACCCCAATCCAACCAGAAATGTGCCACTTTTCTTCCCCACCCAAAGTCCTCAATCTGTCCTTCTAAACCCTGAAACAAATAAAATGCCAAGTGACAGCTAAAGCTGGAAGTGATGTGATATTACCTCTGACACACGGAAATGTCATGATGTGACCCACCAGGGGGAATGCTGGGGAGTTGTCTCCCAGTGCATTTGATGTCTCTGATTTAGCAGAGCATACTTACAAGCACATCTGATTGTTGCAAGAACATTGTACACACCTACATGGGAATACATCTCACTGAACTCAGTGGGACGTCAATCTTTGTAAAGATGCTTATGAACAGGCTACAAGTTAGTCATATTAGCAATTAATATAGGATAATTTTGGCCCTCATTTTGGTACCAAAGAGAATGATTTGTTAATAGCTGAAGGTAAGTGTTCTATCTCCAACTCACCTCAAATGAACCTAGAAGTGAATCGACTAGAAACAAAATAGCCAGATTTTAAGGCGTATTCAATATATCTTTTGGTCCATATTTAATCATTTGGCCTGGCATTCTCAAACACAGCTTGTCACAGACCAAGATTGAAATGCATCGCTATTTTTAGTGACTCTAATTTTTGTGTTTGCTAAGATCCCTCTGAATAACAGCTGTGATGACCAAACTGTTACTGCTGAATGGTTTATATGTATGTGTCTACTAAAATAGTTCTGAATGTAGTTGTCTGCTTGGTTCCAGCTTCCAGGAGATTTTTCCATTCCTCTGAATGCACTGTATAATTTCCCACTGTTGTGTTGTGCCCTCCATATGCTCAGGCAAACAGCTTGCATGTTACATTTTCTGTCAGTTTCTGAAAAAGCCTAGATAACTCATGCCACTTCTTGTAGTTTTAAAATACAAACAACTCCTTGAAAGCTGCCAGGGCTGGAGAAATTGAATTTTTAATTTCTTCTATCGCTCACAGTGTCCAGTTGGTTGCTGCTAGCTTTGCACTACTGAGAGGATTCTGGGCATATGGTCGCTTTCCTTCTGCAGATAGTTTCTCAATCGCTTCATCAGGTTGCTGTTCCAAAAGTCTTCTAGCAAGGTTGCTTCAGAACAGGAAAGAGGATTATTGGAAGCAGCGGGATTCCTACCTAGAGCATTTCAATCTTTGAACAGCTTGCATTGATAAGAGTAGGCTGGAGGCTGTTACTTTTTTCACAGGTCCCAGAATTCCATAGCATTGAGCAGTGGCGGATAAAGTGGTGTCAAGGTGGATTATTTCTGGAGTGTGGATAAAATCTATGTGGGTTTTTTAAACAACAACAACAACAAGTTAACTACTGACTAAGGCAAAGTTCTGAGGCACTGGCAATGTTTTTTTAAAGTATGAGATTCTGTGATCCACAATGTTACAATTAGAAACAAAGAAAGGCCATCACATTTGGAAAGTAGCAGGACAACATGCTTTTGTGAAGGCATAAAACCGGATGTTTCTAATCCTAATGATTTTTTTTAATCGAACTAATGTTTAAATGTTTTTTTAAAAAAGAATGTTTGTAATAATACTTTTAGTTAAACTTTTATTTTGAAATTTGTAAGGCACCATGGGTTCCTTGGTGGGAGAAAGACAGGTTTAAATTGAATTAATTAATTAATGTTGGGAGCACCATCTCTGGTATATGCAGCTTTGCTTGTGATTTTTGAGCTGATTAATTACAATGTTAGAAGTGCAGAAATGGAAATACCATAGACCCTCCCAATTCACAGGGGATCTGCTCCAACCCCCCCCCCCCGGTGAAAATAGCAACTCACAAATATTCAAGTCCCATTGAAAATAATTGTGTGCGCGCCACCATTTTATCCCTCCCTGCTTGTCCTTGCTGCAAAGAATGAGACAGTGGATTCCAAGTCCGCAAAAAGGGAGGGACAAGTGTATAGCTGTTTTTTTTGTCTTCATATTAGTCCAGGAATTATGATGTGGGGTGGACACATCATCCTTCACTCCTCTGCTTGCTGGATCTGCAGCCTTTCTCTTGGTATGGCCAACTGGCTTTTAATGTATGTTTTAGGGCATTGGACTGGAAAATGGAGTTTAACTACAACATCATAGCTATATGTCAGATGCAGGATCTTAGCCATGGTGTAAGTAGGGATAAGCAAAAATAAAATTCCACTGAATGGTGCTTTCTATAGCATACTTTAGCTCAGGGTTTGAATATCTGAACCCTGCTAGATCAATGGTTCTCAACCTTTTATCCTCCAGAAGTTTTGAATGTCAGCTCCCAGACTTCTTAAGTGCTGACCATACTGACTAGGACTTCTGGGAGATGCAGTTCAAATCATCTGGAGGATCAAACAGTTTAGAACCACTATTTTAGATGATGGACTATTACTTCCATTATTCTTCACTACTGGTGAAGCTGGCTGGGGCAATGGAAATTAGAGTCAAACAACATCTGGAAGATCACAGGTCCCCTTGCCCTGCTTTACAGGGATGATTAATCCATCACTGCTGATACATAGTTATTTTTGCTGTTATGGTGTTGTTGGATTCAGCAGTCTCCTTGAATATAGTCCTTTTGTACCACTTGAGACCTGATTTCTTCAAAGCTGAAATGCATTTCCCTTGATCATTTGCATATCTGTGATGCTTAAAGAGCATTTTATGAAAGATAAACCATTGACAAAAAAGGGAATATGTTAAAATGTATGTAATTGAATATACACACACACAATGTGACAAAATGTGTACATTAGCAAAAACACATTAACATAATTTCAGTTTGGGGAAGCAAAAGGAAAGTCTCACAACCTGGTACAAGACAAAGATGGGAAGAAACTGCAGGAGAGATTAAGAGAAACATAAAATGAATCTGAGAGATGTTCAAATCCTACAAAGACAAAAAAATCAGTGCAGAATCAACAGTCTTTGACTAATGTCTTTTTGTATATGATGGTCACAGATGAATTAGCTGACTGTGGTGGCAGTTTTAGGAATGGCAACAAACTTTATACTGAATGATGATTTTGGGACTCTGTGTGTCCACTTTTAACCCACCCCTATTTTTTATAGAGTGCATCTTCCAATGCAGAACTTCTGTTTAAAAAGCTGACTATAAACTTACGGATGACCAGAATTCAACAACAGAAATGTGTTGTCAGGGCATGCATGATAAACAAGAATGCAGTGTTCATTCTTTCAGTTGAAGTATCAAGGGGACTAATCGTAATACCAATTTCATCTGTGCCCAGTAAAGAATATCTCCTTTTGGCCTTTAAGAAGCTCTTACAGGAAGACATAGCTGTTGTTTTCAATCTTATATTTCTTTTGTTTTTTATCCTACAAACAGGTTCCAGCAGGAAATGGACCTGAACGGTGCTAGAATAGTGACATAAAACTCAAACCTGAAATGAACCAAATATGTTATTTAAGCTCCAAAGGCTGCTGGTAGATTTTGCTATTACTGTTGCATCTGTCAGGAGTGGTGAGGGGGGACACAAAAAGAGTTGGAAAGAAACTGCTTCTGGGTAAGCCAGCCAGAGAAATTATATTGGGTGCCACAGCAAAGGAAGTGAAAAGCAATATGCTCCTTGCTTTGTATCTTAAACCGTATCAGAAGCAGTTTTTAATGTTGTTAATGGTTGTCAAGTTGGCTTCAACTTATGGTGACCTAATGGATGAGAGATCTTCAAGAGGTTTTGGTATTAAGAGTCTTAGTGAGGTCTTGCAAACTCGGGGCTTATTTTGATTGAGTCAATCCACCTGTGTCTCAGTCTTCTTTTCCTGCATTCTGTTTTTCTAAGGATTATAATCTTTTCTAATGAGTCATATTGTCACTGATCTGGACATAGCATGAGACAATATGACTCATTAGAAAAGATTTTGCCCATGATATGTCCAAAGCAGTACCAAGAATGGGTCTGCCCATGGTGCAGACAATAAGTGGTGCACTGACAGATATATTTCACCCTTAGCCTTGAGGGAAAGGTGCAGGGTCCCACTATCATCATTCCATGTCACACTTCACATTTACTTCTATCTCCTTCCTTCCCTCCCTCCCCTTTTCAAGAAGCACCATATTGAACCCAAGTACCCTCCTCTCAATCTTTCCCTTCTCTTCTTCCTCCAGCTGTGTGCTGCTCCTCCTTTGCCTCTGCCCCATCATTTCTCCTTGCCTTCTCCTCTCCCACTATCTGTCCCATCTCCTCCTGTCTGCCCCTTGGTAACACATCCCTGTGCACTTAGCAGAAATCCTAGATGCTCTCCTGCATCACAAAATCCTAGATGTCCTTGTATCAGGCATCAAAAGACTGCAGCTCTGCCCAGCAATGCATACATCTGTCACCAGGATTTGCAGCTTAGTCTTTTCTCTCCCACACCCAGCCATTTATTTTTAATTTAGCCCTGGCTTTGTTTTTTTCTAGGGGGGAGGGAAATGGACTGATGTCTCGAGGCTGTTATGCTGCATAAACAAACACAGAAGGACTGATGATAATTCCATACCATGAATACAATGTAGTTTAGCAATCCCAGGTGTCCCACTTTAGCCAGGATATTTGTCTCCTTGAGAGACTGCTTGAGAATAGTCCTCTATTTGAAGGCATCTTCTGTTGAGTGATGACTGAGGTGTCTGCTCCAGGTTTTATGCTGAGAACTTTCCAGGAGTTGAACCCTATACTTAAAATAGGTTCTGTGCCTTGAATGGTTCCTTTAAAGTATGAACTAAGACACTTCAACACATATATTGCCCCACCGACATGAAAGTCACCTTTCTATGAAGAGCTATATCAAGTCCAGGTTAAACACTGAAAGACAGGAAAAGGTCAAGTAGTAGAGATGTTGCAGTTGTATCTGGAGATCAGAAAAGCAGGTCACCTGATCATAGTCTTCTCCGTTATGATGAGGTGTATTGCATTTCTCTTTGAATTGCAGGATATGTTTCTAAATTTGAGTGCATGCATATAAATTAGCAGAGGCAGACTGGTGCCTTCTTTGGGTGATGCATTTTTTAATTTTTGGAGATAAGGAAGTGACAATCTTAATTGTTACCCATCCAGACTCCCCAAACACTTCCATTTCATTTGTACCCATTGTTACTTTATAAGGTTTTGCTCTAATCCTAGAGCAAGGGCAGGTTATATTTAACCTTCAGATAGTTTGGACTGCAGCTCCCACTGTCCTTTGTGTCTTTGTCAAGTGGACATTGGTAAAATATCTGCTGCGCTAGAGGTTCCTCACTCCTTTCTTGTGGTATCCTTTCTTCTTCTTTAGGTTCATTCCTTTACCACCCTTAGGACTTGCTTTGTTGATCCATGGCCTGCTTCATCCCACTTCTTTTATGAAACATGCATTTTTGGCCTAAAATCCCTATGTCTTTCTCCTTCCAAACAGCAATAACAAGAGCATGTATATTTCTATACCGCTTATCAGTGAACTCAGAACTTACATTCTGTAAGCTAATTGCCCCCAACAAGCTGGGTACTCATTTTACCAACCGACAAATGGATGGAAGGCTGAATCAACCTTAGAGCCCCTGGGTTCAAACTCACAACCTTGTGGTTGCAGTACTGGCATTTAACCACTGCGCCACCAGTGCTTTCAAATTTCTCCTAGAACATCCTCACTTATGAGACCATAGGTCCTTGCCTCACTTATGAAGCCCTAGGTCCCCTTCTTGCTTCCACCTTATCTTTTTCCTAGCCTCCCATCCACTTCATATTTTCTGAGTTCAATACTCCCCCTCTATAAGACGTGGACCAAAATGCCCAGTATTCCAGTTTTCCACCTTATCTACAGTTGGTAACTTGGGTGCAGCCATTTGGGTTCCATTTTGGAGAGTATGATTTTATTCCAGAAATATTTCAGGAGGGATTTAGGGGGTTACATGGGGCGGGGTATCTAGGACCAGCCTCAAACATTTCTTTTTTGTCTGAGGTGGAGTGAGTAATTTCTCCCACCCTTCACCAAAATCAAACTGTGTGGAACACAAATTGAAACAAGCTTGATTGACAGATGGAAACAATGGCAGTTGGTAACTTTTACACTATTCAAGATGCTGACTGAACAATAGGTTCTTTCAGGTTTCTACTAAATTCATCATGTCATTGGAATTGGAACAACCAACCCCACTGGGTAGAGAATTCTTCCTACTTCCAGAAAAAAAGTACCACAACTTGTGCACAACCCTACTTTGCCCTATTGTGTGCTGTAGGGGGCAATGTGTGAGCCTGCCTAAGTATCCATATCTAATTACTGAATAGCTTAGCCACCTGAAAACACAGCAAAATTGATAAACTAAAAACCATTCTTGCAGTATCTGTCTGGCTACTTCAGTAGCTCAGAAAAAGGATGAAGAGCTTCGGTTTCTTTTATTCCTAAACAAAATTTCACATTAGTGTGGGCATTCCAAAAATAAAAACTTGAGTTATTAAAGTAAAATCAAAACATCTTTCCCATAAAAACAATAAGAAATTTCATGATTCCCCTCAAATAGATATTTCTTTCACAGAAAGATAGCCTTCTCAGATGTCAAGCCCAAACATAACATAGGCGGGATATAGACCGCCAATTTGGGGCGGTCTGGCCCCGCCCCTTTCCCTGGAGTATCGGGGCTTCAGCGGCTACACCGGCAGCCACTGAGGCCCCGATCCGCCGCTTTTCGGGCTGCGAGGAAGCAGCAAAACGCCGCTTCCCCGCAGCCAGAAAAGGGGTGTCCCTGGGGCTTCAAGCCCCAAGGACACCCCGCGGCGGCGGGGAGCAGAGAAAGGGGCCACTTGGCCCCTTTCTCATTTAGTCCACTGGGCGCAGCCGTCTGAAGGCTGCGCCCAGCGGACTAAACCCGGAAGGAGCTCCGAAATGGAGCTCCTTCCTGCTCCGTGTCCAGGGCGCACTAAGCGCCCTGGCACGGAGCTACTACGTCATGGACGCGCCGCCCCATCTAGATGTGGCAGGGGCGTGACGTACTCACGGCGGCGGCCGTGCGGAAGGGCCGCCGCCGTTTAGTGCGTGTTCACCACGCACTGGGGTTAGGGCGGTGCGGAAGCACCGCCCTTTCGTAACCCTAGTGCGTGGCGAACACGCACTAAACTGCCGGTGTGTAACCGGCCATAGCATCCTTTCCCACACCCTCTCCCCTTCCACATGTAAACCTTAATACAGTACTTTAGTTTTTGCAGATATGATTTTCACTGAACATTGGATACTGGTTTGGCTTTTGAACAGTTAGATACACATATTTTAAAATTATGTTACTGTTCCAATTTCTTATTGCTAGGCTTTCTTTTTTGAAAAAAAGAAAGACCATAAAAATGCATTCATTGTCTCTCTTTTACCAGACTTTCAAGGCTGACTTTGGCAATACTAGAATTGATTGTATACACTAGTATTCCAAGCAGCCTTGATTCTGACTATCTGATTTCTGTGACTAATACTTTATGTAGTGTTGTGGATGGTACAGTCCTTGCTCTGCCTTGATATCCACTCCTTCCTTTCAGCGAAGTTAACCAGGAAGCAAATTATCAATTTCCTCTTCCTTTTGCAATAGAGTGCTACTTTACTAAGAAGAAACTGATGGATTTGCCCATGTCTTAAGGATGGGTAAGAACTTATTTTCAGTTCCTTTTTTTAAATCAGAATTTGATTCAGTATATTCACAATGGCTTGTAGTCTATATCAGCTATTTAGTTAAGTACACCTCTTCTGGCTCAACATCCCCCCCCCCAATAAAAAACCTTATTTTAAAAAAAAAACAACCAAAAACCATTTGCCAGTGCATTGATCACTAGCAGAATGAACATCCTTCTCCCCATGAAGCTAATGCCTAGTCCAGTACATGAGGAAAGTTAAGAATGTGTGAATAGTGTCACAAGCATGATTAGGTAGTGATTGTGAATATGGAACAGTTACAGATGTGTAAATCTAGGTTACTGTTCTGTATTCATGATCACTACTTAGTCACAGTTATGACACTACTACTATGTCTGTTAACTCCTTTCACAACCTAGTTTACCAGGTATCCATTGCTTTAATGTTCATATTGTATGTTTGAGCACTGGACTATGACAGGGTGACCAGGGTTTAAATAGCAATACAGCAAGTACATTTCTATACTGCTTATCAGTGCACTTAAGTACTTCTTAAGTGGTTAACAATGTGTAAGCTAATTATCCTCAACAAGCTGGGTACTCATTTTAGCAACCTACAGAAGGATACAAGGCTGAGAGGACCCTGGAGCCCTGCCTGGGATCAAACTTGTGGCTGTGAATGGCTGCAGTACCAGCATTTAACCACTGTGCTACCAGGGTTCCCAGCTTGAATCCCAGCTTGGCCATATAAACCCATTGGGTGACCTTGGGCAAGTGACATACTCTCAGCTTCAGAGGAAGGCAATGACAATCCTCTTCTGAAGAAACTTGCCAAAAAAACCCAAACCCCATGAGTTTGCCCTAGGGTCAACATAAGTAAAAAATGATGTGAAAGTACTCAACAACAACAAAGATGACAAGATCATCAATGGCAAACAAAGCCAATTCAAAAGAGGACAGTGTTTTCTGAGTAACTCAAAATTTTCAAAACTCTCTGGCTGATTCACTGAAACAGTACTCTAGTGATGGTAGTGAGGTGCTTGTTGATGCTGATGAAGGTGTTCATGAAACAACAAAAACAAAAATCTCCCTGTACTGCCTTGATGAGAATAGTTCCACTCTTATTTTGATCACTGCCACAGTTCTGAACAATATTGCATTCAGTGACAAGTGTAGACACTTCTGTTTTTCCTTCCTTCCTTCCTTTCTTTCAGTAGCTTATTACATATTATAACTGATTGATTACCTCGCCCAAAGATTGTCTTGCTTTATCAGTCGCTGACTCTTTGGGTCATTAATTGATGCCATGGTCCACTGTTCATGACTTCACAATTCATCTCCATACAGGAAATTAGGTTGTCACTGACAATGGATTAAGACATTGTCGAATGCATCCAACTAGTGAGAAGGATGCTATTGCACACACTACTTGGAACTCTGCACACAAGTAAATCAGGTAGCACATAGACAAATTATTAAAACAGTCAAGACTGTGATTGAATATACCTTTCTGAGTTTATGAAGCATATGCAAAACGTGTTTCAAAGATATAACACACAGAAAGAGCAAAACTGTTTTTTATGCCTAGGAAGGCTATGCAGAGGCAGCCCACATTTTTTAATAATGTAAAAGACACACTTGCCAGGTCCTATGCACTCCATAACAGCTGAACATTGAATGCCGTAAGCCACGAAGAACTTTTTTTTTTACTGTAGCAGTGCATAATAGGATTGGTGTATACATGGACAGCCAAAAAGATAAACAAATGGGCCATTGAACAAATCAAGCCTGAAATATCCCTAGAAGCCAAGATGATCAAATTGAGGCTGTCATACTTTTGGCCACATCATGGGAAGGCACAACTCATTAGAAAAGATAATAATGCTAGGAAAGGTTGAGGGTAGTAGAAAGAGAGGGAAACCACATTGCAGATGGGTAGACTGAATAAGGGAGGTCATGGGCATGAATCTACAAGACTTAGGCAGAACAGTGGAAGACAAGGGATCTTGAAGATGTCTCATTCACAGGGTCATCATGAGCTGAGGTCAACTCGAGGACAGTTAACAACAACAAATTCTTGCAACCACTGAAGACTGCAGAAAGAAGCAGGCGGAAGGCCTAAAGCTAAGACATGGCATTCCTTCATATTATTTAATATCCCAGAAATGTTTAATAGGAAGGAAGGAAGGCCCCATTGACTGTCTTCATCCACTTTCGCAGTCATCTCCTCAAATACTCCCCTCCCAAGTAACTGGCACCTGAAATACATTCATGTACACACAGAGAACAGTGATAGCCCTTGGAATGAGCAGGATGACCCTACATGTATAAAACATGCCTCTCATTGATAAACTTTCAAAAGCATTGTTATGATGAACAGCAACCTGGAATGAAAATGTCAACCTATTTGAATCCTGCCTAAAGCTAAGATGGCATCACCCAGAAAAGAGGATGCATATCACCCAAAAGAAAATACCCATTTATTGTAAGAGCTGTTCAAGTATTGCATAGACTGCCTTGAAAAGTGATGGACTCTCCCTCTTTGGAGGTCTTTAAACAGAGGTTTTATGGCAGTTGTAATAAAATTGCCTCTGTTTTTTGCCCTGTGTTGTGTCTCTCTTTCATATAAGAGGGCAATGTAGATCATAATTTTTCAGGTTAGACTGATATTTCATCATGTGCCTTTCTGCACAAGGACTTGCAACTTGATCATGATTTCTTCATATTTAAGCTGTAGTATGGAATGTGGTCAAGCCTCATTCATTTCATATAATTATGCCTGAAGAGTCCATCAAACTTTGATGCAGTTTTAAATAAAAGGAACTCCTACATGCCTTTGTAGGAATACAATTCTCTCAAAAACGAGTAATTCCCAAAGGATCAGAAGGTAATCTAGGTAGGTGGTAAGAATGCATCTGTCTCAATATGCCATCTTCTTATGTACTGTATCATAAATTTCTCAGAAATACTTACCGTACTCTTTCATAGATGCAGAAAATAATATGTTGGGATGATATACATCAGCAGTAAAAAAAATGAGCAGATGGACAATTTATAAATGTTTGACAGGAGCCACCTGCAATTTTAAAAACCAACAAAGCAAAACAAAGGGCTGATTCATGCTTACTGGCATCTATATGGATGCATCTGTTTTGTGACATCTTAAAACACACTTCTAAGCCCATGAGTATGAAAGTAACATGTGGGTGGGTTCATAGATATTGTTATTTCACACTTATTGTCGAGCCAAGAACAGAACTTTGAAAATTATAGTTTGGGCTGCAACTTCCTTAACTTCCAAAGGGCAGAATCTGAAACATATAAAATTGAAAATGAAATGATAAAACATAACATTATAAAATGCTAAAATACTAAAAATTAAAATAATATACTAATATACTGAAAACAAAATTCTCATCAGTCATTACCCATCATGACCACCTTAGGCACACTCAGGAGAGGCTGAGATAGTTTGATTTTGTTGTTCCTAAAGAAAAGGGCAAGATTCTGCTCTCTCCTTTCTTCTCCCCTTGTGCTGAATTGAGTGCCAACTACTTTTGCAAGTTGAACTCAGTTTGCAGCAATGAAAGTAAGCAAAGGACAAAGGGAGAAAGTGGGAAAAGGAGAGGGAAACTGAGGCATTTTTAAAGCATCTGAAAATGTGAAATGAAAAAGGATTAATCATGACTGTCCCTACCAAAACAGGGCAGTTGGAGCAGGGACATAGCCAAGGGGGGGTCTTGGGGTCCGGCCCCCCCCTTCCATTAGAAAAATGAATGGTGCATGCCGCTGCGCTGCTGCACCCAAGCCCCATTATAATGGTGGCACTTAGTCTGGACCCCCCCCCCTTCCTAAAATCCTGGCTACGTCCCTGGTTGGAGGGTATGCATGCAAGCTGAAATTAGAGTGTGCCTATCTGTACAGTCCGAAATGGTAGTCCCTGAGCTGGTGCCAGTCCCCAAGCTATGCTGATCCCTGGGGTGTTTTTTTGGAAGGAAGGGAAGTGTATCAAATGGGCACAAACATGGCAATGGTCTGTGTTACACTGGGGAGGGGGAATGCTGGTCTCCCACATCATTCAGCTTAAGAAGCACTGGTTTGGAAGACCTCCCAGCTTTATTAGCTCACTGGATTGTTTTTATTTAGATTTAAGATATTTGAATTAGCCTTACAGTTTTGAAACCCATTGCTCTAGGTAAGATAGGGTGACCATTGGGATCCCCACTTATACAATCTTGATGAATTTTCAGAAATGCCCACAGATCCCCCAGCTCTTGCAGGCTTGCCACAAAGATCATGTGCTAAATGAAATTTCAATGCAAATTCTATTTTTCTTACCACAGCTCCATAGCATGTGTCCTTAGGGAGGTGAAAGTCTGTCAGTTTCATTTCCTTTGCCTGGCTCTAAATCCCTTGGGCATCCACATCTTGTCTCAGTTCTATGTCAGTTTTTTTGCCCCCTTCCCGCATAGAAATTTATGGTTTTTAAAGAGTATTTTTCCTAATCTATACATGTTTATGCACTGTTCCTTAAAGCTTCTTAATGTTTCAAATGCATGGTTTTTACCTCTGAAGATTTTTCAAATGTATAAATGTTTCTGTGTGTTTTTCCCATTATTGAAATGCACCACAGGTCTTGGAAGGATAATGTTATTTTATGTGAACCCAGAAAATTTATTTTCCATCCTTGTGTTCTCATCTCTTTTTTCTTCCATTCTTCATCCATCTCTCCTCCAGCATCTTGTGAAATGTTGTTCTCAGGCTCATGATAGCAACAGAAAATCTTTCAAGGGACATAGAACAATCGCAAACGATTGGATATTATCCATCTTAATCTCCATTCCTCTAGGAAAAAGCACACCTATTTTCTCTCTTTCTCTATCCCTGAGAGCCTTTATCTACTATCTTTAGTAGTATTATTCTGAATCTCTTGCAGCTATTCTCAACTGTGGTATGCCATACTGAGTTCAGTACTCCATGTGGAGTCTTATCAGTTGCATATGCCTCTACTGAGTTCAAAAGAAGTAGTAGTAAAAAGAAAGAATAAAATAACATGCAGGTTTTTCCAGGATTAAGTAACACATTCTTTAAGAAAACAGTTTCAAAGAATGTGTTACTCAGTCCTCATTAATCAAGTTTATATTTTGCTCTTAATACCAACCCTGTATTTTATTGTTGTTGCTAATTTTTGTCAAGTCAGCTTTGACTTAAGGAAGCCCTGTGAACAGAGAAACCTTGTTATTAACAGCCTTGCTCAGGTCGTGCAAACTCTGAGGCGTGGCTTCTTTGTCTGATTCAATACACCTGTAATGTGGTCTTCCTCTTTTCCTAATGCTTTCAATTTTACCAAGGATTATTGCCTTTTCTAGTGAGTTATGCCACCTCATGATAGGTCAGAACTCAAAATCACACAGTGAGTTTCAGAGCTCACAAGAAATTAGAAATTAGATGTTCCAGGTCTAGGTTAACCACAAAAATATCCCAAACAAGGCTTGTTGTTGGTGTTATTGTGTGCCTTCAAGTAATTTCTGACTTACAATGACCCTAAAGTGAACCTATCATGGGGTTTTTTTGGCAAGTTTTTCCAGAGGTGGTTTGCCATTGAAAACCTCAGAGGCTGAGAGAGTATGACCTGCCTAACGCCACCCAGTGGGTTTACATGACCAAGCCAGGATTCAAACCCTGGCCTTCAGAGCCATAATCTTAATACTCAAACCATTACCCCACATTGGCTATGGTACCTCTTTTTAAGTAATACTTGAAGAATTGTTGTTGTTGTGTGCCTTGATATCATTTCTGACCTATGGTGACCCTAAGGTGAACCCATCAAAGAGTTTTATTGGCATGCTTTGCTCAGAGGAGGTTTGTCATTATCTTCCTTTGAGGCTGAGAGAGCGTGACTTGCCCAAGGTCACCCTGTGGATTTCCAAGGCTGAGCAGGGATTCAAACCCTGCTTTTCAGACTTGTAGGCCAGTACTCAAACCTCTATATCACACTGGCTCTCTGAATGCTATATTTAAGCATTCAGCAGTGAAATACACTGTAGAAAGAGGATTTGACATTACTTGAAACTGGGACTTTATTCTCTGATGTTCATCTCCTCCAGTCATTCACTCTGTGAATAGAACTATCTTGTATACGACAAAGAAAAACAAGTCATTTAACAGTGTGTATAATAAACCATGATCACCATTTGTCTATGTGCATTAGTTGTGAAAAGACTACTACATTACCATTGTAGCTTTTTTTTTCTATCTCCCATCCCTAGCTCTGCCATACTTGCTAGTGGTGCCTATTTATTTATTTATTTATTTATTAGACCTTTATATTTATTTAATGGGTAAATGGGCATTTGCTTTTTGACACATGTCTTCAAAGGGGCATATAGCATTTAGGTTTTTCCTTTCCTGTGTTTGCTTCAAGGACGTAAGGGTCCATACAGTTATGCAAACATTTAAGTCTGAAGGGGCCCCAGCACCACTGGACTTACTGTTCATGGTGCTCCATTTGCTTGGGCACCTCTATTTCCATGTGCCTCTTTATGTCAATGGTGTATTTTGAAATGTAGACCTACACAAGGGCTCTTTTCACATTATACAACTAGAGCAGTATGATTCCATTTTAACTCTCATGGTGACATTTGATTGACAGTTTTGGGAGGGGTATTTCGAATTCTTTGCTGGAAATCTCTAGTGTTTTGACAAATCGCAAACACTAACATCATTGGATGCAGCTGTGGAAAGCAGAATCATAGCACTATGACTGTATGATGTGAAGGGGCCCTAGGGATGTCTCCCATAGTTAACAGCCCCATATAGATTCCAAAAATCAAATATCTGTATTGATCTAACACAATTTATACCACTTTTCACCTCTATAGGTACATGAGTTTTGTAAAGCTAATGTGTATCCAAAATACACAAAATACGTGTTGCAAACTTTTAAAGCTCCACTGGCTTTTTCATAAGACAAATATGTTAAAAAGCATACAGGTGGGGGGGAAAACTGGCGATGTTAGTCACAAGCCTGCAGTTTGAAGATATTGTTGTTCTCAGTTCAGATGTTGTTGGAAGGATATTTATGAAGGCTGCCCCCTCCTCCTTCTGGCCATGTGGGTACTTCAAGGGGGGAAAAAAAGTTCCATTAGCAAGACCAAAAAAGATGCTTCTTTTGAGATCCAAATTGCCTCAGTCCTTTATGAAACCACTAGCTCCTTAGTTAAGTAGAGAGCACTGAATTTTTAAGGCAGCCCTGCATGTTTATGCATCGGGAAAAAATTAGTTTTGGTAAAACATGACAAATGTAGTCCAAATTTTAAAGAAAAATGCTTTACCTTTGTTGGAGGTAGAAACTTCAAATGGTAAAGTTTGAGGGGTTCTCTCTATAAGTTTCTCCTGATACAGCTAAAATGTGGTATTTTACAACCAAAACGCACAAAATACATGCTGCAAGCTTGTAAAGCTCCACTGGCTTTGAACCATTGCAAACCATGGCTCAGCTACACCACTGATCACACCAGTTTCAGACCCTTGATCTGCATCATGTAGATGTCGCTATAATTTAAATGAAAAGGCTTGTACTAAACTGAGTTACAATTGTGGTGCTTCCATTAAATAGGACTGTGGATTGGGCTACCGCAGAGTGTAAATAGCTTTCATTGCAAGATTTCCTTGCTCAGTGATCTGGTGTCTTTTCACACATTTCTCCTTGTGTGTAAACAACCATTTCCAAGCTAACCTGGCCTGTCATTCACAAAATGTCAGGTCTGATCCTTTCAAGTCCCCATCATTTCATTTCCTTGACAGTTGGTAGCTTCTGTTCTTTGCCACTTTCTCTCTCTATGTCTTTATTTCAGCTGCTACGTTTTCACAAAGTTTCTATTTCGTACAGCTGAGGTGATCATCCATTCTCCCAGGATGGCTCCGTTATAATTAGAACAAACCTACAGTGCGATTGATAGGCTATTACTAGGGCAAGGGGAAAGGAGAACAACAACAACAAACACAGAGAGAACCAGCTTTGCAGCTCACATAATGCAAGAGCAACTCCACTGAAATCAATGGAGTTATTCCTGCTTAGGTGAGTGGTGAATTTGAATTGCAGCTAGCGAATGGCTTCCAGCCAACAGTTTTCTCTTATTATTTATATAACACATCCACCTTCCAATCAGCAAGTCTTTTGAACTTAGAATAATAAGCCAGTCCAGAATATTTGGTGTGTGAGTGAGAGGTCTTTTCTCCAACCTTTTTCAAAAGCTACACTTCATCTTATTTTTATATTATTATTGCCACCGAAATAAGACATCACAGCAGTTTATGGGGGCTAAAAATAAGCAGTGAGCAGGTAGTGAAGTAAGGCAAATTACAGTGTGTCATTACTTCCTCAGATTTTCAGTTTGTTTTATTTTTCTTTATTGGTTGGTTGGTTTCTTAGAGGAATCATCTCATTTTGTGGTTGGTTGGTTGGGAGGCACCACAATTTGTGGCCAATTTCTTTTCATGCCCTCTTGTGGCAGGGGTACAGCAGGGATGAGCAACTTCAGTGAGCCTAGGGTAGTGATGGAAATATTATCCAGCACTATAGATTTCCTGACACTCAGGAAACTGAGTCGGGAAGAATCAAATAGTGGTGAAAATTTTGCAGGTTCTGTCCAGCATTCGCACATCCCAACTTGTTTCTGGAAATTATTCTACATGCGTTTATAGAATAGTAAAATGTGTTTTTTTGGATGAGAAATATTGCTTGCAAAACATTGCTTTCAGGCTGCTACATGTGTTTTATTTTTGTGCAACATTACTGTTTTCTATACAAACCTCTCCCTGGCAATCTTCTGCAATAAAAATCTTATGCTAAAGAAAACTTGTGCAAATAATAATAATAATAATAATAATAATCTTGCACAGAAAATAGACACATGAGGCTTTGTGTGTGTGTGTGTGTGTGTGTGTGTGTGTGTGCAACATTGATGTTTTATGTGCAAGGTTGTTGTTTTGTGAGATTGCTGGTTTTGCATAGAACACAGCAGCCTTGGGACCCCCCCCCCCCCCCAAAAAAAAACCCCACAAAAAACACTCATGGGGTCCCTGGAAACTGTGCTGTTGTTTTTGTAAAAACCTCCACAGTACTCATGCAAACCACATACACACCACTAATAATTTTGTGAAACACCTCAGCTTCTGCAAATACAAGGTGAGAACTGCACAAAAATATTTATCCTCCCCCCCCCCCCCCCCGCAAGCAGGGAGAAAACTGTGGAAATTACTTCACTTTCCTTGTGAGAATGGAATAGTCAAAAATTTGCATTCCTAGTCAGGGGTCAGTTTGTTCTGTGGAATATGTGATCCCCTCCTAGCTGAAATTTGATGGTGGAAAACTCCTTTTGACCAACAGGAAATGTTTATCTTAAAATATAGCTAAATCTGGGCAGAAGATTTATAGGAAAACCTGGGGTGCAAAAAGTGGTCTGGGAATATACAGGCTAATAGGTTTGTGTTCTCCATCACTGATGTGCACAGATGAATACAAGTATCCATACTGAGAACTTCATCACACGAGGCAGTAAAGCAAGACGTCAGCACAGCTGCTCAGTACCTATCACACAATTCCATTCAGTTGTTGCTTTGTATTTTTCTGTTTCTGTAGTGCACCTTTTAATTGATGAGGAAAACCTGACAATAGGCTCCTAATATTACTTCTACTCCACTACCCCCCCCCCCCCCTATGATAGGTCCTTTCCATGGCAGTAATGATTGACACGTGGCATGATGAGGCATAATTCTGCTGCCCCACTCTCACTCTCCCTGTTTCCATACAGACCAAGATGATTTTTGCTCCATGTCTTTCAGTTCTTTCATTTTTGTATTTGCTGTAATTACGTAATTACTACAAAAATAAAAATAAAAAACCTGAAGGAACAAAGTAAAAACAATTTCAGTAAAGCCATGCATGCGATGAAAGTGCATGCAGAGCCAGTGTGGAACCAACTATGGATTGCCAAAGCAGAACATTCATATGATTGCAGGGATGTGTAATACTGAACTTTTTAAAATCAGTATCTTCCTGTTTGCTTCTCAAACATGATTGTTACAAGAAAAAAGTTCATGTGATAAAGTCCTGAGAGTGAGTAATTACCTGCACCTGGACCTAATGGTAAGGAGATTTTTACCACTCTCATTATGCATGTAGGTGCCATGCCCAGACAGAACGTGCTGTTTCGGTACTGTGCCATATGGACATATCATTGCATACCCCGTGTAAACAGCAGCATGCCAAGATGGCATCCACGACATGCAGTAGGACTCAGGAGCATGTGGATGCTCTGCTCTCCCGATACCTACTTTTGGCCCCATGCCGGCACAAAGTGCCAGTCTGTACTGAGCTTAAGATATGTGTCACTGTGGCCAGGATTGATATCTCAAGGGATGGACACAGTTAGTGCAAGAGCTTTTAACTACAAATGCACTCCTGGCCACCACTGAAACAGGAGCTTCCATGTTCAGGATTGAATGAGGAATACACCCAAGTTGAGTACCTACATCTTCAGGGGGAATGCGGCTCCATCAAATAGAATATGAATCCCTTTCCCCTGATCTGTTCTTTGACTTACTAGGAACACTTCTGTCTTGTCTGGTTTAGGTTTGACTTTGTTCATCTTCTCTAGTCCAGTTTAGGATGAAAATAGCCTCATTGGATTATGGTGAAAAGGAGTCACAGAATTTTTAGGGGTTTTTTTCCCATCAGAGATGGACAAACCAGGTCAGATGTTATGTACCCACCTTGACTGACTGGAAATCAGGTAAAACAGCATGGAAAACTTTCAATAAGCAAAAAGCCCCCCCCCCCCCCCACACACACACATACACAACTCCAGAATTAAAAGGGAATGCCTAGTTGCATATGTTCATTTGTCCACATGAATGCACATTTGGAAGTATTCAGTACATGTTTATATAGAGATATAATTCATCTTTCTATAATAGATTGTAATCAGAGGGCCTGTGTGTCTTACTGTTCAATTGCTATATAAACTGATAAGTAATTTCAAAATCTCTGCTCTCCCTTCTTAAAGTGCTTCGTGTCTATCCCAGGCTTGGTCTGAACAGTCCTTATAAAAGTGGATGCCAGCAAGAAGAGAACTGTCCTATTGAAAGTGGGATACTCAGCCACCAATTAGTTTGAATTTAAAGAGTTCCTGCCCCTATCTATGTGGGTTGAATTTCCTCAGTGGCTTCAACCTAGGGAGTGACTTCTTATTGCAAATAATACCTCATCTGGGAAATGCGTCTCCCCAGTATCTAAATGAGTCATTAGAAAGAGTTTTTCAATTTGATCCCATGTAGCTTCTGGTTATGCTAGAAAGCATCTGAGCAGCAGTAAATTAACCCCCCTTTTAGCTTCATAAGTGTCCATCTGCAGCAACAATCACTTTTTCTCTTCTGTGTCTTTTGTTCTTTCGCAAATGTGCAAAAATGTGGATTATTTTTCCCTCCCCCTGCTGGTTCTGCTGACAGAGAACTTTCCCCATACAGCTTTATAATTGGGTACCAGGCTCTTTTGAAAAGATACAATAGCAGCAGGGTACATTTAGGGATTCCACGAGTGTTAATAGAAGATGAGTGTTTTTGTCTTATTCAACCCCATTTTTTCATTAGATTCCTTACCTAATATTTTCTTCATTTACATTTGCATTCCAATACCTGCAAGACTTTGCTTTGATCCTGGTAATCTGCAATAGAAAGCTTCTTCCTAATGTATGAAGCTGTTGGTCCATCTTTCTCTGTGTCATCTATGGATGGACAGATCTGAGAACCATCGTGGCATAATGTTTTGAGTGTTGGATTATGACTCTGGAGACCAGGGTTCAGTTTCCTCCTTGGCCATGAAACACACTGAGTGACCTTGGGCAAGTCACATGTTGTCAGGCTCAGGGCAAACCTCCTTTAAACAAATCTTGCCCCCAAAAAACCTCCATCATAGGTTCACCTTAGGGTTGCCATAAGTTGTGTAACTATGAACCAGGGGAATTGTAATTATCTCAATTACTTGAATTAATTCACAGAGGCAGAATTCTTTCTATTATTTTTTTTATGGAAAGATTCACGAATTTGCATGTCATTCTTGCACAGAGTCCATGCTAATCTTCTCTGTATTGTTCCAATTTTAGTATATGTGCTGCCTCAGGGTGGGAGTGTATAACAGCAAAATCAGCACTCAGCAAATGCAAATGAGAAACCACCCAGGGTCAGGGGCTTTCCCAGCAGACAATGATCCTCTTTTACATATCCCCCTACCCTGATGCCCTGCCATGAACAAAAGAACAATACACAGATTAACATGAGAATCACTCCTCCTTACCCAGAATCACACAGTATATATATACCCACTCTCTTCCAGGTCAGCAGTCTCTGAAGATGCCAGCGAAATGTCAAGAATAAACTCTTCTATAACATGGCCACAGTGCCCGAAAAACCCACAAAAAAACTATAGTGTCTACAAACACTTAGGGCAAATCTATACCACATTGAACAGTTCTAAGAGTAAAGAGATTCTTCTTAATGTTTAGGTGGAATATCTTGTCTTGTAATTTGAGCCCACCGACAAGTCTCTGGAGTTGGAGAAAGCATGTTTACCCCATGAGTTCCTTTTAGGTATTTAAATGTAGTTATTGTATTGTCTCACAATTTTCTCTTTTCCAAGCTACTCAGCTCCCTAAATGGTTCCTCACAGGCAGTGGCATCACTGCCTGGGGTGTCACTTGGTGTTGGGGTGGGACTTTTGGGGAGTGGAGCAAAATTGTCATACCCACTCACCTCACTGCCATATGCTGCTCTACACATGGGTAAAATGACATATACTGCACTTGGCCAGGTGTAATCCCTCTTCTGGGGAGTCACACATAGTGCAGCCACTGTTCACAAGCCTTGGTTTCAAGACCCTTTAACATCTTAGTCACCCACCTCTTAACATGTTCCACCTTATCAATGTCCTTCTTGATCTCTGTTGCCCAAAAATGGACACAGTACTCCAGGTGAAGTATCACCAAAACAGAATATAGTGGCACTACTACCTTCCTTGATCTAAACTTCCCTTGTGCTGCTCAGGATGTAAATCTTTCTTAATTTTGTTGTGAAATCCAATAAAAGAAAGAACTCAATTTTCTCCCCTTTGCAATAAAATAAAATAAAAGTAAAGTTAAACATAACAAAAAATAATCATTGAAAACTGTACTGTTTCAGTGGGCTGTTCACAATATGGGATTCACTCTGCATAATTTTTTAAATGTTTTTTGTATAGGAAAGTGTATTTTTGGGTCTATGAAGGAAATGTCTTTGCAGCACAGAAAGCATACAGAACAGAACTTTCCTATGCCTAAAGTTAATTTTTTTGTGTAACCCTTTAATCCCAATGGTTCAATGTGGTTGAATTTTGCCCAGAAACATTAAAAATCTTGCAGCATCTACATTTCCGCCCTTGCTAATCCTGATAGAAAATACCTTCTTCCTTGATGATGAGGGAACTGTTGAATCTATTTTACATCCCTAATAGACCCCTAGTTCAGTCAAGCTATTATTGGACCTGAGGCAGAAAAAACATCTGACACAATTCTGCCTTACCTGGCAGTAAAAATCCAGTCATAAGAATTTAAATAAGTAGCCAAATCTCACTCTTTTATGACAAACCATGAAATGGGATCACCCATTTCCATGTCTTTGTGAGACAAAACATGTAAATCTTTCCACTATAAATAGAGGTATAATATAATGACTTTGCAGCCTATGTGCATTTGTTTAAACTGGGTTTAACAGATTTATTTTTCTTCTTGTCATCTTTGAAAAAACAACAACATTCTATCTCGTTATACAGATGTGTATTCCATCCTGTGAGGCTCTTCCCAGCAAAGAAAGAACATATCCAGGAATAAGTTCATTTTTGGATCTTTAATGAATAATGTAGGCACTTGAGTCTGCCTGCTTTGACTACAATAATTAGTGCAGAGTAAACAAACACTTTAGGTCTTGCTTTATGAATGGTATGGTGCCACTTTAAATATTAATATGTTTTGATTGAAGTGACCAATCAATGATAACCGAGCTTTGGTAACAGCTACAGTCCTATAAAAAAATCAAGCAGATTAGCAAAAAGTACCACTATTTTAACCCTTTCCCACCTAGAACTCTCATTGTTATGGTGGATCTAAGCAGGAAAAAGAAAGAACAGTTTACAATGGCATTACTGTATAGAGAAAAATCAAACAGGAGAGGGAGCTGATACAAAGCAGCTTCATTTTCTGATGTCTGTACAATTAAATAAATACCTTATCTGGCTCAACCAGAGGTAAATATCTCAAGCAAATTTGCCTAATTATCTAAATCCTTTTTGTCTTCTCATTCCCTTCTCTGCATATTTTCACATGCTGGCCATTAAGATTGTACTGTTCTGCCTGTTTTTCCTGCACAATGTCAAAGTTCTAATTAGATTTGCTACATATGAATCAATGTTTCAGAGTAGCAGGGTAGGAGGGGATATCACACCACAGAAGGACATGATCTGATGTCAAGCAAGACCTTTTGATCCTATATCTAAAGAAGTCAGTGCTTTCATGGTAAATGAGTGTTTAGCAGAATTCATGATGTATACCAGTTTCCATGCTAAAACGTAACATAAATACAGCCATTTTGTAAAATGGCATCTCCCAGATGGTAGCAGGCATTATAGAAAGGCATATAGAGGTTATCTTCATAATTAGCAATCGGAGTTAACAAAGCCTGAATTCACTTTAGCATTCAATACATTTCTACTGGGAAGATTCATATTAGGGTGAAGCTTAGGGACAAGCAGCTCACAGAGAAAAGTAGAAACCACCACCACCCCCAGCAGTTAATATGACTATTTGGCATCTCTCCCCCTTAAGAATTCTGCCTCTTCCATGAAATTTTCCTTTAGTCCCCACATTTCTTGCAGACATGGCTGGCTTCACGACGCTCCAGGGGTTTGGTGTTGACACATTGCATGCCGCCAGAGTGCTTGGGGTTGTGGCTTGGGGCTGCGGCAGGGCTCAAAAAGCCAGCTTTTTGCCAGCCCCAATAGGAGCAGATCTTTTCCACGCCTATTTTGGCTGGCTCTACAGTGATTTGGGGCCACAATTGGCCCCAATCCACTAATCCCTAACTGTGCAAAAAAGTTGTAGCTGAGCTGTTGTAGACTTGAAAGCTCCTGCTTATACGTCTTTTGCACATTTAGTCTCAAAGGTGCTTTTCATTCTAGTTGGATTCTAGTTGGATTAGAAATACCTAGTGTTTCTAATTTTAGCATGTGAGTAGCTGTCCATTACTTTTAGAACTATGGAAGGTTTCATTTCCTTGAACCACCTGCATATTCAGAGCTAACCCTATGGCCAGGTGTTATATGGCATTTCTGTTTCAAATAGTGTATTTAGCCAGATTATTCAGGATGTCGTAGCAACCTAGTTGTGTTGTGTTTTCACATCCCAAATTGTGTTGAATATGCAACCATGTGCCTGGAAAGCATAACACACCATTTTAAAAAAGAACTACACTCATCCCTCCATATTTCTTGGGGTTAGGGGCACAGGAACTCCCATGAATGTGGAAAAAACACAAATAACAAAAACACTATGTTTTTGATATTTGAGAGAACACATCTCTAGGAAATTTTAGGTCCTTCAGTGCAACTATGTGGTCAACATCTGCCAGACATTGACCATAGAATTGCACTGGAGGAGCTACAAATGTGGAATGTCCTCTCTAATAATCTCTAGGTCCTTCAGTGCAACTTTTGGTTAAAGTTGATCAAAGAGTTGCACATGAGGACCTAGATATTCCTAGAGAACATATTAATAAAATCTGTGAATAACCAAAGCCACAAAAGTCAAAGCCACAGATGTGGAAGGACGAGTGTAGTTATTTTTTGGAAACTAGAACATGAATCCAGAGTATCTAATTTTATCTACACCTTCACTTTTTATCCATGTACCCCAGCTATGTACCCCAGCTATGGTGTCCCATAGAATTAAATGCACATATTTTGTTTTTCATAAATTCTGTTGATGTTTGAACAATTAAAAAAAGGCTATGGAGATTATCACACAGGCTTTTATCTTGTCGCTTTTCTGATGGGATAAACAAGAGTTTAAAGATGGTTCTTACTGCATTCAACCATCTGCATTCTGTCTGCAACCCAGGTTTATCCTGCCATTTTTCGTGCGATTAATAAAAGTTCACCAGTGGAAGCAAATGAAGGGCTTCTACTTTGGTGTATACTCAGATGGAAACATAGGTTTAAGTGCCAGCTAGAGTAGACCATTGGGATCTTTGGGAACTTGGTAAATCAAGGTCTCTCTGGCTTTTCTTCGCGAACGTAGACTCATCCCATGCTTTCTACAAGTACGTTGATGACTAAAAAGACCAATCCTAGATAAACAAGTCCGGTTGCAGAAAGCACAGCAGAAAGTCTCCTTGAGTGATGTTTCTGGGTTGTGGTTCTTTCTGCATTGTCGTTTCTCTTCGAGACTCGTTCAGTGAGAGCTTTCAGAAAAGGCTGCAGCATTGTAGATAGTGCGTCTCCATGCCTCTCGATGCGAGGCCAGGGCAGACCATTGTTGGTGATCGATTTGGCCGAGCCTGAGATGTTGTTTCAGGGAGTCCTTGTATATCTTCTTTGGGGCGCCCCTCTTACGCTGACCCATGGCAAGCTCACCATAGAATACTATTTTTGGGAGGCGATGGTCCTTCATCCTAGAAACGTGTCCTGCCCAGTGCAGCTGCATCCTCAATAGAATAGCCTCAATGCTAGTGATCCGTGCTTGTTCAAGGACAGCAACATTTGTCACATAGTCAATGCATATTTAGAATTGTGCGTAAACAGTGCTGATGAAAGTGTTTGAGGAGTCGTAGGTGGTGGCAATAGGTGACCTATGTTTCACACCCATAAAAGAGAATAGACAGTATATACACACTGATTTTTGTGCTTTGCCTCAGGTGTTTGTTACTCCAGACTCTTTTGTCAAGCCTTCTGAATGCACTATATGCCTTTGCTAGTCTGTGATCGATCTCTTTATCAATCTTGGTGTCTGAGGAGATGATGCTTCCCAGGTAGGTGAACTGCTGGGCGGATTTAAGCACAGATTTGCCTACAGTGGTGTGCGGATGGTAGTGTTCTTCCTGTGGTGCAAGCTGGTAGAGAACTTCCATTTTCTTCAAACTGACTTCCAGCCCAAAGAGCTCTGCAGCTGTAACAAAATAAGAGGTCAGGCGCTTCAGAGCTGCTTCCGTATGGGCAACGAGGGCAGCAACCTCAGCAAAAAGCATCTCATGGACTAGATAGTTTAGAATCTCAGTGTGAGCCCTCAGGCGGCTTAAGTTAAACAAGCTACCACTGGTACAGTAGCGTATATAAATGCCTTCTTCTTCGAGATCTGCTGTAGCCCTTTGGAGCATCATGCCGAAGAAGATTGTAAATAGAGTTGGAGTGAGAACACAACCTTGTTTCACATCATTAGTTATTAGAAAGAGCTCCGAGAGAGCATCGCCATATTTGACTTGACCTTGCTGGCCTTCATGTAGCAGGATAATCATTTTAAGGAATTTGGGGGGGGGGGCATCCTAGTCATTGCAGGATCTGCCACAGACCTTTTCTACTCACAGTGTCAAAGGCTTTGGTGAGGTCGACAAATGTTACATAAAGTATGTTCCATTGATTCAATAGACCTTACCTGGGCTGGATCCACACAGGCCAGAAAATCCCAAGAGCAACCCAGAGTATTCTGGCCCCAAAGCTGCCCCGACATCGATTGTTATGTGGGGCCCTCCATTGGGTTCTGGGTGGCTCTGCACACATGCATCCTACTGTGCCACACACACAGCGCTTCCACTGCCACAGCAAGTCACTCAGAATGTCAGGTGACACAGCAGGATGCATTGTAAACAGCAACTCAGCATCACTGTGGGGGGGCTCAGGATCTTCAGGGAAGATCTGGAAAGAACGGTTTAAAGTTAAATGAGGCTTTAAAAACCTTTTAATGGTTGTTACAGTGGGTTCAGTGTTGAACTGCCCCAATGTTGTCTGAACAGCTTGCACCACAACTGAGAATTTGGTCCTGTGCCATCATTGATGGGGGAATAGTGGGAAGATATTTTATTTGGTCCATGCAGACATGGCCCTAGTTGAAGTCTGCAACAAGGTTTAGTCCATACAGCTTGATTTGCTGTGCTCCATTCTGTCTTTGCCAGCACAACCTTAACAAGTAAAGTAGAAAAATAGAATCACTTTGGCCATCCAGCCCAACCCCCTGCCATGCAGGAATACACAATCAAAGCACCCCTGACAGATGGACATTCAGCTTCTCTTTAAAAAAAAATACTTCAAAGAAGGAGGCTCCACCACACTCTGACACAGCATATTCCATGGTCGAACAGCTCTTACTGTCTGTAAGTTCTCCCTAAAACAGTTTCTAACTAAGAACAGTTTATGCCAAGGCACTTTAGAGTAAGGCAGAGAGAGAGAGAGAGAGAGGAAGGCAACACTATGACTGTTCAGCAACCTTGAATAGTATGAATCGCACAATATTAGAAACCTAGTG
The DNA here is from genome assembly GCF_019175285.1 of Sceloporus undulatus. Taxonomy (NCBI): domain Eukaryota; kingdom Metazoa; phylum Chordata; class Lepidosauria; order Squamata; family Phrynosomatidae; genus Sceloporus; species Sceloporus undulatus. Next base: position 19,964,893 of record NC_056524.1, read on the forward strand.
AGCAGCCATGCTATCAGTAAGCCAGTGCAAACACTGTCTCATTTATATCTCCATGCAGCTACATTCAGAGTAATTGGGTTGTTTGTTTCAACATATCCACTGATTGACATGAGGTCAAAAAAAGGACTGCACTCCTATTCTTCATAGCAAGCATTGTGCAATGGGGTTTGGAGTGGAGTCATTTTGATCTGAATCATTATGCATTATCCATTCACTCTGCATTGTTGAGGATGGAGTCTACATGATAAAAGCCACATTACCGCCATGCTGGGCTAATGGAAATGTATGGGCAGCATGCAAAAGCAGTTTTGTCCACCTGCAAATATGTGAGACTTCTGGAATCAGATGAGGAAGGAAAACAACAGGTCAAAACCTCGACACAAAAAGGCAATGTGAGCCCAATAAATTGCCAGATGTTGGCTACACAGAGAGTTTTTAAAAAGGCAGCAGCGATTGAGGTTAATTTACCCTGTGTAGAGCATACATAAGACATCTAAACTGATAATGGAAAAACAATATAAAAAAAGCCCAGTTCCATTGTTTCTAGTTGTACACTGAGTTCATCTTTCTCACTGCAAATGAATATTAATGGAGAAAGCAGGGAGGATAAAGACTCCAAACTACATCTGGAGACTCTGAGCTACACTAAGAGAACACCTCTAATGAGGCTGATGAAAAGCTGCAGTCTCCAAATATCTCCATTGGACATTTCAAACCAGAGCCTGGTTGGTGCTTTATGGTAGTGGTTGCATTTTTCCAGGGTAATACAACAGGGGTGAGGGAAGGCAGAAAAAATCTACCAGCTCCAAGCAATCTGTTTCTCCCTATTTCCTTGACAGTTACTGTGCTTGTGATGTCTTAACTCCTGCTGGCCACACATACACCAGCAGAGTGATATCAGCATCGTACATCAGCAGGACTTTAGCCAGGAAAGCTGGTGTCTATGATGTTGATGGGGGAGGGGAGGAGAATGAATCTGCTCTGGACTTTAGATCAAACTTTAGTTTGAACCCTTCTCCCAATGCACATTCGGAATCTTGGATATTTCCTTTGGAGTTAGACAAAAACATGAAGCAGATTCACTGCCTCACTATCATCAGAGCCATCAGCCTGTGCTTATTTTGTCTTATTATAACCCTATACAGAAGAGATTTCTTAGTATAGAAGAAAGCCAGACAGAGAGCAACGGACACATAAAGAGGGATGGCAAGGATTTATTGTTACCATGTTTCCTCCTTTACAAGGACAGTCCTCTTTTTGAAAGGACAGTCCTCTCTTTGGACTGATGCAAATATAAAGGACCATAAGAAGGGAGACCAGGATCATGACTTTGCACATCAATCAAGAGCTACCCCATGACAGAGGACAAAGCAGACATACAGTCATGCCTACTATGACAAGATATATTGGCCACACTCCTGTTGCATACACCAATATTGTTTTTTCCCTAAAACTATTTCCAACCTATGGAGACCCTATGGTGAACCTTTCAAAGGGTTTTCTAGGGCAGTGTGTGACTGACCCAAGGTCACCCAGTGGATTTCCGTGGCCAAGCACAGAATCAAACCCTGGTCTCCAGAGTCATGTGAGATTATCGCACCAGCTGTCTTTTCCTGATCTGGGCATAGTCTGAGACCAGGCTGGGACCATATCTTATTGCACAGCTCCGTACCCAGATTGTTATCATCCCATGCCAGATCGGGACATCTCCCGTACTGAAGTAAAAATTCTTCTTTTCCATTCTTAGCAAAATAATGGGAGACCTTCCAATCAGCTACAGGATGATAATGATCTGGGCCCAGAGGTGTGCGATAACATGTGGTCCCAGCCCAGTTCAGACCATGCCCAGATCGTGAAAAAGCAGTGCGACAATCTCCATAGTCCAATGCTCAAACCACAACATCACACTAGCTCTCATACACCAACATGACCCTTTCTTGAACTTGCATGTCTAAATGAAAACATTTTTGTGCTACTAGGCTTTTAGAAATTGAATGAACTGGGCTTTTAATGATATGCTGTGCATTTTTATGGTTTGCATAATCTTTCCAATGAATTTTAATGTTTAATGTTTTAACATTATAAATTGTTTAATTGCTTTTAATTAACTTTTATCAAAGTTTTGTATAGTTTTTTAAAAATATGTATTGTTTTAAAAAGCTGCCTTGAGTCTTATTATTGGAAGAACAGGGAGATATAAATGAATTAAAATGATGATGATGAGGTAGAGGATGTGCACTATGATGGCCGTTTCAGAAAGAGATATCCACTACCTCCTTGCTCAATGTTCCCATTCACTGGTGCAACATATCACGATGGTGCTAGAATGCATTCCTATGACCAATTAGCAGCTGATGGAGCAAGGAGCCAACTGGGCTCCATCTTGGTTGCAGTGGGACAGCTGGAAAAAAAGGGAGTGTTGTCACCCACCTGTACCTCCAATGTAATGTGTAGAATGTAATACTGAAGATCCAGGAAGATGGTGCTTCTTCTTTTTCTCCAGGCTGCCCAACTGCAGGTGCATGGTTCTGAAGGATATTTTTACCACCTTTGCCATTATTTGGCCATGTGGGTGAACCATTGTGCCATCATGTTGCGTTGTATAACCAGGAAACATGGAAATCTAGGATACCTAATACTGCCAGAGCATTGCACTGCCAGCGTTACTATTGGGTCTTGGATATTATGGCTGTCTTTCTGCCTTGCAGTTATAGATTTGTAACCTAGAGTTAAGGATCAGTAACTGTTCAATATTCAATAACGCTTTGCTGCTGTTGTGCACTTCGAGTTGTTTCCAACTTATGGCAGTACTAAGGTGAACCAACACTATGGCCTGTTACAGACTGCCAAAATAAAGCTGCTTCGAGTCTCTTTGGAGGTATGCTGTTTAAATGATGCATGGGTCCTAAGAGTCCGGAGGTCGCACCAAAGCCATGCTCCATTCCTAAGGACTAGAGTGCAGCTTTGGTGCAGCTTCTGGATTCTTAAGATGCATGCATCATTTAAACAGCATACCTCCAAAGAGACCCGAAGCAGCTTTATTTTGGCAGTCTGTAACAGGCCTATATCACTGTGTTAGTCTGTAGAATCAGTATGTAGAGAGATCTTGTAGCACCTTTGAGACTAACTGAAAGAAATTGGCAGTGTGAACTATTATAGATGTAAATCTACTTCCTCAGATGTATTTGGTGGCTATGTAGGTGACACTATGTAGGTAATCACTATGATTATGACACTGTTGCTACATGGAACAAAATTCCCCCAGCCCACCTTAACACACAACAGCCACAGAGCAAAGGAGGTATGTTCACCTGTCAATTAGGATGCAAGGATGATGGCCTTTCCAACCTCCTCCCATCATCGAGTGATGCCTGCAACAATTAAAAGAAGGATCTCTATCACAATTCCTCACTACAGTCTCATTTGCTGGCAGGAGGGGACTGGAAACATCCTCCTCCTTGTGCCATAATTGGCAACTGAACAGGTACCATTCACTTGCTCTTTCTCCTAGCTGTTAAGGTGAGCTGTGGGGGTGGATCAGGCCAGGAGATGTTATTTAGTCATGCATTTGTAACCAAGTAACTGATATAGAATATTGGCATACATTTCTATTTAAGTAAAAGTGATTTCTAAATTTGTAACTATCCATATTAAATTGTATACACACATTGTCGGCAAATCTGTTCCTCTCTTTTGGCAATTGCTAATGAACTTTTTATTTCCTGGAGTTTACTCTTCTTCTCTCAGAGTCCACATAGCCAAGGAGGAGAAATGATCTCTGCCTACACAAATACCCCTCCATATCATCTTAAATAAAAACAACTCTAACAACATCTAGATAAAATGTAGGCGTATGACTCCAACATTGTCATGTTTTCCTTCTTTCTCCTGTTTGATTGTTAACACCTTTGCCTGATGAAGATGCCAGTTGAGCTTCAAAAAGCTTGCATCATGTATTTTGAACATTTTGGCTGGCCAATAAAGTATCGCTGTTTTGTGGATTTGGGATGTAATTGTACTTTGCTATATGGCCAACATGGCTACCTCAGATATGCTATAAGCCAATGGTTTTTAACCTATTCTTTACCAAGGACCCTCTTTAAATATATTTTGTTGCCACAGACCCCTAAGGCATAAGATGTAAAATAATAATAATAATAATAATAATAATAATAATAATAATAATAATACCAGAACACTGAACCATCAACGAGTACACCATCCAGTAGCGTCCCTGCCTAGGGTGCCACCTGGTGTGGGGAAGTGGGGCTTCTGGGGTAGGGACAAAAGGGCACTCCCCCATCTTGCTGCCTTGGCACATAGAATGGTGCCCAGAAAGCAGCCATCTCCCACCCACCACCCACCCACCCCCAGCCTTTTGAGTCCTGTGTGGCCATTGCTGGGCAGGACCTGGAAGGAAGCCTGTGCTTTTTTTCTCTCTGTTGAAATCTGTTTTAAAAATGGCATCCATCAGCTACCAGTAGAAACAAACCATCAGGAAAGTGATAGCCCTTGCAAATGTTGGGATGTAGAGAATTCCCCTCAGAAAGCTTTCTAGGGCCCATTACAGACGGGCCTTAAAGTACGTGCTGAGCACGTACTAGGGTTAGGAAGCGGCGACGCTTCCGCACCCCCCCCCAACCCTAGTACGTGCTCAGCACATACAAAATGGCAGCGGCCGTTCCACACGGCCGCCGCCATGACTACGTCACGACCGCGCTGCCTCCAAACGAGGCGGCACGGTTGTTACGTAGTGGGGCTGCGCGAGGGCGCTTAGTGCGCCCTTTCTGCGGCCCCAGAAGGAGCTCCGTTTCGGAGCTCCTTCCAGGTTTGCGTCACTGGGTGCAGCCTTTAGATGGCTGCGCCCAGCGATGCAGAGGACCCCTTTCTCCTCCTCCCCACCGCCACTGGGTGTCCTTGAGGCTTGAATCCCCAAGGACACCCCTTTCCAGACCTCGGGGAAGTGGCCTTTTGCCGCTTCCCTGCAGCCTGGAAAGCAGCAGATCGGGGCCTCAGTGACTGCCGCTCTGGCTGCTGAGGCCCCGATCTGGTGGGGAAGGGGGTGGGTACAGGCCGCCACTTTTTGGCGATCTGTAACGCACCTAGGTCTATCAAAACTCTCTAGTGGGCATTCTCTTCAGTAGTTACAAGATCATAAGTTGAACACATGATCCCATAAATGCTGGGGATTCACATTTATCCAGTTTTTCAGCCTGGCAGTGCCCCAATCAAAGGGTTTCCAAGGCACTGCAGATTGAGCCACAAGGAAATGCAGCACTCTTCTGTTTGCAGAGCACATTGAAACAAGCAATTGTTTCAGGACCCTGAGGAGTCCCTCCAGCTGTCTGTTCTTGACATGTCCTATAACCAGGAGAGTGCTACAGATGAAATTTCCCAGTACCCTTGGGTTTCCCTGCCAGGCTGTGAAGCTAGTTTTTTGGGCCTGATCGTGGAAGCTAAGCAGGGTTGGCTCTGGTTAGCACTTAGATGGGAGACAACCAGTGAAAACCAAGTCTGTAAGCTATACAGTGGTCCCTTGGTATCTGCTCAGATTTTGTTTCAGGACACCCCATGAATACTGAAATCTGTGGGTTTTAAGGCACATTGTGTGCAATGGCATAGTAAAATGGTGTCCTCTATATAAGGCTTGCTTTTTAGAATCCTTCAAAAAAATAAAAAATAAAATCAGGCCATGATTGAATCCCATGGCCAGATTAAGACATTTAGAGGCCCTAAGCTCTTAAAAGATTTTGGTGCTGCCATATGTAGTTAATTCAAAATACACACAATAATAAACTGTAAAATAAAAAATTATATTGTGAAATGAACCAACACCTACAGTAAGATAGAAAATAATGTTAATTTTTGTACAATTTCTTTTATTTATGTTTGAAAATTTTTCTTCTACTTTGTCTAATTGCAGTCTTTGTTCAGATCCTCAAAAGTAATCTTCCATAACACATCTGCTTCTATACTTAATAGAAATAAGGCACCCAGTCTGCCTTATTGCATAGTTGTTCTGTTGGGGTTTTTAATATACTTCAACTGAGACAATGAATGCTCAGCTGAGCAATTTGTGACCATTAGTGCTAAAAATATATGAAAGCAAATGTCTACATTTGGATAGACACACTCAATATTATCTACAATTATTTTGTGAAGTTCAGCATTATAAAGTTCAGCTTTATAAAGTTCTGTTGTGCTTCCCTTCCCTTGATACCCTAAGCACATGCTTATTTTGCCTGACGGTTAATCCAGCCCTGTTGAATCCATGGATGCAGAATCCGTGGATATGGGGCCTGGCTGTATCTCAAAGGAAAGAGTTGACAAATCTACCTCTGAGTATTTCTTGCCTAAGAAAACCCTACAAAGTTAATGGGATTGCCATAAGTCGGCAGGTGACTTGAAGGCACACTGATGCATATGTCTCCACATCCCAGAGGGCTTTTTCTGTAGTAGCCCCATGAATCTGGAATAGTCTTCCCGAGGAGCTCCGTCTTATGACCCCCCTGGAATCATTTAAAAAGAGACTTAAAACCTTTCTCTTTTGCCAAGCCTTCCCCTCTGTAGAATGAATAGTATTTTCGATGTGATTGATTCCCTGCTTTACCCTGCTGTATGTTGTCCATAGAGTTTGTAGAATTTTATATTGGAGTTTATTTATCCTGTTTTTATGAGATTGTGTAATGGTTTTTAATTAGTCTGTAACCCTGCTTCGATCTTATGGGAGAGGCAGGGAAACACAAATAAAATTTATTATTATTATTATGTTATCACATGTAGTTCCACCATCATGGTTACATCTGACAGGAATTTGGCCTCCTTTTTCCTTGGAATTCTCAGGTTTGTTCTCCTTTTGTAGGCACCCAACTGCCCAATATTTTGCTTAATGCTAAATTCCATCATGGCAGGCTACCCATTTGTTAATTTCTCTCCATGGAAGCTCTAGCTAAATTGCTACTGCCTCAAAAGACTGGTTTCAGATCCCGGCAAGCAGATTTTTTATGCGTATTGATGAATTATTCCAGCATCTGTTTACTATCTGAAATGCTGTTGCTATCATCTAACAGCCAGACATTCTGACTCCACTCACCCAAAGCATCAGTGAATTGCTCTGCCTTTGCAATCAATGCTACATTACAGGACAAAAAATGCATTGTGAATCTAATAAGTTTTAATTAAGTTCTGTAGATCAAAATGGAGTGGTAGGAAGCAGGTGTTCCAGTATTAATTAAACAATGTGCTTTATCTGCAAAGCATTTTGCACCAAAGCCGTGAAGACTACAGTAGCGGTTAGAATCATTGTTCAGGAGTGATGTCGTGATGGTATTTCCTGCAAAATCATTTCTCAGATCTGGGGCAGGGAAGAAAACAGATTTCAGATCTTAGCTCTGCCAGGAAAAAAAAATGGCTGCCGATACTAAAACCAGGGTGGTGAATTTCTGGTTTATGAAATAGTTCTGGCCTGTGGGAAGTCCCCATCTTATCTACATGTTTACCTGCTGCCCTCATCTATTGTGCATGATCAGAGCTAGAGGAGAAGGATTCCTTTCCTCCTTCCACATTTGCAGTGACTTTTTTTTTTTAAAGACACTATTGGCCTGCATCCACACTGCAGAAATAATCCAGCTTGACACCACTTTACCTTCCATGGCTCAATGCTATAGAATGCTGGGAATTGTAGTTTGTTGTAGCATGAGAGCTCTCTGACCAAGAAGGCTAAATGTCTCACAAAACCACAGATCTTAGAATTCTATAGCATTGAGCAGTGGCAATGAAACTGGATAATTTCTGCTGTGTGGATGCAGTCTTGGTGTTAACAGAATCTTTTAAAGGCCCCACTGTAATATGAGGGGACGGTGTAGTTTAGTGGTCTGAGTATGGATCAGGACACTGAGACACCACAGTTCGAATCCCCACTTAGCTATGGGAACACATTAGTGACCTGAGGCAAGTCATGCTCTCTCAGCCTCAAAAAGATTAGTGAGGGATGATAGATCTCTGACAGACCAGACTGACTACTTCACCAAACTACAAATCCAAGGATTCCAAAAGGATGGAATTACCATGGAGCCATGACAAAGTGGTGTCAAATTTCTTTATTTCTGCAGTGTGGATATGTCCAAAGCTACAGGAACGATTAATTGTTTTTAAATCCTTTATAGCATCATTTTAAAAGTTTTGCTTTTCTTTGCTTTAACCTCTCCTGTGAGCCACTTTGAATGCCATGTTGGATATAAATAACATAAATAAATAAGGTAAAAAAGTTAACAGTGCCAGTCAGAAGATCTCATGGAAGATGTCTTGCCTAAGGATAGGGAAATCTGTCTATTTCTATTTCTCCTGCATTTTTTTTAAAGCCTTGGGGTTTTTTCCATCTTAGATATGGAGATTTGTGAATTCTGGGAAATTATTCAAAAATGAACCAAAGCAAAATTTCTTCCTATTTGCCCTAGCCAAATGTAAAAGCTACAGCTGTTCTCTGCCTGCAGGTGACATGCCTGATATTTAAGTGTTAATAATGAGAGCCTCTCAAAATAAAGACAGGAAAACACTAATTCGACACAAATATAATTAAAGAATACACATGGATTCTATCCTAGGCTTTTCGGAGGTGAGTACACTCAAATCCTTGGGCTGAGTCATTGAAACTGTCTGTTTCATTTTCATTGCCAATTGAGTTGTTTAAAAAGTTCTTTCTATCCTCAATATCAATATCAAAAAAGCTATGGATTCTAGAATTCCAATGTTTTAAAAACAAAATTCTCAGTGATGATACAATTCCACTCAGTTATCATGCACACAAGATTTCAGTGCTTGTAATTTTAATTTTAAAAAGCAATGTTACAATTGTAGTTCCAAGGCCCCCCCCCCCAAAGGTAGTTAACTGCAATCACAATTTATGTTAAGACAGCACATGACTAATGATACCTTCACATACCTTCACATACATTTTTGTGGACTATGACCCACTTCAGGTGTCATTAAGGGTTTATCTATCCCAGTGGCATCCCTAGGGTTGGTGTCACCCAATGCAGGAACTCATGGTGTCATCTCTCCATTGACCTCCTCCCATTTCACACCATACATAATCCTTAGTAATGTTTCTTTGCACTAATGTTACTCATAAATAATAATTCCTATACACCACTGAATGTAATGCTAATAGCTGTGGCATAAACAACTTACAAAATTACAATCATACCTTCAAATTACAATATCATATGCACAACCTAAATGTATTTACATATGCATAGTGAAGATTTAGTTAAAATGTGATGTTTACAAAGAAATTTTTAAAAGAATTAAAAATTTAAAAAATACTTTTTTAAAGAAAAATAAATAAATAAATTTGAATTTTTAATTTTTTAAAAATTTGGCCCCTCTCTTTTCTTTTCCCACTGAGCTTCACCCCACCCTCACTATCTCTTAAAGCAATTTAAACGGAAGCAGATGAATGCCACATCCCATTTCTGACAAAAGTAGGTGTGTGAGGAGAAGTGGTGTCCCCTCCCCTCATAAGTCAGAAAATACTTGAAAGCACACAAGTGAAACTGATAAGTCTGATAAACTGATAAATCAACACATAAGTACATCTTACAGATTCAATAGCTCTTCACTAGATAGGACTAACAATCGGATTTAGGCCACAATGCTATTTATTAAAGTTTTCCTTATTGGAAGAAAGAATTAATTTCAAGTTATTTTGACCTATGTGAAGTCCAAGGCTTTCACGGCCAGCATCCATAATTTTTTGTGTTTTTTTCAGGCTATGAGGCTGTGTTCTAGAAGAGTTTATCCCTGAGGTTTTGCCAGCAGCTGTGGCTGGCATCTTCAGAAACCTACGGTAGTTACTTCCAAGGTTTTAGAGGCATTTTTGTCAATACCAGATTCTCCAATCAGTATGGATCCAGCTTCTTCGTTTCATAGCAAAACTCTTAAAGTGAACAAAATTTGGCTACCAGTCCTGAAAAACAGCACAATCAGGACTCAGCAAATGCAAATAAAAAACCACCCAGGGTCAGGGGTTTTCCCAGCAGACAATGATCACTAATTGAAGAGACACTACTCCTCTTTGCATATCCTTCCACCCTTGCCATCAGCAACAGAACAATACACAGATTAACATGGAAATCATTCCTGTCTACCCAGGCTTACACATACACACACACACACACACACACATACACACACACACACACACAACTCTCTTCCATGCCAGCATTCTCTTCCATGCCAGCCACAGATGCTGGCGAAACGTCAGGAATAAACTCTTCTAGAACATGGCCACATAACCCAAAAAAACCCACAAAAAACTATGGATGCCGGCCATGAAAGCCTTTGACTTCACAAAATCTGCTAGTCTTTAAGGTGTCACAAGCCTTCTTGTTGGTTTTCATTTGCCAGCATTCAGAATGTGAAAATGAGAAGCAGCATTTAGTAAGAAGCCAAAGAAGAGGAGTATTAGGGGTGGCAGAAACAGCAGGTTATCCTGCTCAGCAAAACTTCCCATGTCTTCCTTGATGCATGAAGTAAGCAAGCAGAATAATGAGACATAGCTTAGAAGCTGGCATAGTTTTGGACTCCAGTATTGATTCTGAAAGATGAGCATCTGAGAGCAGCAGGTATGTGGATCTTGGAATTGAATCAGAGAGGAGACAACCCAGAGGCAACATCTATTCAAGCCCTGATGATCAGTTTGAAGGAATGTAACCCCAGGGCAAAGAATATTCCAAGCCTGCTGGCGAATTTGAAAGGAGAGAGCTCCAGGACATGAATCACACTGGCCCTAACAATGAGGAGGAATGGACCATTGTTGAAAGGCCCGTGCTTGTATGAAGGCAAGTTCTGGTCAGAAAACAAACAAGAGAAGGGGGGAAATGGTGCACAAGTGTTTCACTGCCTGTGGTAATTAATTCACAGCTGGCAAGAGGATGGATGTATGTTTTTCATTCTGCATTTAAACCAAATCAAGACTGAGTGCCATGCTTCAAGATGGTAATCAGGGGAAAAGGAAGAGCAAACAGCTAAGTATAGTGAATAATCCTGTAAATTTGGGAGCCTGGACTTTTAAGTAAAAGAGGCATTGCTCAGCATGTGCCTGTTGTGCAGAAAGGTTGAAGTTCAATCTCTGACAATTTCAGTATGCTCTGGAAACAGACTGATAAAAGCCTCTATGAAATACGCACACACACACACACTGGAGAGTTGATGCCAGTGTGAATGAACGAAAGAATGAATGAACGATGTTTATCATCATAAAATGTCATCAGGATAGTGATGCATTTCTGTCCTGAGATGAAATCATTGTCCCATAGAGGCTACATTATACTTTGTGTCAGTTTCCATGGTCTAGTAATCTAGCAACCTCAGGGAGTGCTATATTCATATTTTGTAGCTAAAATCGACCTTATTGTATCTCAGGGTGCATCTATACTACAGAAATAATGTAGCTTGACAGCACTTTTACTGTCATGACGCCAACCTATAGAATTCTGGGAATTATAGTTTTGTGAGGCACTAGCACTCTTGGACAGAGAAGGTTAAAAAAAAAAACCTTTTAAAACTACAAAACCCAGGATTCCATACAATGGACCTACAACATTTAAAGTGGTGTCAAACTGCATTATTTCTATAGTGTAGATGCACCCTCAGTTTCACCATGCAGGTGGTTATGTGGAGAAACAATGGAAAGCAAGTTCAAGAAGTGTGAACTGCAACAAAATGTTGCAGTGAGAAATGACGCCTCCTGACTTACCGGGCCGGCATTGTTGCTGGGGCGGAAGGCGCCCTAGTCTCAATTGCAGAGGCCTGTTTCACCCCAGCAGCCTTTGGGACGGCCAGAAAGCCTGCCATTTGTTGCTGGGGCTGAAAGAGCAGCTCTTTTGCACTGGGTGCTGGGACTACATGTCCCAGCTTCCATTGCAAAAGGGAAGAGGCCATGATTGGCTGGCTTGGACCCCCAAGCACAACCTATTGGTGGACAGGCCTATTTAAGGCCGCATCACGCACCATCTGGCGCCATTTTAGCTCTGCTCTCCCACCCACCCTCCCTTGGCTAGGGTGTTTTTGTCACAACTTTGTTTTAGTGCAGCAGCATAGATCCTGAATCTGACAGGTGTTCTAGTGCTCCGTAGCACTAGATCGGGAGTCCATTGGACCCAGGAGCACTGAGGGCAGGCAGTGTGGCCATTGCGGGGGCCACATTGAGTGAACATTTCCCAGTGACTAGGGGCTTATTGGAATATGCGACTGATCAGTTGCATATATACAAGAGGGAATTTCTGTTGCCGCTACATCATCCTGATGCTTGTTTGTGGCCAATCAACCTTACATCAATCAAACGGGGAGTTGATTGATGTTTCCAGATCCAGACTTTATGCTTTGGGCCAACCCTCACCTTTGCGGTTGTGGCCTTTCCCTCCAATTCTGTGTTGTGGTCTTATTGGGTGGCTTTATTCCCACAGCAAATGTTTGTTTCTGGGTCCCAGCCACTCAGCCTTTCCTCAAGAATACTTCACTCCCATCCATTCTTCCGAATGACTCATTGTTCTCTTCCTTTATCTATCAGTTTATGTCTACTGAGCATGCTCAGTCCACATCTTACTATTCAAAGTTTCTCCTCCGCCAAAATTAGCATTTTCTTTTGTACTTAATGTCAAACATATTGCTTTCTCCACATTTGCTCAAACTACAAATTTCTTATTTCTCTCAATCTCAGCAGAATTATTTTCCCCATCCCTGTTTCATATTGGGTAACAGAACACCATATTGGATAACAAAAGTGGACAAATCCTTAAGTGCAAAGACTTAACTCTGAACTTTAGTGAGGATAGTCCAACCCATTGCCTTCTCCATCACCATATACAGATATGTGAGCTGGACAGTCAAGAAAGAAGATAGGAAGAATAGAATAAATTCATTTGAGATGTGGTGCTGGAGAAGAGTGCTGAGGATACTGTGGACAACTAAAAAGACAAACAAATGGGTCCTTGAACAGATCAAGCCTGAGATCTCCCTAGAAGTAAGGATGATGAAGTTAAGACTGTTGTACTTTGGTCACATCATGAGGGTCCCTAGAGACCCTACCTCAAGTGATTCTGCTAGGAATCATAGCATGCAGGAATGTGCAGTTTGCTTCCCAGCAGAATCACATACATAATTTTGCTGAGAAGGAAAGGTGAATGTTCCCTACGGGTTTTGCTTCCAAAAAATCATTATGATCTCCCCCCCCCCCCCCACTAACCATCAGAAACTGTACTTTATCAGTGAGAGAAAGTGGGCCTGAATGGATCTTGGTGTGTGCAAGGTGACCTAGGAACTATTGAACCTGAGAAAGAAGCTTCCAAACCTAGGAAGTTACCACTACTTTTAAATATTCTGCTACCATATGCTGTGCTCTGTTGTAGGGGTACAGGGGTATAAATAATTGTGTGTGTTTAGCAGAATGGGGGGGGGGATTTCCCCTTCAAGTAGGAACTCACCTTCCCAATGATTTTTTTTTTTCAGTTTTAAAAATAAGTTTCAGGATCTCCTCCACCCATGCCCTGCTCAACATCAAATAATACCTGCTTTACAAAACTAAAAGTAGGCTCTTTTGTTTTGATTTGGGGGGAAAGTATTTTTAGTAGTCCATGTGGCCTTGAAAGAGTCCCAACAGCGGAACATTACCCTGAATCTACCACACTTGTTTGGTATATAGGAATGACAGAATTGTAAAATTCAGCTTTAATGCTATCCAGTTTGAATTTCACTTATAGAAGGCATTGCTTATAAAGCATACAGTGGAGGAAAAACATATTAAGGGTACTGGGCAAATTTTAAATTTAGCACCAGTTTTAGCAATCAGTCCTTTGGGCATGACCATGAAGTGAATTCTTCCCAGCTCATATCCTTTTTGAACTCCAGTGGAAGTGATGCATGGAGAATGATGCTTCTTACTGGTTGGGGGTCACCTTCAATTTTATTTATAAACTAATATCAACATTTTGATTTACTAGGGTTTATTATCACGGTTGCACAGCGACTGCAAAACCCTCTGGGCAAAATGAAAACTACAGTCGAGATGTATTCTAAACAGCAAGAAGACCAAAAAAAATCTTTTAGTAAGGGAGCCTGGTTTTACTGTGTTTCTGAATTATAGATATGCCAGTTCATTCTCTCTCTTTCATGAGACTGTCATGGTGAACAGGAAATATTATTAGTGTATTCACAATGAATTGCTACATGGGAATTGGGCGGGGGGGGGGGGGGAAAAAAAGGAAAATATTCTCTCACAGATTTGAAAAAATAGATCGAAAATTTGAAATATGGTTGTGTTTTGCAAGCTGGGCATATTTGCCCCATTTCTACATAAACTGGAAATTGAGAACTGTCACTGGAAAAATGGATAGGGTGAGGGTTTGTTTATAGGATTTCTGGTTTCCCTTTATAGGTTTTATATTCAAGCAGGGATAATAAATTCATGGACTCACATTAGTGAAACCAAATGGGTGCTACCTCACCTTTTTGGAAACTAGGTAGGAAAAGAAATTTTTTATTTGTTTCATTTATAAAAGTGACATTCTTCTAGTGTTGTGCAGTTTACTTGTATTAATATATATTACTGAGAGATAGGGATGGAGAGATGGAGAGAGAGAAAAAAATGGAGAAGTTCATAAAATGCATCACATATCAATTTGGTAGGGGTGAACAAAGTTTTGTTGGACTCAAGAGTCTCGACAAAAGTATCGTTTTCACATTTCTTGAGACTTGCAGCAGAAACCTCAAGCATTACCACATTTTCAAAGCTTACAGTGCATTTTTGAGGTATATAATATTTGCAAAACAAGGCATGTATTAAAAGAATTAGTTGTAAAATATACACAATTGGGGGGAAATACAGATGAACACATTTTTGTTTATGTGGAAACATGTTCTAAATTAAATAAATGAGTCAAGTAAGTACACAAATTAGGAGAAAGGTGTAAAAATGAGGTATATTTCAGTGTGGGAGGAATACTCAAAGTCTTGCAATATGAAACAAGGCAATGGAGATGAAGGTGGGACTTGAAGAAACTCTGTAAAATGAAGACTGAGTGATTTCACAATTCACGGTTTGGGGAAAGAGGATTTTCCTGAAACAATCTCTTTGAAGATTTGAATGCAATGCAAAATTGAGTAGTTAATTTCATAAATTATTGCCACAGTACTGGTTCTCTATCCACAGGACATGTCATATTCATGAGAAAAAATTGGTGTAAAAAGTTCTAGACTAGTCTAAAACAAACAAAGAAACCAACATTCTTGTGGGCACCACTTAAAATTCTATTACCGGTTGCCTCCAGTGTGAGCTTCAGGTTATGAATTACTCTTGGGCAAGAACAGGGATGCATGAGATTTTTTTATTATGTTTTTGATGGTGTGTGCCACAAATTATGCAGTTGAGTTTCCCACATTTGGGGAAATCAGTTCTTTTACCACTTATGGGTTTTTCTGGGGCTGAGAGTGTGTGGCTCAGTGGATTTCCATGGCTGAGTGGGAAATGTAACCCTGGTCTCGAGAGTCATAGTCCAATGATCAAACTACTACACCAATCTGGTTTTCTAATTTTGATGGAGTTCATTTTTAATAGGAATTTCTCAAAGATTTTAGCCATACTGTAAGTAAATTGCTGAACCTGAGGATACTGTTGTTCTCCTGAGCAAGGAAATCTATCCTCCTAATAATAATAATAATAATAATAATAATAATAATAATTTATTTATTGCCCGCCCAATCATTAGGAATCTGGGCGGGTTACAACAGTAAAAATACATTACAATAAAATACTAAATGGTCCCTTCCCAACCCCCTCTCCTATATGACTTCAGGCATAAGGTGATACATTCATCATTGAAAGGGATATAGTTTTAATTTGTGTGACAGCAAATGTGGCATACATCTCAAGCAGAATAACACACATATTCCTTAAAAATGCCTTGATATGTAGAAGCTTCCCCTCTGACACAAAAGGAAATACCTTCCAACTGTCATTACTTAAAAACACCAACACCAACACCGATTTAGCACTGGAATTAGAAGATAGGCTGCATCTGCACTGCAGAAATAATCCTGGTTGACCCCACTTTAACTGCCATGGCTTAGTGCTATGGAATTCTGGAAATTGTAGCTTTGTGGGACATTCAGCCTTTTCTGTCAGAGAGCTCTAGTGCTACAACAAACTACAATTCCCAGAATTCTTTAGCTTTTGGCCAAGGCAGTTAAAGCAGTGTCAGCCTGGATTATTTCTGTGGTACAGATGCAGCCTTTGTCTATGAAAGCTTATGCTACAACTTTGTTTTCACAGTTAGTCTCAAAGGTGCTACAAGATCCTTTTCCAGAGTGTCTTTTTAAAGTTCCCCTTTGACCAGTCTAATTCTACTACTCAGTTTTTGTTTTTTCTGAGAATGCTTCTGTCTGAATCTTTTCCTTTGTAAACTCTTATCTAGATGCAAATATATTTTCTTTATGTTCTGTTCCTCTCATCTGTTCCTTCTTTAGCAGCTATTCCTGATTTTTAAGCCACTCTTTGTGTTAGACAAGTCTAATATACTCCTTTTATCTTCTAATGTTGGGGAAGTACCATTTGGGGAAGATGTCCCTCACATAATTTTTAATATGGGTGTATTCAAAAGAGAGCAAACAAAATAATGAAATATATAGAAGCCCTGCCCTGTCAGGATCATCTTAGCGAGCTGGGTATATTTATCCTGGGGATGAAAAGAAGGTTAAGAAGTGACATGATAGCTATATTTAAATATTTGAAGGGATGTCATATTGAGGATGGAGCAAGCTTGTTTTCTGCCGTTTCAGAAATTACAACACGGACAATGGATTCAAACTACAGGAAAAGAGATTCCACCTAAAGTTTAGGAATAACTTCCTGACAGTAACAGTCATTCCACAATGGAATACACTGCCTCAGAGGGTGATGGAGTCTCTTTCTTTGATGGAGTCTCCTTCTTTGGAGGTTTTTAAACAGAGGTTCGTTGGCCATCTGTCAGAAGTGCTTTTATTGTGTTTTTATGCAGATCAAGGAACTGGACTGGATGGCCCTTGCAGTCTTTTCCAATTTTATGATTCTATAGAGCACCTATATTTGTACAGTGGTGCCTTGGGATACGAAATGATCGGGTTACGAAATTTCCGGGATAATAATTGGGATACGAAAAAGTTGGATTGGCAAAAACTGTTTCGGGTTACGAAATATTTTTCGGGTTACGAAATTCATTTCGGCGCGAAATTCAAATGCTGCAAAGTGCAGCTATAGGCTTTCCAGTGCTAACGGAAAAGTGTTTCGGGTTACGAAATTTTCGGGTTACGAAAGGAATGGCGGAACGAATTAATTTCGTAACCCGAGGCACCACTGTACTAAACCCATTGATAAGGCATACTAGATATAAGAACAAAGCATGGTTGGTTGTTATAGATATGGGCCATGTTAAGCTCCCTTTCATCCTTTTCTCTCCCATGAAAGGAATAAAGGGGATTTTTAAGGTTCATGAATGGAGCCTGATAGTAGATATTTATTTGATGACCCAGTGCTGGGTAAACTCTGGCTTGTTAGCCCATGGTACCACAACAAAAAGCAATTAAGTACAGAGATTATCATACCCAAGGGGATACAGTTGCATTTTGGATTGCAAGTGGGTTTTATCACACTCAAAAATGCTACCACTGCTCCTGGGCAACTGCAACCCTCATGCAGCCTGGGTCCCAGCTGCACTTAGCCAAATGATTTTCAAAGATGGGAGCTTCCCGTCTTTGAAAATCGGCTGGGCTGCATGCGGGTGGCAGTCACTCAGTGGCAGCAGTGGCATTTTTGAGTGTGATAAAACCCATCAGGGATGAGACACATTTTTTTTTTTTTGGTGTGAGATAATCTCGTACAATTATTACACTAAAATGCAGCAGCAGCAGCAGCTGTTGAGCTCAAAAAGGCATTCAGAATGTTTTAGATATCATTAGTTTAATTTGAAATCACAAGGAACTTACATTTTCTTCAACATGGCTTTGCTTCATTAAGCTCTTTTGGTCACTTTCAGGTTTACAGACCACTCCAAAGGGCTAGCCTACAGCTGCTCCTTTCCTAGCCGGATCAGGGCTGTGACAACCTCATGACATGGCCCCAATCTGGCCTTTCGAGGGTGCAACGACAAGCCTCAAAAAGCAGCTTCTTTTTGCACCCTTGAAAGGGTGCCATAGCTGCAGTGGCACAGCTATCTGGCACCCCTTTGGTGCTGTGTCATTTGAAAGCAATGACAAAGGTGCATCATGACACCGTGCACCATCTGGAGCAGTGCAGGGCGTCAGGGCACCATGGGGGAGCATGGAGTCAGGTATGCGTCATCAGGATGCTACACCCCAACTCTGCTCCCAGGCTGGCCTTTGAGGCCAGTCTATAAAGATCCTTTATGACTTTTCTCTTTTAGGAGGAAATATAAAACTTCAGTTCATAGTAATAACTACAGGTTCCCTTTTCCTCTCTGTACAGATACTACACAAACCATTGTTTCTGAATAAACCAGGTTAGGATATTAGCTTGATATCGTGGAGCAAGGCATAGCCATGTTATTCTGTTTCAACATAAAACAGTATAAAGGAATCCTGTAGCACTTCTTTAACATACCAACTCTGGGTTTATTTAAGTAACTTAGTCCCGGTACAGAATAAAAAAAAGGGGTGGCCAGAGGCCGTCCCTTTCTCCTCCGGATCGTTGCCATGGCAACCACATACCCATGACAACAATCTGCTGCAGAAAGTAGCTCTGTAATGGAGCTCCTTCCCGTGATGCTGCCAAGGCTCTGTTTGCACCCTGGGGCATCACAGCGTCGTTTGGACACATCGCACAAGACATGTCATTGGTATGCATGCTGTCTAAATGTGCACACACCAAAATGGTGGTGTCCGTACGTACTAGGGTTTGGGAGCGTGCGGTTGCTGTGTGCTCCCGAACCCTAGAATTGGCGGTGCCATGCCACTTTTGGCCCATTTTTACCGGGCCTAAATAACTAAACCTAGGCTTCAGCATAATGGAATTTACATTTCAACAGAGACATTAAGAAATGTCAGTTCTGATTAAACCCTTCCGAGATCTCTTTAATTCCTATGAAATTTCTAAACACTTTGTGGGAACAAGGTGAGTACTTTTTTGCTCCAGTTTTTTGTAATCTGGGAAAAATATCTCTGCATAAAACTAATGCTTTTCCTGTCTTTGTGGAGGAAAACACACATGCATACACACACACACACAGCAATCACAGAACTAGCCAAACTGATTTAAAAGACAAACCTCTAGCTACTACTAAACACTTTTTAAAAATCAATGGGATTGTAGCCTAAAAAACTCCTTTTTTAGTTGGTGTGAGTTGCAATACAGTCTTTTAAAAATAAATTCCTCTTTTCAACTTCAGATACAATATAATGCATAGAGAATAATTTTCAGATTTGCATTTCAAAAAGGCCACTAGTGAGAGGCATTCAAAATCACTCTTGGGGTAAATCTGCATTTTACTGGTTTAATAACAATTCGCTCAATTAACCCCAAGAAAAGTAGCATTGTCACCCTCACCAAAGTACAACAGCCGGGATTGTTAAGGGGAAAGCTCTGACACTCGTAGTGGTAAAAAGCCAACCAAATCTAAAGGCAAGCTTGCAAAAATGAGTCAAAAATCTTCCTAGATTGAAAACATTTCTACTAGTCTTATATCAGAGTGGGATGATAGGCTGCCAGATAGAAACAAGGGCAAATAACAACTAGATCAGAACCTATTTTCCTAGTTTAGAGAGGTCCTTTGGAGCTCTTCACAATTTAATTTAGTTCTCAGCATCTTAAAGAATGTAGTGTCATAAACAAACTTGGCCACTATAGTCCTAATTCCAGAGTGTTTATGAATAAGTTAAAAAGCCTTGTCGATATCTGAAGGATCCTACAGCTCACATCCCTCTAGTCCAAGAACTCACTGCTTATTCCTATTCTTTGTTTCCAGTTGTAGTAAAGCAGGGGCAGCTGAGGGAGTTGGGAGAGGTGAAGAGGGTCAGGTGGCACAGGAGAAGGAGGAGGCCCGGTTTGGCTTTCATTAAAACAGAACAAAACAAAAAACACAACCAACCAACCAACCACAGGTATCTTTCTTCAACAGTAAAAAGTGCCATATTAATCAATTAAATGACAAATTGATTGCTTTACCAATGGCATTACCTGGTCTGGTAACTCATGGTTAACATTGACTTCCTCCCATACAGAATCCTCAGTACTGTTTTTTATACTAATGTTACTCATAAATCATAATTTCCATGTATCACTGAATGTAATGGCAATAGCTGTGACATAAACAACTAGCAAAATTGAAGTTATACCTTTAAACTACAATGTCATACACACATCCTAAATGTATTTACATGTATATAGATAGTGTCATGTGGTTAAAGTGAAATTTTGTTAACATGATTTTTAAAGAAAAATAAAAAAATATATTTTTAAACATTTTTTTTTGGGGGGGGGGGGAATCTGAAGCCCTTCCTTTCTCCTCTCACTGAGCCTCACCCCATCTTTTCCACTGAGTTCCAGTCTTTTAAGTGGACATTGGTGAACACCACAGCCCATTTCTTCCAAAAGGCAAATGCTTGTGGAGCAGTAATGTCACCCCCCTTAGGGTGTCACCTGGTAGAGACCATGTTTCCCTACACCCCCATGTGACACCCCTGTCCTTGACACTGTCAGCTTCCTCAGATGGCTGCTTCACCCTGGTTAATGGTAGTGCTGGCCCTATGCAGGACATATACATATCCTCATTGGGAAATCTAACTAATTCAAATTGTGAAAAGAAATGTTTTTGAGAATGTAAGTTAGGATGAAATCCCAACATGGCAAAGGTACAGTGACAGGGACAATGTTCCTAGTTTCCGTATTTGCCTCTCCAGGCTTTAAAGGCATTTGTATTCTGTTCGATGAACAGGATATGTCACAAAAATGCACAATATAGAATTTTGCTACCTGAATGGTGTGGCATACACACTCACTCACAGAAATCAAAACACACAGGACCCAGAATAAACAATATCTGTTTTGAGTAGCTATCCACTTAGGTATAGGAGAACACTGAAAATTACCTTCTCTGATACTTCAGCAATATGAATTATTCATCTCTTGAGCAACATCTGCAACTTCTCCCACATCACATCAATAAAAATTTGTTTTAAGTTTTCTTTAAACAATATTGGGAATCTTTTTTTTCCCTCAACTTCCCAGCAGGTTTCAATCTAGGCCTTTAGATTACAAAACTCCACAGTTGTACATGCATGATATGCATTTTTATTCTTCCCTTCTGTCCCCCAACAGCCCTGTAAGGCAGGTCTCCCGGCTCAAACTCTGATAATTTAATTTTCTCCATCCTGCTTTTCTAGGTGATATCTTTCCCTTTTAATTAGATGCTGGCCCCACATAAGGGGGGAATCTTCCCCCTCACACTAATTATCTTTCTGACAAAGTCCTGTATTTTAAACTAAAAATAAAAAATAAAACTGAATAGCACCTTTTGGTATGCTTAGCTGTTATAATGGAAAAGAAAAGGTAGAGGCTTATCACATTGGTTATTAAATTGATTTACCTCTATCCAGTTTAAAGCTGAATTCAGACAGCATCCTGATCTTATCAGATGTTTTAGTCACTGATTCTGCATACAGCCCAGGTCTATCCTCACTTCCAGAGCCCCTCCACCAGCCATTTTCTTAAGTCAGAAAACAGCTGGATCTGCAAAGAGCCAGGAGGAGTGGTTCTGGAAGCATGGATGGGCCCAGTCTGTATTTGGGCTGCAGATTCAGCGACAAACAATGTCTGATAAGACCAGGATGTCACCTGAATTCAGCTTTAAACCAATGCTCAAACCACTCTACCATGCTGACATATATGTATGTCAAATAAAACAACCAGGTCAGGTAAGACTTTCATAAATAAACAAAAACATTTTGAACCTTCTTGAAACCACTTTAAGGTATCTTCCAAAATGCATCCAAAGATTATGTTTTCCTTTCACTAGCCTCCGCTTTTCTTTCACTTTCCATTTTGGTGGCCAAATCTTCAATCTATGGCTTTTTTTAAAAGAAAAAAATGCTAATGTAGCTGGTAACACAAGCTTACCCACTTTACCCTTTTTTCTGTTTGTTTCTCATGCATGCTCAGTAAGGGATTTTGGAGGCAGCTGCTCTTCACCCTGTCTGTTGTAAGAAGGCACACATAGCTACTGTAAAATATGCTAGAATAGAATACTACTCTTTCCTAGCTCAAGCTGTATTGCATTGCAGTGTGCAGACACATTGCTCAAACATGACACTGAAAGACTGTTTGTCCAGCCCTCCTTCACCATATTCCCAATGTTGAAGTTACTAAATTTTCTACAGCTAGACAGAGAAAAGAAAGAAAAGGGAAACTGAGTGGGCATTAAAAGACTTTAACACAACCAAAGTGGTGAAAGATGTGGAAACCATGCCCTGTGAGGAGCAGCTTGGGGAGCTGGGTATGTTTAGTCTGGACAAGAGAAGATTATGGGGTTACATGATAGCCTTGTTTAAATATTTGTAGGGATGATGGAGGAAGCTTCTTTGCTCCTGCTGAAGGGACTAAGAGGCTGTGTGCAGACGACCCCTAAGGGGCAGCCTCCAGCAACCTCCAGCTGCGCCAGATCAAGGCCGTGGCAACCACATGCCATGGCCCTCATCTGGCCTTTCCAGGGCACAAAAAAGAGCCACAAAAAGCAGCTTCTTTTTGAGCCCTGGAAAGGCCATGATAGCCCTGGCTTTAAGGCACTTCTTCAGCATTGCATTGTGTGGATGCATTGCCAGAGGAGTGCCGTGACACTGTGTGCCATGTGGAGTGGTGCGCAACATCACTCTGCCCTGGGGGTGGAGTTGATGCCACGCCCCCAACTCCACCCTCAGGCCAGCCTTAATGGTTGGTGTGCACAACCCCTAAGACAGGGAGCAATGGATTCAAGCTACAGGAAAAGAGATTCCAGCTCAATATTAGGAGGAGCTTCCTGATAGTAAGGGCTGTTTGACAGTAGAACATACTCCCTTAGAGTGTGGGGGAGTCTTCCTCCTTGAAGATCTTCAAGCAGAGGCTGGATGGCCATCTGTCGGGGATGCTTTAATTGAGATTACCTGCATGGCAGGGGGTTGGACTGGATGGCCCTTGTGGACTCTTCGAACTCTATGATTCTTGCATGGCAGGGGGTTAGACAGGATAGGCCTTATGGTCTCTTCCAACTGTTCCAACTCTATGATTCTGTGATTCTGTGTTCTTGGGTGGTATGTAACTATGAATGAAATGTATATTTCATTTGCTGGGATTGCAGAAACAGCCTGTGTTCATTCCCCACTGCACAATGGGACAACAAGCAGGCACACAATCAGAAGAGTATTGTGGTGCAACCACTGTGCAACTTCATGGCATAATATAATATTTCAGCTGAAGTAAGAATATGGCTCGTGATTTATTTATTTATTTTCAGTATTTATACCCCGCTCTGCAGCCCTAAAGGCTCTCAGAGCAGCTTACAGATAGTTATTCAGATAGTTCCTTGCCCTCAGGCATACAGTGTAAAAAGACATGACACAAAAAGAGAAGACAATGGTGGTGGGGAAAGGGATCAAGTCCAGTGGTTCTTCTCTTCCTCTGAGGCCTGGAGCATGGCAGATGGACTGGAGGGCGGCTCTTCTTCTTGCTCTGGCTAGCCCTGATGGAGTAGGGCCTTTTCACTCCATCCCAGGTTGGATGATGACAGATGGCATGGAGGGAGGGCTCTTCTTCCGGCTAGGCCTGATGGAGTTCGGTCTGCCTTTTCACTTCCTCCCAGTCTGGATGATGTCAGATGGCATCATTCATTAAATTCATTCCAAATTCCAGTGCCATATTCCAAATAAGAAAACCCTGGATAATGTTACCACTCCCACAGATCTCAGTGAAATCCCTACATGCGGTTGTGTGGCTAGGTTTTAAAGCACATTTCCTCTCTTTGTAGTTTAAAATCCAAGGAGCAGATTGGTAGTGATAAGCATCTTTAAATAGCTGAAGGGACGTCATGTAAAAGATGAAGTGAGCTTGTTTTCTGCTGCTCCAGAGACTGGAATATGAACCAAGGGAATCAAATGTCAGGAAGAGAGAGTCCCCATAAATATTACACAGAACTTATTTAATGTAAAAACTGTCTGAAAGTAGAATAGACTACCTTGGAGAGTGGTGAACTTTCCTTCTTTGGAAATAAAGAGAAATCAGATGGCCATCTTTTGGTAGTGTTTTGGTAGATCATTTGTGCCTGGCAGTGGGTTGGATTAGAGGGCCTTTGTGGTCCCTTTTAACTCTATACTAGTTGTCCAGATTGCTGTCTTACACTCATGTTAGACCTTACAAGGCATCAGACTTTTCCCCAAACTCTAATTACAGTGTTTGTTTGTTTGTTTGTTTGTTTGTTTTATTTCATTTGTATGCCACTTTTCTCCCAAAAAGGATCCAAGGCAGCTCACATAAATAACAAAATGATGGGGAGGAAAACTAGCACTGTATCTAGCTTACTTTTCTCAATACTGGCCAGAAGCATTTTTTCTCCCCTAAAATAGAGTCTGTCTCAACACTGGAGATACCAGGGACTGAACCAGGGACTTTCAGTACATGAAACAAATACTTTGCCACTGTAAGTCATTCCTTTGCATTGGAGCTTTTATTTTGATGGCAAAGCAAAAGCTCTCTAGGTGTGCAAAAACTAAAATGCAAATGCAGCACTCTGGAAATCAGAATTTTTAAGTTAAAGACTACTACACTTTAGCTTCGGGAATTTTCTTTCCAATCCACAGTCAAGAGCAGCAGTTTCTAATATTTATCAAGTCATTCTCTGTGAGTGATGCAGGTGCATACATACACGCTGCCTTCTTTCTACAATCCCTTAGCAGGAGCTTCCTTAGGACACCTGTTTTCTAAGCAGTTGTATGGATTATTGTCTAATGACAATGCATAGGTTGAGAATAGGAGAGTCAGATTTAGGATGACTGGAGAACTTGATTGCACCTGATGCTGTATTCATTCCAGATGTAATCTCCTAATTATATACCAGCAACAGCAAAAACCAAGCTGCACACCTACAGGTGTAAACAATGCCTACTAAATTTTGCATCCAGAGAAAGAACATGTACAAGATGTGAATTTTTACTCTACCAAAGAATTGGAGGGGCTGTTTCTTTTGTTACCTTCAAGGGTTTATTTTTACCTGGAGAATCTTTTTTGTCATTTGTATGGTATGAAGGCACATTTTTTCCCTCCATTCTCCAGAGGTTACCTGTTTCTGTTTGCTTGCTTGCTTTGTTTAAATCCTTCCCCCAACCACAGATTTGATCATGCTAATTTGAAAGGAAAGAAAGATAATCCAAATAGATGTTTCAAGGAAGATAGAAGCAATGCTGAGAGATGGTTGAAATGATGTCCATAATTTACTCCGCTTTCACACTCAGGAGACTCAAGGAAGAATGCCAGTTGTAGTTGCTGTTTTTATTAACTCAAACCAGAACCCTTTATTATATTCAGTTCACCCAGTCATCTGTCACATGCCTTAGGGTAAAAATTAATTTCTTCCAGAAGCTGAAAGATGCTGGCTTGTTAGGATTGTTCTGTTGTCCCTCTGTGCATGTGTGAGTGTGTCCAGCTGTAATGTACAAATTGAAACAAATATAAAGTAGCACCCCAAGAGGCAGGTCTCTCAGCAAAACTTTTGTGCCTGACAAAATATGACCAGAGGCCGAGAGCTAATATGTTTGCTAGTGCGTTCCATTGCCCGCAGTCCTCTCTGCATGTGCATGCACACACTTCTCATTCCAGCAATTAAATCATCAGACTATGGGAAACTCTCTCTTATGCTCCCCTGCCATTATGTTCCAATTTATTCTGCTACCTATTTTCTATCCTAACAATTTTTTGTGTTGCATATGCACTGCCAATCTCTCTCTTTTACCATTCATCTGGCCCTTCAGTTGTTTTTCTCTTTCTTCCTGTTCCACCTCCTGTCCCATGCTGTCTCCCTTTCAGCATTGAACAGAAAGTAAATTGGATTCTATTGGTAGGTGGTGGATGATTTATAATAGATTAGTAAGGATATTTGACTTCTGCTTCTTTAACACTAAGAACAATCAAACGAACCCATTCTCCCCAAGTCCCTATTTGGTGATCTTCTTGAATTTTTTCCAGGAAATTGTAGAGTAACCCAAAATAAATTTTTGTATGGAAGAACTGCAAATTCAGTTCTTTTCCAGTATTCAGCATGAAGATATGCTAATGTTTATGTTACTTCATTATTAGTATATGTCTTTTGCACCTGAGTCATGTTGTTGGATTTGGGGGTCTAGTAAATGACACAAGGGATCCCTTAAGTCTGCTTTCCTATGTTCTGTATAGGGTTAAAAATAATATTTATAAATATTTATTGAATATCACAAAATCCTGACCCAAAAAAAAAACAAATAGTGACCTGATGAGAACCCCACAGTCTGGGATTTATTCTGTACAAATTCACACATAGTTGTTTTGCACAGAAACAGGTTTCTCTGTGCAAAACATAGCTTTTTTTGTGTTGGAAATATCATTTCTGGTGCAGAAAAGATGGTTTTCTATACAAAACTATGGGGGGGATATGTGGCCATGTTCTAGAAGAGTTATTCTTGACGTTTCGCCAGCAGTTGTGGCTGGCATCTCTGAACTCTTCTCAAACATGGCCACATAGCCTGAAAAACCCACAAAGAACTATGAAGGCTGGCCATGAAAGCCTTCGACTTCACATCAGATGAAATTCTCCCCCATCCCTACCTTCTCTTCCATCCATTTCTGGTTTGGTCTCCATCCAGTTTTCCCAGGTTGACATGTGCTCTCCATAAGCCCTCTTCAGATATTTGGAAGCATACTAGAAGTGGTGAAGATGGGATAGTGCACAGTCACCCCATTCCTCTCACCCTGTGTGTGCTTGACTCTAGATCCCTCTACCTTGCCGCTCGTCTTGTTTGCATTCAGCTTAATACATCTAGAAAGCTTCATATAGAAGCCTTGCTTTATCAGTGCCTTAAACTAGATGGAACATAGCACTCATGTTCAATTGCACTGTATGAAAAAATCCATGCAGATCTTGTTCATCCATGTACAGGGAACAAGAAATACAGAAATAACAGCAGGCCCACACTGGAACGTTGAAGCTGTACATACTATGGAGGAGTCAAGATCTTTTAAAACTAGAGGTAAAACAATATTGATCAGTTTCTGGGGCTTGACAGACAGCCCCAAAGGAGTGGCTTCCCATTGTCCCTTTCAATGTCGGATCAGGGCTGCAGTAACTGAACGCTGTGCCCTGATCTGCCACTTTACCAGTCCTAAAAAGAATGGCATAATACTTTTAGAGCTGGGAAAAAGCCACCCTTGCCATAGTGGCGATGGTGGCTTTTTGGCATTTCTTTGGTGCAGCATGTATAAATGCTGCGCCAAAGGAGCACTGTTATGCCCCCGCCATGTGGTCGAGTGCACGGTATGGCAGTATCGGGCAGAATCGGGGCATGTGGTGTGCAGTTGCCATGCCCCCACTCAACTCCAATGCTGGCTTTTCTAGCCTATCTGTTTTCCCCCTAAGTTGGGGTGGGTTGAAACATGGAATGCTTTGGAGATGTTCACAGGAAGAAGGGTGGTGTATGTTTTTCCTTTTTCATGAATGAGCACTTGTGTGAAAACTATAAACTTTGCACGCGCACGCGCACACACACATTTCTGGAGACAGTAGGGCTTTGGGTAGAAAGGATGTTTGTATAAAAACCACTATTTTTATTTTTAAAAAGACACCACTGTTCTCCAAAACCCACCAATTCTGTACCAGAAAATCATATATGTTTATGAAAACAATTTTGCAAAATGATTTTCTGTAACACTTTACAGTCTGTGAATACAGAGAGAAAATTTTAATTTTCTTCTTCAGTGGGGAGAAAACTTCAAAACGCATTTATCCTTGCATGTGAGGGGGAAAATAACTGAAAATTTCCATTTCTATTGAACAACAGTTGTAGGAGCTGTAATTTTGTCATCTTGCCTTGACATAGCAATGCTCCAGAGAATTGTGGGAAATTACAATGGAAGATCTTGGACAATCACCATTTAAATTTCCCATAGTTCCATTTGATGATTGGTATTTTCCCAATACCCCCTCCCTTTGGAACACTAAAGGAAAACACATTTGAAGGGATACCCAGAACAAAAGTCACCTGTGGGTCCTGGGATCCCTAAGAAGCTCCATAAGAATGATATTTGGTAATCCTTTCCTTGTACCTAAGGACACTATAAAGTGAATAAACTGATCAAAATCCAGAGCAAGGATGAAAAGCATGGGTGAGTCACAGATACTGAATTGGCAACCTCATTGGATCAGTTGTTTCCATTCTTAAATGCAGCTGTTAAATGTGTACAGTGGACCCTTGTTATACGCTGGGGTTTGGTTCCAAGATCGCCCGTGTATAACAAAATCCATGTATGCTCAAGTCCCATTGAATATAATGACATAGCAAAATGGTGTCCCTAATAAAAAATGGAAAATCAAGGTAAATTTATACTTTTTGGGAACATTTTCAGACCGTGTATGCTTGAATCCATGTATAAAAAATCCGTGTATAAGAAGGGCCGACTGTATGTCAATTTAAATGTAAGAAAATGGAATTTATTGTCCCTCATTTTATTTATTTAACAACTCTTCTGTCATTTGAAAGAATGTGCAAAAAAAATGCTGAAACATGGCAGTAGAGCAACATTTACGTCATGAGATGTGTTTGCGTTTCATGACAAGGAGTAAAAGCTGAAATTATTGTTATGTGTTTAGAGCTGACTGCACCTGTTAAGAGGCTTTTAGGTAACCATATTGTGCTAAAATTGCTTTTACCATTTGTAAGTGGAATGCTTAATTCTACTAAGTCATACTCTTGTAGCTTTTCCAAACCCTCCGCCCCCCCCCCCTCCCAAAGAGGCCAATTTAATACTTGTTAGGGATCATGATAGCAGACCTTCCTCAAATTGTGTTTCATTTACTGGGAACAGCTTTACTGATATTCAGTGCAAAACACCGTTATTTTTAACTGTACACCAGTCTTTGCCTTTATGAATATGGGGTTTATGGAGTAAATAAGCATTGAGAGAAAACTTAAGCTGTGGAGAAGAAATAAAAAAGAAATCTCCCTTTACACTTAATATAAACTATCTGAAGTATTTGATCTTAAATTAGTTACACACCCAATCCCGCAGAGATTACGAGAGTTCACATGCCTAAGTGTAGGAAGGAAGGGGCATTGGGAAGCATTTATCTGTGTAGTTGTGATGCTGAGAAAGCAGCAGTGTTCATAGGACTAAGAGTTATGAATATATGTTACAGAAATGAGATTGTGTGCAACAGCTAGGGTGGATGGATTTAAGATGGCTTCCATGAGCATCTGTTGGTTCTTGTTTCATTTTTTGGGAAACAATTAAAGGTATTTTGATTTCCAAAGCAACTAAATGTAATTTTATCACAGTCCAGGAAAAATGACGATAGCAACAACAATAACAACATTGTTTAAACTTGGCATCACTTAGAACAGGATAGTTAGAAGGTAGTTCAGGATTTACTGGTAGATCCAGTCTGGATTTGTGGACAAACCACTGTATATACTCATGTATATGTCTAGAAATTTTAGTCAAAAAATTGACCTCCATAACCTGAGTTGACTTATCCATAGGTGAATGTAAGTACTGTACTTTAACTCTTATTTTAAAAGGAACCATGAAAAGCTAGAACATAATCTGTCCTGGAAGCACTGATCTATTCTCTCATCCATCCAGTCTTTGCGATGAGCACAAAGAGTTTTGCCTGCTGGAAATTTGTAAGTTGTTTGGCATTGTTTTTCTTGCTTTGTTCTTTAGATCCTTTGTCTCATGCTTCTAAATTTTACCCTTGACTTATACTCAGGTCATATCAAAATCCATAATTTTGGCCCCAAAAACCTACCCTCAACTTATACATGAGGTCGACTTATAGTCGAGTATATACAGTAGGAAGGTGTTGTAATGATATGTCTAAGGCGTGGTACAGAGCATCAGGAAGAGGCGGCTGGGAGCTGCCTCTCATTACTGCATAGTAGCACCGCAGCAACCAAATTGCACAGTGCTTCTAGGCGAAAAAAGGACCACCAAAAAGTAGCTCCTTTTTGTGCCGCTGCAAATAGCTTGTGGCGGCACAAGAACATCACTGCTCCACAGCTCCATTTGGATGCTGCACAGCAGTGATGTCATTGCTGTGCACGCCATCTATTCAGCACCATGCAGCAAGGATGCCCTAGTCATGTGCAAGGGGCGTGTGGGCAGGGCGCCCCTCACACGTGATGAGGGCATCCTTCAGGGCCGGTATGTACTGGGCCTAGGCCTTCAAAGTGAAACCAGCAGAAGCAGAGAGGTGGATGCTGAAGGAGAACCAGGAATAATGGAGGTGCAGCCTTGGTCAGGTCTGACGTGTGTTGCTAGCATACCCTCCAATATTTCACAAATGAAAACCAGAAGATGTGGGGCCATGCATCAGCAGAGTGTGGTCAACATTACCAGTGAGAAATAACACACAAGCTACGAGGCAGTAGAGTAGTTTGCTTT
The DNA here is from genome assembly GCF_019175285.1 of Sceloporus undulatus. Taxonomy (NCBI): domain Eukaryota; kingdom Metazoa; phylum Chordata; class Lepidosauria; order Squamata; family Phrynosomatidae; genus Sceloporus; species Sceloporus undulatus. The sequence continues at coordinate 19,995,587 of NC_056524.1, forward strand.
TGTCTGAGCCTACACAGAAGGGCAAGATCCTGTCTCCTATTCTCCCCCATGTAATATAAATTAGTGAAAACTATCTTTGCATTTTGAATTGAAGCAAGTGGCAGACAAAGGAGGAATAGAGGAGGAGGAGGAGAAATAAAACAAGACATTTCAAAATCAACTGAAAAAATAGGATAGCAGAGAATTAACTGGGACTGTCTCTGCCAAATAGGGACGCTGAAGTAATGTAGTAAATCAGTTGAATCCATGGGATTTACTCACCGATTGTCTCACTATTCAAGAGTTGCTTGAATGGGTCTCTTCAAGCTGGAACTAACCAACAGGATGCTAGTCACCGTACAAGGGTTAGGTGAGGTCCAATAACTGCTCTGAAAGACAGACATACCTACATAAAAACTTTAGTTGATTTATTATTAAATTATTTAAGATCTGCAGTATGAGAGTTATCCTCAGTCATGCAAACTATGGTCCACTGCAGTGTCCATTGAGGCCTCCGTGACATCTTTTCTTGCAAAAGACTGGGATTAACCTAAAACAAATTGGAGGAATTATGAACCAGACAAAATTGCTAATCCATAACTGCTGGAGGATGGTGATGGGGGTCCTGTGCAGGGTATCTTCTTCTTCTTCTTCTTCTTCTTCTTCTTCTCCTCCTCCTCCTCCTCCTCCTCCTCCTCCTCCTCCTCCTCCTCCTCCTCTCTCCCTCTCTCTCTCTTTGGAAAAAATGGGGTACATTGGGGGTCCAAGGTGGGTAGCTACAGGCCAAACCTTTCACATTCCTGCATAACATTCACTGCAGGAAAACGACATAAGAAATACTTTTAAAAAAAAAAATTCCCTTCCTTTGCTAATGGAATTCTTCTTTCTTGAACCTCTATAAGGTCTCACTCTACCTCCAAGACATTATCCTCCTTTCTTTCAATGGCTGTTGAAATGTTTACTCCCCAGGGAAGCAACTAGGCCTTGGAATTGCTGCAAGTGATGACAGTCAATGTTCAGCTCATTTTGCATTTTGCAGAAAGCCAGTAACTTCAGGCCAAATGAGACAACAGCCTCAGGAAGCTGATTTTGGGTGTCACAAAAGAGCAGCAAATTTAGCAATTTTATTATTCCTAGGGGAAAAATACTTGTGAGATTTTCTTCTTCATGTGTTAAAATACAGTCAACCATTCACATTTGTAGCTTTGACTTTTGTGGATTTGATTATTTGTGGGTTTAATTGAGAGGATATCTCTATCAATCTCTAAGTCCTCCAGTGTGACTCTACTGGACGTTGACCATAGATACATCACACTGGACTGGAGGTCCTGGAGATTCCTGGAGAAAACACTTTTCTAGACTTTTAGGTCTTCCAGCATGGGTCTATGATCAGGTTCCAGCTGATTTTAACCATAGAATTGCTCTGGAAGACCTAACGAGTCCTAGAGAACCTGTAGGGATTCCTGAGAACCTGTTCTCTTAGGTTATGGTTTTTTAAGGTTTTTTATTTGTGGTTTTTCCACTTTCGTGGGGATCTTGTGCCCCTAACCCCAGTGACTGTAGAGGGCCCACTTTAATATGGACAGTTTGGATACTGGGGGAGTGGAGCAGTTGATGTTCCACCTAAAGGAGCAAAATGGCATGCAAGCTTTAAAAAATTCCTCCAAACTAGCTTTAATAATAATAATAATAATAATAATATTAAAATTTATTTGTTAACCGCCTTTCCAATGATCAAAGCAGTGTACAACACGAATTGCAATAACAGGAAGACATGAGAATAAAAATTGCAATACAATAAAACTTCAATAAAACATTACAAATTACCAATAAAACCTTCACAGTATACACAGTATAACAAATCCAAATCCAACTAGCAAATGTGGACAGTAATACATTCATATTGGGGGGGGGGGGGATAGTAAGATGTTATTAGAGACATCAGGGAAAGCTTGCTCAAACAGAAAGGTCTTAAGTCTCTTTTTGAAGAGGTCTAGAGAGGGGGTGGAGCGGAGCTTCTCGGGGAGGATGTTCCACTTCCTAGGAGCAGAGATAGAGAAAGCTCTTTACTTCTTTCCCACATCTGCTCACATTTCCTTGAAGCTGGGTTTCTTCAAAGACAATGAAATAATAGGAATGCATGGGAGTATAAGAGGGAGGAATGATAGGATCCCGAGTCCTGATGTCTCCTAATGACTCACAGCCATATAGGTTCTCTGCACAGACTAGATGTGTGCGGAAAGTAGACCATGAACCAGGCTGGTAGTGAGTGTGCCATATCTTGTATGTTAAAAGAAAGAAAGACAAAAACACCCCACAAGTAACAAGTATCGGCTGTAGCTAGATCAAACACAAAGTTATCCGGTGCCCAATTCTTGCCTACTGACCCTCTATTCCCAGTCTTAAACAAAAAGCTCATTAATGTCTTTTGCTGTTTTCTGGACCATGTAGAGATTTGTACATGGATTGGTTGATAGCTGGGTTCCATTAATTAGTTCTTCAATAGCCTGTAGGGACATGCCGGGATGTTTTTAAAGCTATTTTTACCACATAGTTTCTTCCTAGATTCTTCCAGGCACTAATTGGAGCACTCTCCACCAATTTTCACTTTAGATGTTGTTCTTACAACAAACTTGTGCGCTTGCTCTTTCTCCCTCCACTTCCCTTTTACCCCCAACAATGAGAAGAATAATCCTTTCATGCAAATGCCTATTAACTGTGAGAGCAACACAGAAGAGAGATATTTGGAAAGGGACATTCTAAGTACAATTTCCCCCATCTGTTTTTATTTCGGGTAACCAAAGATATAAATTAATCATAGTGAACTGAGAAACAGTGGCATTCAGACTTTAGTGCACAGATGATTCAAGACCCATCTACCCTCATCATTCATTTTTATCAGGCAACTCAATGTGGAATGGTGGTTGGAGTGTTGGGATGAGATTTTAGAGATCAAGATTCAAGTCCTCACCGAGGCATGAAACCACTGGGCTAGTCACACTCTCAGCTTCCCCTACCTAGCAATGCCATTGTGAGGATAACATGTGGAAGAAAAGAGCCATGCATGCCACCATTAGAGGAAATACATGCTATAGCTCTAACTAGCAAATAAATAAAAAACATACTCTAAATTGCACATACATGCAGGAGAATTATGGTGAATCCTTCTGAATGACCAGTGAATTATACTGAGGTTGCTTGCATCTACACTGCAGAAATAATGCAGTTTGACACCACTTTAACTGCTATAGCTCCATGTTATAGAATCCTGAGAATTGTAGTTTGTGGTACACCAGTACTCTGACAGAGAAGGCTGAATGTTGCACAAAACTACAATTCCCAAGATTCCATAGCACTGAGCCATGGCAGTTAAAATGGTGTCAAATAGGATTATTTCTGCAGTGTGGATGCAGCCTTTGAGGAAATTCTGGCTTTCATATTGTGTTAATCAGAACTTCCCTTTGCATAAGATGAAAAGGGAAAAAGCATAATTTTGTATATTTCTGGGAAAGCAGAGGCTGCCAAACATTTCACAGATGCCTGCCCCCAATTACACATACTGTGACCTTCTCAAGAAAAAAAATTTCCAACAGATTAAGGCCACAGAAAATCCATACAAAAATAATTCTCCCATAAATTCCAAACACTAAATATATATATTTTTCTTGAGAAAGAAAAATAAACGTTTCCCCTGGGGAATGGAGCTTTCTGTCTCCACAGCCATACTGCTACCCAACTACCGACCTTTGCAAGGGAGTTGGGATTCCCATGGGTTGTATAAACCTTGATCATCTTGCTTGATAATTGGTGAACTGAGAACTTCAAATACACACCAAAACAGCAGCTTCTGAAATACCTCCTTGCTGCAAAGATGCCTAGGTGGTGGTAGTGCAGGATGGGGACATTTTGTTTAAAGACTTTTCCTTTACATTCTTTTGTTTTTAATGGCAGCATAATCTTCCAACCACATTGTTGGAACACTATGCTGCCATTATAAACAAAAGAAAGATACTTGCCATTGGACTGGGATAATTGGGAGATATTTACATATGACTGAGGCTGCTCCTGCACTGCAGAAATAATGCAGTTTGCTACCACTTTAAATGTCATGGCTAAGACTGTGGGATTCTGGGATCTGTGGTTTTGTGAGCTATTTAGCTTTCTCTGTCAGACAGTTCTGGTGCCACAATAAATTACAGATCTCAGAATTTCATAGCACTGAGCTATGACAGTTAAAATGCTGCTTTATTTCTACAGTGTGGATGAAATCTTAATTGTTTCTTAGCAGTATTTTTGCACAAACCATGGAGAGTATGCATAGATATCGGGAGATTCCTGGCCATGAAAAATTCTGTGTTTGAAAGTGTCCTCTGTTTAAAAGCTATTAGGACTCCAAGTTTGGGGCTCATTCACACTACACAATAGAGCTATGATTCCATTTGAACTGCCATGGCTGCATCTTATGGAGCCCTGTGGATGGCGATTGGGTGAGGCATTAGAGATCTCTGGCTGAGAAGTCTAAATACCTCTCCCTAAACTACAGGATTCTATAGGAGGGAATCATGGCCATTCAAGAGGAATCATAGGATCTTACCACAGGGGCTCCAGGCACGGGACGAGAACGGAACAAAAGGGGCTGGGAGCGAGTGGGGAATGAGTGGGAGATGCATTTTACTGCACACAGAAGTCCCCATTCCATTCCATTCCCTTTCTTTCCATTCCCAATCCGTCCCAGAGGAGGCGATTTTAGAGAACTGTTCAGAACAGTTCTCAGAAATCGCCTCCTCTGGGATAGATTGGGAATGGAATGGAAGGGAACAAGTGAGGGGCTTCCTGTGTGCAGTAAAATATGCCCCCCACTCATTCCGTTCCCTTCCCGGCCCCTTTTGGACCAATCTCGTCCCATGCCTGGAGCCTGTGTGGTAAGGTCCATAGTCAGAGTGACTAGATGTCTAACCACAAAGGAGGAGAAGGCACCGCAAAATGTAGGGCACTCAAGACAAATGTAGAGTATGCCCAAATAAAAGCTCAAAACACTCATATACATATAAATTCATGCTTCTTAGTCCTGCTCAAAATGGAGGACAAATCTCTCAGATAAGAGCTCAAATAAAATCTCTCAGATAAGAGCTGATCTGGAACAATTAGAACAATTAGAGAGATGTCCAGAGACTCCGTGGACTGTATTAAACTGGATCAATTTGAGTTTGTAAATACCGATGAAGTGGACAAGCTTCTTGAAATGGTAAGGAGGACAATGTGCCCTCTCGATCCTTGCCCATCATGGCTGATCACCCAAGGTGGGGATGCTGTAAATACATTATTACAGTCTATAATCAACACATCCTTCAGGGAGGGTAAATTTCCATCAAAATTAAAATTAGCAGTGGTTAAACCGCTCTTTAAAAAGCCCTCTCTCAGCCCCCTGGTGAGAAATAATTACAGACCTTCTCCCTTCTACCAGTCCTATGCAAAATGATTGAGAGGGCAGTTGCCTTCCAAATCCAGGCTGTCTTGGATGAAGCTGATTATCTGGACCCATTTCAAACTGGCTTTAGGGTGGGATACAGAGTTGAGTTGGTCATGGTTGCCTTAGTCGATGATATCTGTCTGGGCATGAACAGGGGAAGTGTGACCCTGCTGGTGCTCTTGGACATCTCAGCGGCCTTCAATACCATTGACCATGGTATCCTTCTGGAATGCCTGAGGGAGCTAGGTATTGGTGGCACTGCTTTGTAGTGGCTCCGTTCCTACCTCTCGGGCAGATTCCAGATGGTAATGCTAGGGGACAGCTAAGAGAGAGTTGACATCTGGTCTGGGGAAGGAAATTTGACAACCTGTCCTGGACAAGGTCACACTTCCCCTGAAGGATGAAGTTTGCAGTTTGGGAGTACTCCTGGATCTGTCTCTACAGTTGTCATCTCGAGTAGATGCGACGACCAGAAGTGTATGGTACCAACTTCGGTTGATACACCAACTACCTATCTGGACTGAAAGGACCTTGAAGCATGGTACATGCTCTAGTAATCTCTCATCTTGATTTCTGTAATGTGCTCTACATGGGGCTACCCTTGCACCAAGTTGGGAAGCTTCAGTTAGTACAAAATATGGCAGCCAGATTTGTCACCGGCTCCTCAAGGCTTGACCATATAATATCAATCTTAAAAGATCTTCACTGGCTGCCAATTTGCTTCCGGGCGCAAAGATGGTTATTACCTTTAAAGCCCTACATGGCTTGGGCCCGAGTTACTTACGGGAACACATCTCCCTACATAATCCGCCCTGCACTGGGGAAGAATTTGCTGGAATTAAAAACAACTAGACTAGCCTCAACTTCCCAAAGAGCTTTTACCATAGCCAATCCAAGATTGTAGAATAGTCTCCCAGAATAGATCCATCTTACTACCTCCTTAGAGACCTTTAAGAGGGCAGTTAAGACCAATCTCTTCTGGTGAGCATACCCACCCGATCTTGTATAAGACAGACAGATCCACCTCATTGAATAGGATTGTAATATCTTTACTCCACAGTCACTTTTTGATACCTTGTTTTTAATTGCTATTTCTTTACGTTTTTTATTGTTGTGCTTGTACTTGTATTTTTTTACTAGGCTGTAATCCTGCCTTGATCCACCCAGGAGAGGCAGGAAAATATAAATAATTTTTTTTAAAAATTATGTTATTTCTCCTGGACAGAAGGCTGAAATGTAAGATATGTCCTGGAAAAGGAGGCTGTCTGGTCATCCTGATCATAATACTATGATTGTGTAGTATGAAAGAACCTTAGTTGAAAAATAGAGAACCATAAAAAGGAGGAACAACAGAGTTCTTGATGTTGTCTGTCCATGTTTTTTACCTGCTTACACTCTCCCATACTGTGGTGAAGTAGGTATATTAATAATTTCCTGCTTTTTTCAGCGGCCACACTGGGACCAGCCAAAGACTTCAACTCTCAGCAGCCCTTGGCAGCCTAGCCAATGAGGGATGCAGTCCAACAATATTTGGACAGCTACTTTCTGTTATCAAATTTAGACAAGTTATAAGTGTCCACCAAAAAGTCCCACTGAATCCATATGGGTGCAAGACTGCATGTGACCATAGGAGTTACCTCTTTGGATTTCATTTCCCAGAATCTTCCAGCTACTTATCCCTAGTTGTGGGGTTTTGGGGATTGTCATCCAAAAGAAGGAGGAGGAGGAGGAGGAGGAAAAAAGAAAGCACTGGTATTGCATCCTACATGTGTTATTATTACATCAAAATTAATGATTTCATCATACTTTGTAAGAATAATCTTAACCAACAGAGTTAAATTCACCAGAATGTCTACTATTGTGGGGCAAATTTAGCCTTATAGCAGAATTAAGTTCTGAAGTTTCTCAGATTTTGTAGCTTCAGGCTACAGATGGGGAGTAACATATTTAGAATGTTTTTCCACTATAAACTATTCCCTGCAAAAATAACACTTAAATTTCTAGAAGTATTTGCTGCTTCTTTCTCTGCATCCCCCCCCCCCCCTTGAATGGAAGGAATAGATCATGATACTGATCCAAGACATTTTTTGCCCAAAGCAAAGGAGAAAGTGGAGTTCCACCCCACCCCATATGCAAAACAGAATGAGATTGCCAATTGTGTTTTAGGCTGGGTCTACACAGACCAGAATAACTCCAAGGTCAGCCCAGAATTTTCTGGACCAGAGCTACTTCGATATCCCTGTATTACCTGAGCACTTCACTGAGCTGTTGGATGACTATTCACATCCCACTGTGCCATCCAGTACCACCACCACCAGTCCTTTTCTCTAAGTTAAGAATGAGGTGCCTAACATAGATTGTATGGCTGGGTGCCTCTGGGTGACAACAGGTTAGTTCAGCACAAAAACTGCCATATACCTCCCCCCCCACTTACACTATTTTAAAAATAATTAACATTTTGCTCTGGATCTTCCTGGAAGATCCAGATCCCTCCATTGTGATGCCAAGTGGCTCTTTACAATGTGTCCCACTTGGTGCTGCCATGGGTCACTCGCTCTTAGATCGGAACAAAAGAGAACAAAAGAGAGAAGCAGAGGTGGGGCATAGTGGTTTAGGACTGAGTCTTCTATGTTCCTGTTGTCAACACCATTTGTCTCTTTAGGGGGGCACAGGCCCTGAAGAGACAAGCAACAAGAGCAGGGGCTGGAAGACTCAGGCCTCCATTTTCTCACCCTCTCTGCTGTTGCTCATATCCTCAGAGGTCCACTGCATTTCAAAGAGAGGAACAGTGGTGGTGGTGGTGTTTGTGGAGGCCTGTCCTCCATTTTTCTGGTGCCACAATCACTCAGTTCCCCAAGAGCTCCACCAGATGACACCCCCCCATGAGGTGTCACTCGATATGGTCCACACACACACACACACACCACATTCCAATGACACCACTGTCATAGCTGTGGGTGCCTGACTACAATAGGTAGGAAGATATGTGAACAGAAAAGTGGATAGAAAAGGGAAGAGCAGATAGGCCTGCCTCATCATCTACCCCCCAACATGTTCAGGGAGAAAGGAAAAGACCTACACACAGTACATAGATTTGTAAGTTTGGCCACCAACATATCAATCATAAGATAAATGACAAAGAAAACAAGACAAACAACACTCATTCCTGGATGCATTTTGGAAGAAGCTTTCAAGTGATCTGTAGACCATTTAAATGTTTCTTGCTGACTTATGTAGAGCTTACATTATCTACTTGTTTTATTTCATACCACTGTATTATTAATTTTCAGATAATAAGTTTGCTGTAATATGTGGAAGTGCTCTTCTTTTTTTTGGTATAGGAACAATTTCTTGTTCTTGCCCTGTTATTTCTGCCTCTGATACTAAATTTTCTTTTAATGTAATGGCCAAGAATTTATCTACCTCATTAACTGAGGCATATCTGAATAGATTTGGACTTTATCTTTGCCTGAATTCATTCTAAGCATGGGTGATATGCAAAGTACCCATCTTGTGATTGGGAGGAGCATTCATTCATGCAACCCATCTGCTCCATATTTACCACTTTCTTTATTTAGAAATTTATTGATGTACTGCACTTACATGCTCCCCCCTCCCGTGTTACACCAAGGTGTTTCACAACGAGAATCATGAACTTTATGAATCATTGTATTTTGACTCAGTTGCAAGGCCCATTGAGTACAGTGGAGCTTATTAGCATATAAGGATGCAATTTTAAATATGGTAACAAAAACAGTCAAGAGAAAGGAGTTGGCAACCTTCCTGCTGTTTTTCCACTGGCAGCTAAATACTTTTTTTTAAAAAAAAGGGGGGGGGGGCATTTGGTTTTTAATATGTTGCAGAAGATGAAGCTTTTAATTTTGTTGAGTGGTGATTTGTTTCGATTTTGTTATGTTTCAGATGTGTTTTTAAAATTGGTTTTAGCTTGTATTTCTAACTTTTTTTTAAAAAAAATAGGAGTTTGGTTTAGTTTCATTTTGACTTTTGCATTACAGTGGGCCCACTGAATCGGTGGGCTAGCCATCAGGGAGCTCTAGCGTTCACAGATTGTCCCATTCTATTACTGCCAATTATTGTCAATAATTCAGCCGTGCTGAAACAACCACACAAATGTTGCTGCCCATTTACTATAATGAGTCTTCAGTGTAGGTTTTTTCCCATCTGTGGGCCTCCTCCAAAACCAAACCTCACAGATGAGAAGTGTGGGCCCTAACAGTGATTTAGCTGTGTATGTGTGTATGTTATTTCAAGTTGCCTGTCAATATATGATGACTCTATGAATTTCATAAAATCTTCTTAAGCAAGTAATGCTCAGAGGTGGGTTTGAAAGTTTCTTCCTCTGAAAAGCCTACAGCACCTGGTATTCATTGGTAGTCTCCCACCTATATACTAAATAAAGCTGATCCTGTTTTGCTTCCAAGATTAGATGGGTGCCTTTAGGCGTACTGTGTTTTTAAATGGTCATGGACTACTCCCAACATGGGATATAAATTAAATGAATGAATGAATGAATGAATATATAAAATAGAGAAAAGAAAAAGGAATGAAGAACATAGGAGACTGTCACACCAGGGTGGGGGGAATTAGGGGATTAAAAAGGCATTTTCCTGGGAAAGTCATGCAATTGCGGCAAAGATTTTCAGATAACATTGTGATCTAAGAGGACTTAACCCGGGAAGAACCAGGAATGCTCCAGCAACAAACCATTCACAGGATTTCCCCGTGAATGGTTTGTTGCTGGAGCATTCCTGTTTTTTTCCCAAGCTATGTCCTCTTAGATCACAACATTATCAGAAAATCTTCGCCGCAATCACACAACTTTCCCAGGAAAATGCCTTTTTAATCCCCTGATTTTCCCCATGTGATAGTCTTCATAGTAAGTGGCGTCTTCTTCTGGTTTTGCAGATTTCTCTGGCAATGAATTGATTTTGGGACTTTATATCAAATTTTATAACAATTTACTCTTAAAAACCCAGATTTTCACATTCTATTTAATTTTAAGTTTACTACCCAGGAAGAGGTGTGTGTGTGTGTGTGTGTGTGTGTGTGTGTGTGTGTGTAAGATTTTCTTGATTACATGCTATAATGACATAACTGGCCTAGCAGACATTTGAAACACATTTTTGATGGATGTGTGTCTATTTGTTTCCTTGGAAAAGGATCAGTGAACAGCTTCCCCATTACATTCCTCATGGACACAGTTATGATCATTTTCCTATAGCAAAAGCAAGTTACCACTGTTTTCAATGTTGACTTGTAAGTGTTTTGGCAACTGTAGTTTGAGAATCTAGGGATTCAGGCAATGATCAACAAGGGATGCATCCTTTATTTTTATGTAATGTTGCCATAATGTTTTTGCTGGAAATAAAGGCATCCCCCCATGATATCTTTTTACCCACACAACAGGACTTCATTGAAGCTTCAGTATCCAGTTTTGCCAGTCATATCTTGTATGAGTTTGTTCCAATCCAAACACTGAAGTGTGTTAACAGGAACTGCTGTGAAATATTAATGCCATTGCACATTAGCTATCACATATATGTCTGACCTGCATGCTGATATGTGTAACAGTAGCATAACAGCATAATTAATTTGGAAAAGTCACTTTGAGAAAAAAACAGTTGAATGGAGTGTTAACCCGTTTCCCCATTTTTTTGGTTCAAACTCCCACCCCACTTCAAATGCCTCTCTCCATCAACTACTTCTCCAGTCCCAAGTGTGCCCTCTCAAGACTATTTTTAAATGTTTAAAAGGGCTTTAGAATAACATTTGTGTATTACATTTGCTTTGCATCACACTACTATTGCATGTTGACCATCAAGAGTACAATGTCATTGTGTGTCAGCTGCCAAACACTAAACATCATGCATCTCAATTAACAAATACTACCAGGAGATAATATTAATGAATGTGAAGCACTAAATCTTATAATCCTGAATATTGTGGTTTGACAGGGATAAAATATCTAAATTTTTAATATGGAAAAACTCCATATATAAATATTTCCATATTCTCATTCATTCTATATAAGTAGAGTCAATGTGGTGTAGTCGTTTGACTGTTGGGCTTGACTCTGGAAGACTAGGGTTCAGATCCCTGCTCAGCTATGGAGACCCACTGGGTGACCTTGGGCAAGTCACACTCTTGCCCCAAGAGTAAGGCAGTGGCAAGTCACCTCTGAATAAATGCTAAGAAAGAGAGAGAGAGAGAGAGAAACCAACCATGAAAGGTTTGCCTTAGGGTTACCATACGTTAGACACAAGTTGGAGGCACACAAGGACAACGAAGTGTCAAATACAGAATTCTGATATCAGATGTCGTGGAAACGTCAGCAGTGTTGAACAGTGCAGACACTAAAGTGGTTATATGTGATTCTGCTGATGTAGTTGTATATCAGGCAAAAATAAAAGCTTGTTCATCCCAGGTAAAGCAATTATGAAAAAGTGTCAGAGTTGTACAATTCTCTTCAACATTCTCCCTTTAAAAGATGTGCTGAGTACAATCCAGTCTACATGTGCTGAAATATTTGATGAATGCACACATAACATTGTATATCTGTATTGACTTCCCCAGTGCTTTCTTTATCCTGCCTTGCATCCCTGTTGTACAAGATTCTCTTAGCCTGCACGTTCTGTCTAAAATGCAATGCTGTGAAGTAGATTTGGCCAGAAATTTGACTAATTCAATTTCACCCAGTAAACTTCATACCTGTGGGAGAATCTGAACCCATTTTCCCTTCATCCTAATCCAGCATGCTAACCATCACATTTTACTAGCTTTCTAGTAACACTGAACGCTTCTTTCCAGCTAATCTCCTCTTTGCCAATTTCCCAGCAAATGTATTATTCAGAAGGAGCAAAACATAACTGGTTGCAAAGAGGACTCTTCTGGAAGCCTCTCTTAATCTGGATCTGGATTATTTATTTATTTATTTATTTTGCTGTGGATCTCAGCTTGATCCCATCTCTTGATCCCAACTTGAATTTCAAATGTTCCTAATTTCTCATCTCTTATCAGCACAATGCACATTCAAGGAGTTGCCATGACTAGACCCAGGTTAGAATATTTCTTCAAAATGAAACTTCCCTAAAAATAAACAGACATATTGTGATTTCTGTATACCTCTTAAGTTTTGGGGGAAGTTCCTGCTGCTACACATTGATGGTGTTATCTCCTGCACCTATCTCTTTTTTTCATTTTTTGAAAAAATAATTTCATGCTTGGTTTTAATTGCTCTTACCTTTTCAGATTGGACATAAGCACCAGAAGGGCAGGATATACATTTTCATAGAAATAAATGAATCAGTACATAATTCTGGAGACAGTAAGATAACATAATAATAATAATAATAATAATAATAATAATAATAATAATGAAGGGGAAAAAGAAGAAGAGCCATGAATACTCCCCTAATTACATGCCTCTAACAAGAACCAATGGGAAATTATATCTGTCTAGCAGGACATCTTTGCATTTTTATTTGCTTTTGCTTCCAGGGCACATTATTTGCTTAGGTTTCACATCTTGTCCCCTCAACCTCCCTTCCCTCCCAAGAGTATGGTAGGCAGTCAGTAATCACCATTACTTTGGGAGTGAAAGTCTCAGACAAGAGGCTGTAATGAAGGTACAGTGCTTGCTAACCTCATCCACTCTCCTCTCGGCTGTCCTTGCTTTCACAGTCCAGATATCCATCTGTCTAGACGGACGTTATCTCCCTGGGATCTAAATGTGGAAACTGAGCATCATTATTTCAGAGTTCTATTTAGGAGCTCTGCAGTGATAAAGCAGCTTTTGTCCAAATTGAGCAGTTACAGATCACTCCCTCTGAACAGATGGGCTTGCAACATGGTATATATTTTTGTGCAGGCCCAGCTGTGGGTGTTACGAATAATTGGGAGTCGGAGAAGGCTGAGTTTCAACAGACAACGCCTGCAGCAAACAGGGAAACTGGAAGGGACAAAGGTTCACAAATGGGGTAGTCTTAGGATAGTTACAGAAATAGTACTCTTAGCTAAAGTGGAGAGCTTTCAGGAGATTGTAACATTAAGACGCTTGGTCTTCAAAGCTCCCAAGAAAAGGGCCACCACCTGTAGAGCTTCAAAACAAAGCTCACCTTTTGAGAACATAAGAAAGTGATGGCTTGGTCTTACATGTGTCAGAACTTTGTACCTATGTGCTTACAATATTTTTGGCATTTATTTCATTCAAGTTTCTTTTTACAGCAATGCATCTCATCAGGAAATCTTTCTCCTCATTCTCAGTGGTCCAGATGCATATAGAGGAGTAAGAACAGAGTTAGGGGCAGGGAAAATTCATTTGTTTGCATACAATGATGGCTGGTTCCATGTCATTGGAGATTATCACACAAGGACTATTTACACTTTAATAATGCTATTCTAACATTATTTAGCAAGAATGATACAATGGCAACATTGCAACACTTACTTTCATACAGTGTCACAATAACGGGGCATTAACAATTCCCAAATGGTAAATAGCACTTTTACATTCCACATGTCAAAAGAAGGAGTTGTGATAGGAGAAAAAAAAAACCTGGTAATCTCTCTATACTAAGGAACTCACAAATGTGACAGAGGATGTGATTCTGCCGAATGGCACACTACAGGACCTTGGGATTCAGTTTATTTCCAGAAGGTTTAATGACAATTCTCAGTGGCGCTATTGAAATGTGACTGTCTTTCACACGTTCACGATAGTGCTAATGAAGCATTATTGGCAAGCCATTAACACTTTTTTGCCATTAATGATGCTTTGACGATGGGACAAGTACGGTATGTGCATGACATTGTGTGAAAACCTTCCTGTGATTGCTCAAATGTGGTGAGAGCATAGCGCTTTTCTCCTGTTTCTTATCCCTCTGTGATAATCTCCAATGGGGCAGTGAGTTAACTCCAGGCTTTAGTTTGAAGTTACAAGGTGCTAGCCAGAATACTAAACCCTATACCCAAAATAGGTTAAGGATTATGGACAACTCCAGAAGTCAGGGAGACTTTTCTCTTGGGAAATCTACTGCCTACCATTTAGGGGCTCGACAAACGGGCTGGAGGTGCCCATTTTTGCTCCTGAAGGATGCCACAGCAGCCAAAGCATGCAACCTCCCTCTGCACCAAAAATAACTGGCTAAAAGTGGGTTCTTTTTGGTCACGCAGCAAATGCCATGAGTGCAACACTGGTGCACTGTTACATGTCAATGATGCAAGTGAGGCATCATGACATGTGGACACTGCACCGCACTTGCATCATCATGGTGGCCCCATCTGGATGAGGCCATGCCATGATGGTACCGCCACCAAGCGATGGGACTCAGGAGCATGTGGTCTCTCCACAATCCCGAGCCTTAAAATCGGTTCCATACTGTCCTAATGATTCAATAGTCATACAATGTTATACTGCAGTCTCAAGACAGTTTTTCATGAACTAAATTAATTAATATAACTTTGAGGGGGTCTATGTTTCATTGTATGAAACCTATTGAGAAGACAGACAGACCAACAAACACACTCACTTACTACAAGAGATATATTCAAGATTCATAAAGTGCTGGCTCTCTCTAAACTCAGCCCATTCACAAGCCAACTTTCAGTGCAATCTGAGTGTGATGCACCCAGATGTACCCAGATGTACCTCAACAATAACAGCAGAGTACGAAAGCAAAAGTTTCAATATAGGTATTGGCAATGCGTTGACCACTTTCCACACTGAAAAATAACTCACAGACACTAGTTATTTCACCCACATCCTTGGAGGTTCTTTATCTTGAACTGCAATATAATACAAATATTTACAAACTCTCTTCTCCGACTTTCATCAACTTCTCTGTCTGTTGTACATCAACACTCCAACTTCAATCCACCTATGTCCTCTCTCCTGGACCACTTATATACTATGTTGGTTATGAGTCAAAATCTGGTGCCACACAGCAGGATGCAACCTCTGCAGTAAGTTTGCATGCCATGTGCTCTGACTTAGCATTCTATGGCAGTCCCACAGGATATGATGCCATTCATTGATCAAAAATATTTTCACAATTGTTTAAAGGAATATTTCTCCAACATAAAGAAGACATCATTCATAAAGAAGGAATGGTTGGCAGGAACCATGAGATGGGTTGGAAGACTGTGTGTGCAGTGAAGTGCAAGATTAAAATGTCAGACTTTGGATCAAATTGGAAGGGTGGGCCTGTCTCCAATTTTGCAGAAGGCAATCTTCCATATAATGGGCTGCCAGAGGACATCCATTTGAATGTGTGCTCTATTCAGTAGGCCATCCATCCAATTAAAGTGTAGTTTGAAGATCATCTTAAGAGGGGAAGCAGCAAAATCACCTGCATAACAGACTGAGCTGGTGCACAGGTGATCACTTGGTTACAGTTTACTTGATTATGGTAAGATCTATTGCATATCTCTTTAAAGCACAGCAATTGTTCCTCAAATGGCAGCTCCATCAGTTAGTATATCTAAAGTTTATTTGTATTTCTATTCAGCTTAAAAGTAAAGGTATCACCCATTGACAAGGTTGTCAAGTCATGACTGACCATAGGGGGCGGTGCTCATCTCTGTTACTAAGCCGAAGAACCAGCGTTGTCAGAGACTACTCTGTGATCATGTGGCCAGTATGACTGCACAGAATGCTATTTACCTTCCCACTGTGGTACCTATTTATCTACTTGCATTTGCATGCTTTTAAACTGCTACATTGGCAGAAACTAGGACTAGTGTTGGGAGCTCACCCCATCATTGAAGTCTTTGTAGAAGCCAGAATGGCTAAATTATGGTTGTTGTCCTTTGGACATATTGTGTGACGAGACAGGTCATTTCACAATGCTTGGTAAAATGGAAGGCAGTAGTAGAAGAAGGGAGACCACAGTCCAAATGGATTGATTTAATCACGGTAGTCACACCCCTGTGTTTGCAAGACCTGAGCATGGCAGTTGATGACCAGGGTTCTAGAGGTCTCTCATTTATAGGGTCAGCAAAAGACAAAATTGACTTAATGGCAAATAACAACATGTAGCACCGTAGAATGTAGTAAACAATAGTTCATAGTAGGTTATATGAAAGTAATCTTATAGCACCCTTTGAAACTGACTAAGGTTCTTGGCCAAAGCCCCAGTTCATGTGTGGACTGTTACCATGTAGGAAGGCAAGTTCAGCGCCAAATCCAGGCAATCCCTGCTTTAAACCATTAAAACAAACTTACCTTTTGCTCTGGATTTTCCAGCACTCTGGAACAATACCACTAGTGTGAGTCATTCCCTCTGAGGTCACAAGGCACCTAGCAATATGATTAATGCTGGACAAATAGTTTTTGACCTAAGAGGGAGCAACCAACACCAGCAGTGCTGGTGCTGGGCAACACAGCAAGGCATTACATAGACAGCCACATGGCACTACTGTGAAAAATGAAGGTAATAGGAAGAGCAGCCTGGAGTATTATGGCCTGTGAATTCTGGTTGCCCTTGGTCTACTTCCTCAGATGCATGTAGTGAATTGATGCCCAGGAAGGACTTTATGATCAGACTGTATGAATAGCCATAGAAATGCAAAACTTGCAGGTATGATGATGAGATTACAAGTTCAGTTTTAACTATGGTTGTTGAGGGACAAAAGCAGGAGGAAAGATGTTGCCTACTACAAATTCCTCAGGACACTTAGGAGATTGTTGCTGTGATTCAGCTACAATAATGGAATAGGGCATTTATTTGTCATCCTTCCTCTTTCCACTGGCCAGCAAATACACATGAAAGGGCTAAAGATGGGTTCGGGAAAGCTAAGGGAGAAGAGGTGCTGTAGTTCTGTCTGACAACACTTTATGGTAGTGGGACTGGTAGCGCAGTGGTTAAAATGCCTGTACTGCAGCCACTCATTCACAAACTGCAAGGTTGTGTGTTCAATACCAGCCAAGTGCTCAAGCTTGACTCAGGTTTGCATCTTTCAGAGGTCACAAAAATGAGTACTCATCTTTGGTGGTGGCAATTAGCTTATACATTGTAAACCATTTTGGGAGGGCTTAAGTGCACTGATAATGTACTTGCTATTGCTATTGCTATGTCTTCCTGACTGAGGATCTGCCAAATATTAATACAACAAAAACCCTGTCCTGGCAACTCTATTCATGAGTCACAGATGATAAACCCTGTGAGTTGAGGCAGCCAGTACACATGAAGAAAGTTGGTGTCTTATTACTTATTCATGCTGTCATCTTGCTAAAGTAACTGGTTGGGTATTTTTGAGTGTGTGTGTGTGTGTGTTTAATTTTTTTTATGGATTCTGCACCAAAAGACAAGGCGCCTAGAGGAAGAAGGGGTATAACTGCTTAATGAACTCTCTCAGCCCAGCCAATTCATTTTGTCATAATATTAAGAAGAAGAAGAAGAAGAAGAAGAAGAAGAAGAAGAAGAAGAAGAAGAAG
>NC_056524.1:20013499-20045483 GCF_019175285.1 Sceloporus undulatus
CCAGCATCTTAAATTAATGGCAATTTTCTTTGTTCATGATGACAAAGCTTGGAATAGAAGGAGCTTGGGTTTCTCCATTAGACAAGGTTCTTTAAAAAAAAAATCTTCCATGAAAACATTATCCAGTTCAGTGCACAGACTTCACTACTTACAAGAAAGAAGAGCCAAAAATGCTCACAGCTGAATGCTCTCTGCAGATACAAATTCAGTCCACTGTATTTGAATGAGAAATTAGCTAAGTGGTGACCTAACATAGTGATTTGATAAATGCCAACAAGATGAGTTACACCTCCCTGTACAAAGCCGTTGTCATCCACCAGAAGAGTTGCATCCTAATGTTTCAGAATATTCAGGGCCTGCCTGAGACATTTAGCTACTTCAGGAGGACAAGAAAGTGTCTTCTCCACAATCTTTAGCCTAAATCCAATTGTTAAAATTAATAGGAATTTTGTAAAACAACACTTATAATGAATCATAGGATCATCTGCATTAGAAGAGACCACAAGGGCAACCAGTCCAACCCCCTGCCTTGGAGAAAGACACACTCAAATCACATTCGGCAGATGGTCATCCAGCCTCTCTTTAAAAACCTCCAAAGAAGGAGATTCCACCACATTCAAAGGCAATGTATTCCACTGTCAAACAGCTCTTACTGGCAGGAAAGTCTTCCTCATGTTTAAGTGGAATCTCTTTACCTACTGCACTTCAACAGAATCTGGGGAGGGGGGGGGCACATAATGATTTTGGCTTGTATATAGAAAACAGACGGACTTAAATTGGCAGATTGACCTTAAATTTCTAAACTATACAAAAAAAGTGGTTTGTTACAACTTTTCGCTGCCAAAGCTGCAGTCTACAGAATTCTGAAAATTGTAGTCTACTGATTTGGAGTCCAGGAGAAAAAGATGAGAGGCTGCTGTCACCAATACACCACAACATCTACTGCCTGAGGCAGTTGCCTCAGTTTGTACACAGGCAGTGTGAACCTGACCACTGTATTGTTTTTTGTGATCCTATGCAGAACACCAGCAGCTGGTGGTTGCTCCTTTTGAGAGAACAGCAAGCTTCATGTATGACTGATGTGTTTGGTTTTGTGGAGAACACCTTGTACAGAACTGGCTTAGAGGGTGGTCTGATGACATAGGAAACTCATAGACCACTGAAGCTAATTAGGTATAGTCCTAAATACTCTTTAGGTAGAAAGGAAACTTTGGTCCAAAACACATTGCAGAAATAATCCAGTTTGAGACCACTTTATCTACCTTGGCTCAATGGCAGGGAATTCTGGGAACTGTAGTTTTGAGAGCCATTTAGCCTTCTCTGTCAGTGAGCTCTGGTGCCACAATCAACTACAATTCCCAGGATTCCCTAGCACTGAGCCAGGGTAGTTAAAGTGGTCTCTAACTGGATTATTTCTGCAGTATGTTTTAGGCCCATGTTGAAACCATATGTAACCAATCATTTAGAGCAGAGGTAGCCAATGCAGGACCCTCTAAGTCAGTGGCTCCCAACTTTTCTGTGCCCCCAGCCCTAGGAAATGTTTTATTAGTGTTTATACCCCCTTCAAAAGTAATATCACATTTTAAGTCATCATAAAAACATCTAAATTCTGTTTTTTGAACCACAAATTCAACCACATATAATACTACAGGTGAACAAACTGTACTTTAAAAATAAGCTTTTAACTCTGTGCATAAAATGGAATTTTCAACTGAGTAATTAATTTCTCATTTATTCAGAAAAAAAAATTGAAGGATGACTTGTGACTCATCACTAAACAACAAAAACTACTCTTTGTCACACAGCCTGAAATTCCATCTTGCACCCCAGTTGTGAATCCTGATCTAGATACTGGATTGCAGCTCCTATTATCGCCTAACATTAATTATTCAGACCTGGTAAAGTTTTTTAAAACATTTAAATATAGCTTGATCATGTATCCCTCCCAAACTATCAGAATACATGTTTCAGGATTTCCCAATTATTATTAGGGAAAACACTTCTTGTTCTCCTTTAAAATAAAAATTTTAACAGCAGTTGTTCTTATCAGAATCAGTGTTGCTTAACTAAGTAATCTGGAAGATATTTGAAAATGGTGCACATTTTAAAGACTGTTCACAATTCAAGACTTATTCTATGCAAAACTTGTGCATTGCACTTCTATTAAAAACAAACATTTGTGTAGGAAACAGCATTTCCTGTACAGAAAATCATGTCTCCATATAAATATTATGTAGGAAAACATTTTTTTGCACAGATAATAATATGTGTGTCATTTTCTGAGCAAAAGACCCCACATACAAATTTTGCACAGAATAACTCCTGAACCAAGAAAAATCTTGTTAGTTGACGTTTCTCCTCATCCTAGTTTCCTGAAACTTGAGATATGTGCTGCTAACCATTTTTCAAATATTTTTTGAATATTTTCCCAATCCCTATTTTCCAGCGGAGATCACATCACATGTCCATTGTTTTATGCGTATTGGCTAGGTCTCCCAATTGAAATGAATAAGAAAGCATATCCAAGAGCATGCTAACCACTGTTCAGAGGCAAAACTAAGAAGCTAGGAAAATTCCTTATAGTATGTTAAACCAGTGGTCTATCTAGCTAGTATTGTTGGCACTGACTGGCAGGATTTGAAACAAGATTTCTTTTCCAAATTCTTCTCATAAGTACCAGAAACTGAAACTGAGTGTGAAGCTAGTTTTTCCCAATTGCAGCTATAATAAATTGTGATGAAATAGAAGGATTATTGGGCAGAAAATGTGCAGTCCTGCACATGAACCATCAACCTGTCCTTAAGGCAAAATTAACAAAGTATGCTCATAAAACCATAGCCAAACCCAGAAGTGCAAATACCACATTGGCATGTAGATACTGTTGTGTATGTTGTTTTTCTCTGCTTCCTTTAAACACACAGCAATCAATACCAGGTATCCAAATGAGTAGAAAGGCAGTGAAATTGTCTGGAAAATGTATTTGAAATGTACACTCTTTATTACAGGCTGCCTACTTGATGGAGTGTTTTTAATGATAAACCTTTCCAAATATAATACAGTCTGTATCGATCCCTGGTGCATTTATTCACGTTTGTAAAAGAGGAAAATTATAAAAGAAAGCGATCTGATGAAAAGGCTGTGTTGAGAAAGCAGTAGCTGTGATAAACCCTCCAGCCAAAGAAAATAACAACATCCAGGTTGTATTATTTTTATGTATGCATTAGCAAATGAACTAGAGTTGCACATATCACAAGTGTCTGATGGAGCTTTGCCATTTCAGAATGTACATGGAAAGAACAAGTGATCCAGTGTACCCATACTGTAAGTTAAAATCTTCATGCAGCAGTGGTACCAATACCAGAAAGTTGTTAGTGGGCACTTGAAATCCTATGCATTTCTGAGATGGTACATTCCCATACAGGATAATACAAGAGAACCAGGAGAATGCTTGAATTTTCCCTTTTGTTCCTTGCATTGCATATCCTTCTATATCCAGGTAGACAAGACTTACATATACAGATACCATCAGTTTCCAGTTGCCTGGTGCTAATATCCTCCATATCATTGTAAACATACCCAGTCTTGTATGTGCTAAACCTAGTTAGTATTTGTATTGAAGATCACATGGGAATATCAGAAATGATATTCTGATAGAAAGAATCCTGGCTGAAACCACAGAGAGCTGCTGCCAGTCAGAACTGATAATATTGGACCAGAGTTTCAAAACTAGTACTTGAAACATGCTTGCAAACAGGCTGGAAAACAGTGGAGCTGTTTTAACAAGGGAGCCATGTGCTCCCTGTAACCTTACATCCCTATATTTGTTGTTGTTATGTGCCTTCAAGTAATATCTGACCTATGCAACCCTACCACACCATTTTCTTGACAAAATTTATTCAGAGGAGATATGGCATTGCTTTTCTCTACTGCTGAAAGAGTGTGAGCAGCACAAGATCAGTGGCTGAGTAGGGATTTAAACTGTTCACCTGGAATTCTAGTCCAATAGTCAAATTGCTATGCCATACTGGTTCATATATCTTTATGTGGGTCTCCATTTTGCATCCCCCTATTCTTACATGGTGTTCAATTTCCTTCTTTGCTGATTCATCTGAAAATGTTATAGCTCCATCTTCATAGAAACTGGATAGGCTCACAGAGTAAGGTACATCCTTCAGACTGGGTCCCAGTTGTTTAGGGCCTTATGGGTCATAACCAGAAATTAAAGGTGTGCCAGAAAACAGATCCAAAACCAAAGTTATAACAAAAGGGTCCCTTCTCTCCTGGGAGATGAGAAAATTCCTTGTAGATTGGTTTGTTGTTGTTGTTGTTGTTGTTGTTGTTGTTGTTATTATTATTATTATTATTATTATTATTATTTTGTGCATCTCATTCCAAACCTGGTACTTGTGATGTGTGTTGGACTAAAAAAACCATCATTTCAAGAGAGTCTGGTCAATGCTGGCTGGGGTTAATGGAGTTGTAGTCCACAAATTTGTTATACACCAGGTTGGGAAAAGTGTACCTTGGTGGAAAGATATGAGAGGGAGAGGGAGAGGGAGGGAGGGAGAGGAGTTCATGTATTATTAATTCACCTGTAAGATTTGATGGATTTTAAGAAGAGACGCTAGAATTCATATCACTGATTTAATTTACATATCACTCAGCAAATGTATTTCTAGCCTCAAATTAACCTTTCTCTGTAGAAAGGTCACTCACGTCAAGAAAAGAAATGCATTCTTTTCTTTGATCATCATATACTCTGAAAGTTAGTTTGACTGCCTTTTCTCCCTCTGACTCTTAGTGAAGGTTTTCTGGTAAGATTATGTCTTTCTTAATTAAATGCTTATATCAGAAAATCTGACTCAGAATTACATAGTAGTTTCCCAGCACACTAAAGAAAAAAACTGTTGGAGTTGCTGGCAACATTTAGATATACTTGTTTTATCCCAGAAACTGCAAACACTTGCTTAATGGCATTTATGCCAATGTACGTTTCCAAAGGGTACAAAAATAATGCTTTTGAGCTGTGTTGTATGGATCCTGTCACGTTTTGACAAGTCCAGAGATTGAAATACAGCTTGTTAAGTAACTAAGAAATGGTTAAATATGAAATGAAAGTGAATAAATAAAATCTAAAATACTTTCTCAGTCCTATCCTAGTTCTTAAAGTTGGCAGATTCGAAGCTGAACTGCTTCTCTTCTTGCTCCTCCATTTATCCCACTTTTTTTCCTTGAATCCAGGCCTCAAAGTGGCTAAAAGGAATTAAAACAGATACAGATAAAAACGTGTAAACCAATAAAGATACACACCAAGGTATTGCTAAAATGTGATTAAATTATCTACAGAATTATAACTACTGAAACAATGGATTTTGATAAGACAAAGGATAATAATAATAATAATAATAATAATAATAATAATAATAATATAAATATATTTATATTTTCCCACCTCTCCGGAATGGATCGAGGTGGAATTACAACCCATAAAATACATACAAGAACACACCAATAAAATATAATAAAAAGAATTATATTAAAACTAGCTCATCTTCATACAGCAATACAATACAATTATACAGTGATCAGAAAGTGGAACAGTATTTCTTACACAAGGTCATAATATTTCAATGCAGAAATACAGAAAATGCTGTTTTCTGCACCACAAATGCTATTTTCTAAAGAAATCAATTGTGTACTAATTTTATGTAGAACTAATCCCTAATTACAACATTTTCTATGAAGAAATTGGATTAACTGCAGAGAAAATAATATTCGAACACAGAAATATTAATTCCTGCACAGAAAATGCTGTTTTCTATGCAAAACAACCATGAGGGGCACCATGCAGATATTCCATTCCACAATGGGAACTCCTATTGTTCAATGTGGCCAGATGCATAATGCTTTCCTAAACATGTTTCCCAATGACATGTTGTTTATTGGAACATATAAGGACCATTACTCAACATCCATGCTCCCAGCAACCTTTGTACAATAGTCTTAAAGATGTAGCTATGTCTCTGCCCCCCCTTCTGAGAATCTCAGAATTAAACATCAATGCCATCCACCTTTAAATAATTGTGAGTTTGTGATGTCTTAAATATCTAACAGGATGCCAGCCAATATCATCTTCATTATCATTATCATGAAAGACAGCATCTCATCATATAAGCCAACCTGAGTTTTAAGATCTGCAGAGAAGGGTTTTCTCTCACATTTACCACCTTTGCAGGTACATTTGGTAAGGACTCAGGAGAAGAAATTCCAGTGTCTGCTTTCAGGCTGTGGAAATCCCTTTCACTGGAAATTCAGTAGGCTCCATCCTGGCTTTCTTTCCTCTGGCAGTTGAAAATGTTTTTATTTAGGCAGATTTTTGAAATATAATTATGGAGCATTAGTGTGTATGCATGTGAAGTGGTGTGCTGTATTTTTAATCTTTTTTTAATTGGTAATTATGTTTTAAATGTTTTTGACTTTTTAATCATTTTTTAAAAAAATATTGCAAATAAAATAACATTGCAAAATAATATTTTGGGTTGGTCTTTTAAAAACTATTATAAGCCATCTTGAAACTCATCACAGGAGAACGGTGGGATATAAATTCTATAAAATAATCATTAACAACAAGAAGAATAAATCATTTTTTACTTTGAGGACATTTGTGAATTTGAGCAAATTCTTATCAAGGACAAGCTGAATCGACATCTCTACTTCAGCTGGACATTTAAGGGTCCCATCACATTTGTAAAAAGATGACTTCTGGCAGGATTAGCTTCTCTCATCACTGCAGCTGATCACAGGAGAAGTTGCCCTTGTTGACATTGCTGCCATCTGCCCAACTACTCAAAGTGCACCATTCTTGTTCCAAATCAGGACTACTAACTCAGTTCTATTTGGACAATATATTCAACATTTTTCATTAGCCAAAATTAGCACAGATGGGAGAGTTCTGCATATTGTGTTGACTAATCTCTGGATAACTACTTTTAATATATATATATATATATATATATATATATATATAATCATTTTATTTCACTTTGGCTTTTAGCTGAGGTACCACCAGCAACTTCTTGGAAACAGGATGAGCCAATTTCATTTCTGTTAGCATACACATATCTGGATTGATGCTCAAAAAATGAAACAGGCTTGCTTCTATAATGTTGTGAACTGTGACTGATTCATTTCATGTAAGGTTGCAGAGTAGATATAAAATATATTCTGCTCCATTTGCCAAATGCAGCTATCACAAATTCCGTTACAGATCTTTTGTAAGCACTCGGCAGAATTCCATGGTCAGCCTTTATTGCAGAGAGGAAGATAATGTAATAAGAGAGAATAATATTACTGGCAGTCACCATGTTTCTAGAGTAAATTTTCCAAGAGCGTTAAAAAGAAAACAAATCCCCACTCAAAAAGCCAACAACAATCTGAAATCATAGATGAGATTTGGTACATAATGATCCTGAGGCTCATTGTCTTGATCAAAATGTTTCTAATGGGATAAGCATTCAAAATTTAACAAGCAATAGCTTATTCCAAAGAGAAATGCACAAACATATATCACACCCTACATTTTGGAGGTTGGCAAACCTGTTCAGACTTTTTGCCTGGGACTGCAAAAGAAGGAGATTATCAAGTTAGAGTACAGTGGTACCTCGGGATACGAAATACCCAGGTTACGAAATTTTCGGGATACGAAAAAATCCCATAGGAAAACATTGTTCCGGGTTACGAATGTTTTTTCGGGTTACGAAAAAACTTTTGGTGCTTTTTTCGGCTTTTTCGCACGGAATCGCGGCTTTTCCCCATTAGCGCCTATGGCAATTCGGCTTACGAAGGCTTTTCGGGTTACGAACGGTGCCACGGAACGAATTAATTTCGTAACCCGAGGCACCACTGTATGTCCAGAAAAGTTCAGCCAGATGGTAAAGGGCCTGGAAACCAAGTTGTATTAGGTACATTTGAGGGAGTTGGATATGCTTAGCTTGAAGGAGAGATGATTGTAAAGAAATATTTATAGCTGACCTAGTAGCAAATAAGGAAACAACACAGTTCTTTCAGCAAAGATTTTACTTGTTACAATGAGATGGCTCCCTGCAAGAGCCAGAGTCCTTTAGAGTTCATGAGCTACAGTTTCCAGACTCGAGGTTCATTCACACAAAAGAAGAACAGGAATATCATTCCACTTTAACAGCCATAATTTTGTCCTATGGCATCCTGGGATTTCCAAATTAGGAAGGAGCATTTAAAATTATTGTCACCAAGCTACAAATCCCAGGCATCCATGCCATCGAACCATGTCAGTTAGAGTGGAATAATAGTTATAATATTGTATTGTGAATGGGATCCAGGCTTAAAGACAGACCTGAACAGAGAACATCGCTGTCATCCAATACTGATGTTTTACAAAAACAGAAGTAGTAGTAGTTGTTGTTGTGTGTCTTCAAGTCATTTCCCACTTATTTTTTTTATTTAATACATTTTATTTCTTACAGTATATCATCTACAATAACAGCCAGACAGCTTTTGTATCTTCACTAAACAATTGCTATATAAAGGGTGTTGTATTTTCCAGATTAAGAAACAAACAAATAAACTTCCATCATATAACATACACCTTGTGTGCTTATTACTTCCTTTGCTTGTGTTTCCTTACAAAAATAGTATTTCTTGATAACTCCAGTATCACAATCCTTTTTTATTTTAAATCTCTCTATCTTCTCATCGGTAAGTAGTATTATTTAATAGTTCTTATATATTCGTGCCATCTTATATATCTTTCCAGCGTTTTCCACAAAAAACCTTTAATGCCCCCCATTTAAGTCATTTCCCACTTATGGAAACCCCAAGGCAAACCTGTCATGGGGTTTTCTTGGCACAGTTTGTTCAGAGAAGGTTTGCCATTGCTGTCTCAGCTCTAAGGCTGAGAAAGTGTGATTTGCTCAGGGTCATCCAATGGGATTCATAGCCAAGCTGGAAATTGAACCCTGGTCTCCAGAGTCATGGTACAATATTTAAACCACTACACAGTTAGAGAAGTTATTGTTTGGATTACAACTCCCATATTCCCACACCACTGCCCCTCCCCCCCCAAAGTAATGTTTCCAGGTTCTGCACTAGACCCCAAATATTGGAAATATTTTAAGTCAAATAGGAATCACAATGGCCTGGGACAGATGTGGCGGTGGTGCAACTAGTGTTAGGGACCACGCAGCAACCACACGGTCCCTAACCCTAGCATGCACTGGCAGTGCTATAATGTCGGCGCCCCATGTACACAGATGCTGCCATTATGACGTAATGGACACATAGAAGAATACCGCACAGCGTTCTGAGAACATTCTGAGAACCCGATGGGAATGGAACACATTTAAGTATTCCGCACGTATGTGTTCCCATCGGGTTCCCATCACGTTCCAAATATGTTCTACATGTGTTCCAGGGAGGGGACGGATTAAATGTGTTCCCAGTGAGCTGTAACGTTCTGAGAACGTTCCAAAAGAGGTCTGTGCAGTATTCTTATCCATTCTCAAATCCGTTCTCTCATTCTTCTGTCTCCTGATTGGCTGAAAGAATGACAGGCAGGGAGGCAGGGAGGTGAGTGACTGCAGTGAGGAAGGTGTGTGTGCGTGCGTGCGTGTGTGTGAGGAGGGAAGGAAGGAGGGAGGGAAGGAAGGAAAAAGGGAGGAAAGGTGGGACAAGGGAGAGAAGAAGAAAGGAGGGAAAGAGAGAAAGAGAGAGAGAAGGAGAAAATGGAAAGAGGGAGAGAGAAGGAAGGATAAGCAGCGAGAAAGAGAGTGAAGGAGGAGGTCAAAACAGAGGAAAAAGAGAGAAGGAAGGGAAGGAGGGGACCAGGGCAGAGAGCAAGAGGGAGAGGGTCTGGTTGCTTCTGTGGGGGCCTCTGGTGTCATGTCCAGCGGGGCTCCTGTGCTGTCAGCATGCAGGAGGCAGGGATGCCAGGGATGCATCCTCGTTTCCTCCAGGAGGGAACCCACAAAAGCTCCTCTGTTTGGAGCACCACACAAAAGCAAGCAAGCAAGCAAACAACTCCCAGAATTCCATAGCAAAGAGCCAGACAAGAGTTAAAGCGAGGAGGGAAGCTCACAACCTGAAGGCACACATTACATGCACACACACAGGAGGCAAAAAGGTGACAAGCTGCCAAAAAGGGGAATTGGGATGACAGCAGAGGACTCTTCTTTTCTAACTGGTTTAAAGAGCTGCAATGGCTGCCGGGGCTCTGCCCTTGGCCCAGTCCCCTCCCTGGCAGCTTGGCAGCTTGCTTTCCCTCGGCTTGAAGGGACCTCCGTGGAACTCCCTTAAAGAGGAGGGAAGCCAGGCCTCCAAGGAGGGGACTCTGCCCTTGGCCCAGTCCCCTCCCTGGCAGCTTGGCAGCTTGCTTTCCCGTCTTGAAGGGACCTCCGTGGAGCTCCTCCTTCCCTCCAGGAGGGAACCCACAAAAGCTCTTCTGTTTGGAGCACCACACAAAAGCAAGCAAACAACTCCCAGAATTCCATACCAAAGAGCCAGACAAGAGTTAAAGCGGGGAAGGAAGCTCACAACCTGAAGGCACACATTACATGCACACACACAGGAGGCAAAAGGGTGACAAGCTGCCAAAAAAGGGAATTGTGATGACAGCAGAGGACTCTTCTTTTCTAACTGGTTTAAAGAGCTGCAATGGCTGCCGGGGCTCTGCCCTTGGCCCAGGCCCCTCCCTGGCAGCTTGCTTTCCCTTGGCTTTGCATGCACAGATGGTTTCAAGCTTTATGCTATAGCATCTTGCAGGTCCTTTTGTGAACAGGAAGGCAGGACTTGACAGAAACAACTTTCCTTTTTGTTTCTTTTCCTGGTTTTCCTTCCCATTTCCTCCTCCAATGATTCCTCTCTAATAGACAGATACTAGGTTCAGAGCTAAGGAGCAACATTTTAGGTGTCATTGCAATGGGTAGGTTAATCAGGAGTAATGTTGGATGTTGGATGCCAAAACAAGTATTTATTTCTGTATTATTGTATTTAAATTATTTTTATACTGTTTAATATAATAAAATCTGGAGGCAGCTGTCTTTTGGGGAGTCATTATATGGAAATAGTGTGGATTGGCTGACAGTAATCCAGAATGAACATTAATAATTATGCGGTATGGCTTTGTTGGAGTCTGTAGATCTATACTTGCTAAATGTGCATGTTTCTCTTTATTTAGCTTTGTTGATGCTAATGGATTTTTTTTAAAACCACATATATAATATGCATCATTTTATAACCATACCTCATCATCAAAATGTTCCAAGTCTGTTTACAAGGCTCATATGCATTGTCATTACCAGCCAATGGTTTCTCAGTTGCCAAAAAAGAAGTAATCTGCCTCACAACTATGCTGATCTTGCTAAGAATTAACAGGACAATGAGACTGTTCTGCAAATATCTCTGTGTTTCTAATGCAATAAAATGTTAATAGTCAAATGTATTTGCGAAGAGATTATGCCAGTCTGGTGTGTTGTTATTTCCTTTTCTTCATGTCATGGAGTACCTGCAGCTGACAAAAACACTGACATTCCATCTTCTGTTCTATATAGATGATGTTATTCTCACATTTACTGTCTTCATGACCAAGCAGTTCAGGAATAGGCAACTGAATGGGCACCATGGACCAATGCTTCTTCAGATTTCTTATGGTTTGCATTCCCCCCCCCCCCAGCAAACCTAAACACCTTAATTTTTCTTTGTAGTCCTTCTCAAAATATTGACATGAAGTGATGTTATGTCTCTTCCAGATGGCATTTTGAGAGGGACTGCAGAGAAAAAAAGAGGTATTTGGGGGAGGTATAAGGTTCTGGGATGCTGGAAGGTGTTGGGGTGGAGGTATTTCCTCGTGTTTTTATGTGTTTGAGATGCTTTGTATGTAATTGTGGGGCAAAAATTGCCTTAAAATCACACTGATTTTTTTTAAATAGGGAGAGTGGGGAGATTTGGGACTTCAGTACCCACAAAAGTGGTATCCAAAGGACACATGTGCCCCATGCCATGATATAAATAGAAAATACAACATTACGGCTGCTGTTATATAGACCACATCTTGGGAAAACTGATTGTTTAGATTACACCTCCCTTGGAAATACTTTTTTACATGGCCACCATGGCAAGGATAACTTTAGAACAGAAATGAAAATCTGAACAGGTTGCAAATAAAGAGGATTAGTTGTTAAAACTGTATGATGCAATAAAAATGGATAGTCTAACACGCTGCATCATATGTGTTGACAGGGAGCTTCTCAATAGGGGCAATGGCACAGCAAAGTAAGGAGTGAGCCCTGGTAGTGGGCCCTGGGTTGGTGAAGGAAAGATGTGTAAGTACATGCCTGTCCTTGCACCGACCCAGAGACTGACCCAGATGAGCACCTGTGGCAAAATAGCTTCATCAGTGCTATTTTGAAAGGGAAAGTCATAGCCTCTCTAACAGCTTCACTGTTTTATTACTGCATGTATCATTAACTGGAATAAAACAATAGCTTTCACCCCTGAGTTATTCAACCTAATAGGTATGAAAAGATGAAAAACTTCCTCATGTATTGTTTAATATTAAAAAGGGAAAAACTCTCACTCTTGATTTGAACGTGGGCCCGAACAGACAGGCCAAAATAAAGCTGCTTTGGGTCACTTTGGAGGTATGCTGTTTAAATGATACATGCATCCTAAGAGTCCAAAAGCCACGCCAAAGCCACACACCAATCCTAAAGACTGGAGCGCAGCTTTGGCACAGCTTCTGGCCTCTTAAGATGTAAGTGTCCAACAGGATACCTCCAAAGTGACGCAAAACAGCTTTATTTTGGCCTGTCTGTTTGGGCCCCATGTTTCTCTGAATCCCACCTGCATTCCTACTCTATCCTCTCATTGCATCAGGATGTTTTCTTCCTGCATGGAAATTCATTTGTGCTTTTTAAAAAAAACACATTTTGCCTAATGTGTGCAAGTTTGTTTGCATTTCCCTCAGTGCCTGAAGTTTGCTTGCGCATGTCTTGTAATAAAATGTATTTAAGTGGTATGCAGATATTGTATTACATGCATTTTAATTGTTCACATTTTAAAGTTGTATACCAAAGTATGGTTTATTTCTCTGAAATGCACTGCAGGTTTAGCCAGATGTGTAGAGTTCTCACATTCCCTGTCTTGGGCTGGATCCACACTAGCCAAAAAAATCTGTACCCACCTGAATTCTGGTGCTCTCGGAACACATGACATAAAAGTGTTTTTAGAATGAAAGCAATTTTTAAGGCTTTAATGAGATTTAGAAAAAATCATTTTTTACTCTTCAGTTTTCAGGGAAAAAATGTTTTTCTCCTGGGTTTTTTCCCCAACATGTGTCATCTCAGACTGGTGTGGTAATGGAAGATTTTTGGTTGGCATCTGCCATCCAGCAAGTGTATTGCCATTATTTGCACTTTTGCAGTGGTTCTGCCCAAGGAACACCTCCAGCCCCTGTTCTCTTACAGGCACAGATTCAAATCAAAAGTTTGTTTCCATCTCACATCAAAGTAAAGGGGTTGCATTCTCTTCTTCTGAAAAGTCCTGACCATCATAAGCAATGAGAAAGAGGGAGTGGAGAATGGAGAGGGGAGAGAAGTAGTGCTGCCCAAGCATCCACCAACAAGAAGGAGGAGCTTGTTCTGTAGAAACCAATCTTAATTCAATTAATTCAGAGTGGAAAGGGAAGCAACAGAAGATACATTTTCATCCTCCTTCTTCTGCATGTGCAGGGAGACATTTAAAGTTCCTTTGCTTACTCACTTGGGTGTGAAGGAGGAAGAGGGTTGGATGGGAGAGCCGTCAGATAAAAGTACAAGGTGGGTGTTAAGATTCACAAAAAACAAGAAAGGCTATTGGTTGATAGATTTGTGCATGTTGGGAAAGGAAAAAGTACATTGGAAGAAACACCCATCTGTACTGATTTGAATTTGCCAGGGGGGAGGGGATGTGTGACAATCAATACAATTTGAGTACAGAGTTTTACAAGTAAATGTGGTGCAAATGGGGTGGAATCTGAGTAAAATAGTACTGCACACTGGATTTTGATTATTTTGCTGTTGTGGATTCAGGTTTGGAAGGTGTGAAAAGAATACTTCCATTAAAAATACAGTGGGTCCTTAGTACCCATTAAAAATAATAGTACTGTAAATTGGTGTCCCTTATATAAAATGGCACAATCAAGGTTTGCTTTTGGAATTTATATGTGTTTTTGAGTATGTTCAAGCTGTGGATGGTTGAATCCATAGGCCAACTGTATTCACCCTAATGCAATTATTTTGCAAGATACTTAGCCTTTTCTGTTAGCTCTGGTGCCACAACAAACTAAAAATTCTTGCATATTCTTCCATAAGATGGAGCCATGACAGTTAAAGCAGGGTCAAACTGCATTAATTCTGCAGTGTGGCAGCGATGTACAGCAGCCAGTTTGGGGCAAGGTATGTTTAGCTTGGAGAAGCAAAAAATGAGAGGCGGCACAATTACTATCTTTAAATATCCAAATGGATATCATGTAGAGGAAGGAGATTCTTGATTCTGCTGCTCCAGAGACTTAAAACATTTATTTTTATTTTATTTTATTTTATTTTATTTTATTTTTATATTTATTTTTATATTTATTTTTATATTTATATTTATTTATTTATTTATATCCCGGGACTGGGACTCAGAGCGGCTTCACAGCAATTAAAAAACAAACAAACAAACAAAAAGTACAATTAAAACATTTTAAAAATAAATAGATAAATGACATGCATTAAACAGAATGATTAAACTAGTCCAACATTCCTGCCTGTTCTTATAGTGATTCCTTAAATGCCTGTTTGAACACGTAGGTCTTCACCTGCCGTCGGAAAGCCATCAAGGAGGGAGCCGTTCTTATCTCCCTGGGCAGGGAGTTCCAGAGTCTAGGGGCAGCCACCGAGAAGGCCCTCTTTTGTGTCCCCACCAAACGTGTTTGTGAAGGTGTTGGGATGGAGAGAAGGGCTTCTCCAGAGGATCTCAGAGTCCAGGCAGGTTCATACCAGGAGAAATGGTCTGCCAAATAATGTGGACCTGAGCCATGTAGGGTTTTGTAGGATATAACTAGTACCTTGAATTGTGCCCGGGATCGAACTGGCAGCCAATGAAGCTGTTTCAACAGGGGAGTTGTATGGGCTCTGTAATCGGCGCCTGTTAACAGCCTGGCAGCAGCTCTTTGAACCAGTTGAATTTTCTGAACACTTTTCAAAGGCAGTCCTATGTAGAGCCCATTACAGTAGTCCAAACAGGATGTAACCACGGCATGTACCACCGTGGCAAGATCTGGCTTCTCAAGGGACGGGCGCAGTTGGTGCACAAGTTTTAAATGTGCAAAAGCACTCCTGGTCACAGCAGAGACCTGGGCCTCCAAGTTTAAAGCTGATTCCAAGATTACCCCCAAAGTGTGTCTTCAGGGGGAGTGTGACCCCATCTAACACAGGCTGGATCCCTATTCCCTGATCTGCCTTCCGACTGACCAGGAGCACCTCTGTCTTGTCTGGATTAAGTTTCAACTTGTTTGCTCTCATCCAGTCCATTATTGAAGACAGGCACTGGTTTAGAACCAGGACTGCTTCCTTGGATTGAGGTGGGAAGGAGTAGTAGAGTTGAGTGTCATCTGCATATTGATGACATCGCACCCCAAAATTCCAGACAACCTCTCCCAGTGGTTTCATGTATATGTTAAACAGCATAGGGGACAACACAGAACCTTGAGGGACCCCACAGGTCAATGGCCAAGGGGTCGAACAGGAGTCCCCCAGTTTGCCCCTCCAGGAAGGAACGGAACTAATGATTGACTAAAACATGAACTAATGGATTTAAATTACAAGAAATGAAATTCACCTAACATGAGGAAGAACTTTTATTTGCTGTAAGAGCTGTTCAATTGTGGAACAGACTGCTTTGGAGAGTGGTGGAGTCTCCACCTTGGAGGCCCTTAAACAGAGGCTGATTAGGCATCTTTCAGGAGTTCTTTAGTTATGTATTCCTGCATGATGTGGGGTTGCACGAGATGCCACTTGTGATACCTTCCAGCTCTAAGATTCTATGATTGCATATCCTTTGCCTTGAAAACATGCCTTTTAGTTTGAAGAGGTGCCCTTTCTTCTTGTCTTTCTCTTTCTGGGGTGGACCTCTTTTTTTTTTCCAGTAGCAGCTTGTGGCTTCCATGAATCTATTTGTGGACAAGATCAACACCTGAAATAATTTCTGTGAAAGTCAGATTAAAACTAGGATCAGATCCCTTGCCCTAGAGACATGGAAGCCACCAAATTCCATGGCTATATCCTCCAGCATCCTCACTAGTCATTAAATGAGTCTTATTTATCTCACTTTTTATTAAGAGAAATGCATGGACATTTCAATGACAGAAAGCTGTTAGCAGTGTCAGATAGACCATACTAGGATATCAGCTGGTCTGTCCTTTTTGCTGGCTGCATGACAAATTTGCTATGACTCCATTTAGGAGAATGAACAGCAAAATGTCACATTAACAGATTGATTTTGAACTTTAAGTAGCTTAAAACATATTTAAAATGGCATTGTACCATGAGCAAAATTATTATGGCCATGCATTACAGTCATTAGAGACCTCTGGAATAGACCTCTATTATGTCTTCCAGTCACTGGACTGTTATAATAACATTGACAAAAGATTCCTGAAGTCTGCAACCATCAAAGGAACCTTTAATATAAACTCAGCTGCATCAGAAATCACCATCTGCAGCATCCTTTTGTCCTGGCTAGAAAAAGCTAAAGGATGTGGCTCTCCTCATGAAAGAAAATACTGAACTCGGGACAGTATTTGGGTAAATCAAAGTGGAAATGCTGATTAATATATTGGAGAGAATAGACAATAATCTGAATCTAGCTGTGGGTGGTTATATATATATATGGTTGTAGTTTAGGGTGTAGAATATACTTTCCCATAATGTTGGTTAACAAAGCACACCTCACAGGATATGGTCAACAGGACTTTGCAGAGAGGTTTCCAGCAACATGTTAAAGACTTTAACTTCCCTGGCTCTGTGCTAGGGAATCCTGGGAACTGTAGTTTATTGTGGCACCAGATCTCTCTGACACAGAAGGCTAAAGGTCTCACAAAACTTCAAATCCCAGAATTCCCTACCATTGAAACAGAACAGTTAAAGCAGCCTCAAACAGGATTATTTCTGCAGTGTGCCTTGGAACTTAGTTAAGTAACTGAGTAGTTAGTATACTGAACTAAGGTCCAAAACACACTGTACCAATCATTCAGTTTGAGACCACTTTAACTGCCCTGACTCAGTGCTAGGGAATTCTGAGAAATGTATTTTTGTGAGACATTTAGCCTTCTCTGTTAGAGAGCCCTGATGTCATAATAAGCTACAGTTCTCAGAATTCCCTAGCACTGAGTCAGGGCAGGTAAAGCTGTCTCAAACTGGCTTACTTCTGCAGTGTGTTTTGGACCTGTGGCTATATTTATACTTAAGTTACTTAGGGGCTGCACAGACCAGCAAAAAGAATCGGCGTCCCGGTGGGTTGGGGGTGTGGCGTACACATGACATACAGTATGCTCTCAAGCTGCCAGGAAGCTGCCAGGAAGCAGCCAGGAAGCAGCCCGAGTGACTACATGGTGGCAACATTGCAATGTTTTGATAGCATGGCGCTTAGATGGCTCATGCTGCTGAAACATGAAAAAGCCGCCGCCATGGCAGCAAAGGCATTTTTTTCCCAGCAATAAAAATAAAAAACTTTCTGCCATTTCTTTTTGCACCAGGAAAATGCCAGATTGGGGCCGCGGTACACAGTTGCCATGGTCCCAATCCAACGCTCAAAGAAGTGCCCAGAAGCCGCTCCTTCAAGGTGGTCTGTTTTGCCCCTTAGTATATTTCATTTAGTTTACAGTCATTTAATGTAGTATACATTTCATTTCATTTGGTATACATGGCTTAATTTAGTATACATTTAGTATAGGATCTCCGCCCCCATGCCCTTGATTTCCAGTAAAGTAAGTTGTGAGGAGAGTTACAGTTGTGGCAATAGTGTCACAATCATGGCTAAATATAGTTGACCCTCCGTATCAGTGGTGGTTCAATTCCAGCCACTTTGTACATACCAAATAATGTGGTACCTGAAGTCTCATTAGCATCAATGGACACTGCCATGCATGTGGCTGCACTGATGTGACTCTATGCATGCACCGCTATTGAAGGCAATGAGGCAGACGGCAGAGTCATCTGTGAATGTTTCATTCCATGGATGACTAGCCCAACGATATAGAGGGCTAACTGTAGTGATTATGAATATAGAACAGTTATCTAGATGTATACATCTGTAACATCTGTTACATCTGTATTTGTTCCATAGTCACAATCATTATCCATGTAGCTGGATATCAGTTGCATGGGGATAAGATTCTGCCAGCAATCGGAGCATTGATAAAAGATGCTACTTTCAGATTTGAGAAGGTTGGGCCAGGAGAGATTACTTAATTAAGTATTCTTAACTAAGTAGCTGATACAGAATACTGTCCAATATTTATTTCTTACAAGCTTCTCCCTAAGGGCTGGGGCAGGGAACAACAAGAGATTAAGCAAATAGCACCAATTACTGGAACTTAATAAAAACAATACATATTTAAAATCATACATATTTTAAACAATGGAAAATATAAAATGAATTAATTAAGAACCCAAACACTGTCCAATGTGTGTCTTTGTTCTGATGCTTCCATAATTATTGTCTGCTGTTGCACATTAAGGTTGCATCCGTATTGCAGAAATAATCCGGTTTGACACC
The DNA here is from genome assembly GCF_019175285.1 of Sceloporus undulatus. Lineage (NCBI taxonomy): Eukaryota > Metazoa > Chordata > Lepidosauria > Squamata > Phrynosomatidae > Sceloporus > Sceloporus undulatus. Next base: position 20,032,328 of record NC_056524.1, read on the forward strand.
AGTGTAACTGCCATGGCATAATGCTATGGTATTCTGGGAACTGTAGTTTTATCAGATATTTAGCCTTCCCTGTCAGTGAATGCTGGTGCCACAACAAACTACAGTTCCCAGAATTACATAACATAGTGTCATGATAGTGAAAGCAGCATCAAAGAAGTTAGTTTTAAATAGCTAATGAAGAACATTCCTTGCTTATGTATTCTAAGATATTAGTTTTAACGGGCTACTGAAGGAAATTTGCAGTTTTCTCCTGTAAAAGAAAACAAGATGGTTGGGTTTTCTTTTTCTTTCCTTTTTTTCTATGCATGTTTTCCAGCTGTTTCAAAATGTTCCTTGACCTCTTTGCCATGGAGACTGGTGGTGATGACTTTGTCAGTTCCATTAGGCTTCCTAATCTTGGGCCACTTAGTTCTAATGCACTTGTCAGGAGGAATCTGTTACAGGCTCTTAGTTTCTGCCCAAGTGCTTCACTCACTAAGCAAGCACAATGCAGAGAGGAGCACAACAGGAATGGGGAAGGGTGGCAGAGAAGGACCCTCTAAGGGACACTGGTCTTTAACAATACAGGAAAAGTAAGTGATGGATGAAAGTTCTTTGCCTTCAGGGGAAATACATATATTCTCATAGTATCAGCTTAGAGTTTTATTACATACAATCCAAGAACACAGACATTCTATGTGCATTTGTAGGAAGGAGACACTGCAGACACCCAAGTCAATATATGAACAAAACCAAATGAACTGAATACCAGGTCAGACAAAAGCCTGCCAATTTTGTACAGAAGGGGTTTAAAGTTTGCAGACATACCTCAGTTAAGAAAGGCTCTGGCAAAGGAGCTCCTTTTCACAGAGACTTTCTACACTTGCTTTCCTTCTTGTCCTTTATCTTGCTAGAAGGTTTTTAGCAGCATCATTTTTGAGAGATGGTGAAGGAGGGTTGGAGAAACACAGACTTTTGGTGCTGAGTTGCAGCAATATACAATGCAATAAAGCTTGAGCTGGGAAAGGATGAGAATCTGTTTTAGGCGATGCTATTGTATTTTTGTGTGTGCCTAAGGCAGACACTGTTGCCTTTGGCATCACTTATTGAGCATGCATAAACAGCAAAACAGAGAGGTAAGAGGAAAGCAGATAAGACTGCCATATCAGCTACCCTCAATGCATTGGGGGGGGGGGGGGGAGCATAGATTTGTAAGTTTGTTCAGTAAAATGAAGATCATAAGAAAAGTGAAGACTCATGAAAGAAAACATAAAGTTTCATGAAAGAAAACTGGATGTGTTTTGGAAGAAACATTCAAGTAGTCTTTAGAAGGCTTCCTGATTGTCTTTCAAAAAACATGCATCTTGTTGCTTTGTGTCTGCAAGTTGTTTTCAATTTATGGCAGACCTAAAGAGTAACTAACACAGAGTTTTCTTGGCATGATTTGTTCAGTGTAGTATATTGCCTTTGCCTTGCTCTGAGGCTGAGAGAAAGTGACTTCCCTAAGTTTATTGAGTAGGGTTTCCATAACTGGGCAGCGATCTGAGCCTTGGTTTCCAGAGTTGCTCAAATACTCAAACCATTACACCATGCTCACTCTCACACCGTTAGTTTTCAATGCCAGAAAACACTGAATTGCTGTTTGTTTTTGTTTGTTTGTTTTTTGTGGATCAGAAACCTATCTCTCTTTTATCCATGTTACTCCTGCTTCTGATAGCAAAAGTTCTATTAAAGACACAATGCTGAAGAAGACATCTAGTTTGCTAACTGAGGTAGTTGAAAATATTATCATCCTTGCCACTTCAAGACACCCTGCTAAAATGGAAGCTTAACCTCCATAATATTTTTCCGTTTGAAAAACTTTTGCAAAAAACATTTTGCACATTTTGCTCAAATAGGGGTTGTTGGTTTTTTGTTTTTGTTTTTTGGACAAAACATTGTTTTCACGTAGAAATCAGTGTCTCTTCTAAAGAAAGCAGTCCCCTTTGAGTGAAAGCACTGCTTTCTGCACAAAAAGCATTTTTCTCTCTTTTTTTGCTCAAAACCAATGGATTTTGCACAAATGAATTATTCACAAATGAGCCCCAACATTTTAAAAGCACAGGAAAATGCACTAAATCTCTTATAGTCTTACTCAGAAGGGAGAAGGCATTTACATTCCAACAGACTTTAAAACAGGTAGCTTTTTAAAGAATGGAGTAAGGGTGCTATATTTTTTTTAATTGAGCTGTTTTAAATATCTTTCCATATTTGCAATGTTATCCTTTTAACTGTAAGTTTGAATTGTTTTAATGCTATGACTAGTTTAATTGCATTTTAATTTTAATTTTTCTATGTTTTAGCTCCATTGTTCTTTTTTAAATTGTAAGCCACCTTGAGTCCCACATTTGGGAGAAAGACAGGATATAAATAAATGAATAAGGCATTTCACCTTCTGTATTCTGGCATGTGAGAATGAAATGAGCAGAGATTTACATCCCTATATGTTGGTGTATGATCAGACAGCTGAAGGTACATTTCTCTCTTTCAAATTCCTTCTTTAAACAGAATCATGATTGCTGTGTTGCTCCATGCTATCAAGGCCATCTCCTCTACCTCTAGTTACATCTAACCAATTTATTGCAAAATGCAAAGGGATATTGCAGCACCTTTGGGAATAACTGGAAGAAAGAAATAGTAGGAAAAGCTTTTGGAGACTTGGGGCTGGAACAGACTGACAGCTTCAGCTGGCTTTTCGCTCACTTTGGTGCATGGTGTTTAGATGCCACATGCCCCAGAGCCAATGAAAAGTCAGCTCCAGAGGCAAAGGGGTGGCTTTTTCTGCTCCGAATAGAAGCAGATTTTCTCCACTCCTATTTGGGGTGGAAGGTACCTGGATTGCGGTCACACATTTGTTTTCCATGGCCCCAATCTTAAATGGGGTGGCTCAATTGGAGCCATCTGTTTTGCCCCTTGGTCTAGTTCCTCAGATACATGGAGTGAACTAATGCTCAAGAAGGCCCTTTATAGGACTGAGTCTAAAAAAAATCTCATGCTACAACTTCTTTCATACAATTTTCAAAGGTGCTACAAGATTCCTTTGTGTACTGGTATTCCGGACTAACATGGGTATGTCTCTCAGTTCATTTCAAATCTTTCCTCTTAATATTTAACACACTTCTTTTCCCCCCTTTTTGCTGTCCTCCTATTGAGTCTAGTTGTCTGCTCCTAGAATAGATTTGATTGTGTATGTGCATGTCTTTAAAAATTTTTCATGCCAAACAAGATTTTAGGTGAAAATATTGTCACAGTGTAGATTAAATTGCAAGAACAGCTGAAGAGTTCATGGTGTCTTTACCTAACTGCCCTTTGATCCCATTCTGCTACAGGATCAAGTAATTAAGCCATTACATCCACTGGATTACCTCACCCTGCTCTATCTCACAAGGTTGTTGTGAGGATAAAGCACAGGAGGACCCTATATATGTCAGTGATCTCACTGCAAGAGAACAATTGTAACAAATAAATCAAAATTTAATGGGCTATCTTTCTGCTTTGCTTATGCATAGCTACTTAAAATAAAATTAACTGCATTGCAATTTCAGTTTCATCTAGTTTTTCTTGGCCCAGGCTTGAGTTATACTTGTAGACTGGCATTTACAATATGCAGAGGGTTTTTTTGGGGGGGGGGGGCACCTCCAGCACTTTTACATTGTATTCTATTTAGTATGCATACATACATTTTTAATTTTTAAAGCTCTCCTTCTGCCCCATTTTGCAGGATAGCAAAAGCCATTTTGCTCTAGCAAAGAGATAATGGAGCAATTTGACTCCAAGGACATACACTATTAACATGGGACTACAGCTGGAGAAACCCTACAGCATTTTTCTCCATGTGCTATAATGAAACAACAGCTGGGGTGCCTCTCCCAAATTGCTCACACAGATGTTTCCTTGAGGTCATATTATTACAGTAATTTTAAATTCAGGTTGTGTACAGAAGAGGGCTTTGAAAGTGGAAGAGTGAACTACAGTGCTAAATCCTTGAGTTCCAGAAACCAGTACAGGTTGAGTCTCCCATATCCAAAAAACTTGGCATCAGAAGTGTTTTTAATTTTGAATTTTTTTGGATTTTGGAATGCCTGTATTTGCATATACATCCATCATGAGATATCTTGGCAATGTGACCCAAGTCTAAACACAAAATTCATTTGTGTTTCATTTATGTTCACACCTTGAATGCACTACACTGTTATAACTCTATTGTTCCATTTTAAGTGCTGTGGCTGCATCCTGTGGAATCCTGGGATTTGCAGTTTTAGGAGGAGGATTCAGAATTCTCAGTCAGATCGTTCATAGGCCTGATTAAACTACAAACCCTAGAATTCCACAAGAAGCAATCCCAGCAGATAAAGTGGAATAATAGTGCTGTCACAGTGCAGTGTGATAGAATATATTTTCATACCTTTTTTAAAAACAAATGTTCTGCATGAAACAAAATTTGTGTATGTTGAACCACCAGAAAGCAAAGGAGTCACTTATCTAAGCCACCCATGGGAAAAAAAAGGTTTAGTTTTTGGAGTATTTTGTATTGTGTTTCACTGACATTACTTCCAAGAATCCTGGGTGATTCACACCATTATAAAGCAGCAGATTCACCTATCCACAGCTTAAACTACCCCCTCAACAAAAGTATTCCAAAAAACAAACCTTGATGTTGTTGCCATTTTATAGAAGAGACACCATTTTACATCACTATTGTACACAATGTGACTTGAGCATCTGTGTAGTTTGGTATCCATGGGGGGTCCTGGAATCAAACTCCAACAGATACCAAGGCTCCACTGTATAATAGCTTCCAAATCCTACATTTATAAGTGAAACTGACAAAAAGTCCGTGAAACAAAAGGTTTTTTTTTCTTACAGAATTAAGATACTAAAGTGAATACAAATTAGGTACTAAATAAGAATTAAGGTAGAAAATTAAGGTGCCTGGGGAAGTAGATAGACTAGTGTGAAGATATTCCATCCATTCAGTGAGCTTAAAGATAAGGATATAATTGCTCCTTCATTGGTTAAGTAAGATAGTGTGAGATAGCTGTATTAGCACCTTCCATTTAGAGGGAAGCATGTGCTGAGTGTCTGAGCTTTCAATTGAATTGTGTGTTTGTATTATAAATGAAAACCGTTCTCCCCCCTACTTCTCCAAAGGAAATTCAAATAAGCTTTCACAATGTACATGTAAGCAGTCTTAAAGGTCAAGAAACCTGAAGATGCAAGTAATTTAATACATTTCTGAATAAAAATAACAGTTCTTTTCATCTTGGCTCAGAAAGAAGTGTTTTAAAACAGGTGTTTCCTATGTGTTCTAAAGGACCTTCATCTGGTTACTACTGAATTTTGATGCCATGATTTCCAGACAGATTTTGCCAGTCTATCTTCAGCTGCATGGTTTGTGATTGTAGGAGGTAAATCAGCTCACCAAATTTGGTCACCCCTGATGCAGTACATTCAAAACACATCCCTGGGCTACACTTTAATAAAAATGACTGCCCTAGATAAATCACAGAGAAAATCTGGGAAATTTGTGCTCGTACTAATCACTGACTGAATTTCATCACCACCACTTATGCTTGCTAAGATTGATGAGAGTTACTTTGAAAAATACAGTGAGCCCCCCCCCCCCATAATGATGAATTAGCCATCCATGAATTGAAGCTCCAGTGGATTGCCCCTCCCCATATTAGCCAATGATGATGCACACCCACAGTTCCACTGTCATTGGCATGTACAGGTCTCTACCCATTGACTAAAGAGGGCTGGAACTCATGATTTTTTGATTTCATGATTTGATTTCCATGGTGGTCCCCAGAACCAAAACTCTGCAAATGGGAAAGGCCCATTGTAATTAGTTGGAACACTCAAAGAAAGTAGCAAGTTGCTATTATAGCTACATTTTAAAATTAACTCTTTGTGTTCCCATTCATAAAATAGCTGTCATTGCATTTAATTTCTTCTTGTTGTTGTTTTAAAAAGAAACACTCAATGCTGCAAGATTTGTGTACAAAACACATGATAAATAACACTCTCCTCCTGCCTCCTCACTCCTAGCAACATGCCCACAAGGCTGTAGAACATGGACCAGCATGAGTGTGCAGCCTAATGTGTGATATTTCTCCTCTGCTCCTTCTCCTCTGTGATAATCTGACTTGATTGTCATTACAGTAACATTGAATGAGAACACACACCTCGCTGACTATAAAAGTAATTACACAATGGCCATTACATTACAAAAGAAGCAATATTATTCCTTGTTAACTTATAATTGCAATATAAGAGCATGTGTCAACATGGGCCAAATATAGTGCCCACCCCCCATTCTCATGGTGACCTGTCTCCACAATGCAGGATCAAATCCCCAATTCAAGTGCAGACTGTCTTCACAATGTAAGACTAGTTCTTCACCAAATCTGCCCTATTGTCCTGCTTACAATAGTTTAAAAAACTTACATTTTGCAGGAAAATCCATAGCACTCGATAGCAATGCTGGACAGCTGTTTACTCATGCAGCTGGTGCAAGTCATTCACTCTAAGGTCACAGTGTGGTGCCCAGCCATGTCATTGATGCGGGGCACCTCATTTCTGATCTCAGAGGGAGCTGCTCAATCCAGCAGCTGCAGGGGTACATGTGTAAAACAACCACCTGGCATCTTTGCAGAGTGCGGAGATAACAAGGGAAATCCAGTGCAGCTCTGGGGCCCAAATACTCTGGAAGCAACCTAGCATATTGGGCCTGTGTAGATGACCCCCCCAATAATGCCTTTTTAGGAAGCTTTAGACTTGAGCAAGACAATTGATGACCAGGGCTCTCGGTCTCTCATCCATAGGGTTGCCATAATTCAAAGTTGACTTGATGGAAAATATTAGCAACAGCATCTTAAGAATTCTTATTCAGCTCTAGTATCTCAAGGAAGACCAACACTGGATATGACCAAAGTTATGTCTAATCCACAATTCATTTCCCCATAGTGGCCAACTAGTTAGTTACTTCTCAGAAATCAACAAGTGAAAGCAGAGTGCACCAGTACCCTTCTACTTGTGTTCCCCCAAAACTGATAAAACCTAGACCACTCCCCTGGCATGGTGGGAAAGAAAAGCTTTTCATCCACTATGTATGCTCTGACTTTGACACTACTGGTGTAGAAAGAGAGGTTTTAACATTGGACTGGGAAGGGAAAAAGGAAGATTTAAATGAGGGGTTTGGTGAAAAAGAAGTGAATTTAAATGCAGGGTTTGGTGGGGAGAGAAGACTTGAATATTGGATTGGAAAAGCAATTGCCTCCCCCCCCCCCTCTCTCTCACACACACACACACACTCTCCTGCCTGACAGTTCTTGGTGCTTTTTAAGGACATGTCTAAGCGGTATTACTGTATTGACCCATATATGTTGACCCATGATTTTAAGGTCAGTTTTTGGGCATAAATTCTTTTGATTTATATGATATATATGGTATACATGGTAACTCCTAGATTTTGGACACCAAATGTGCTACCTGGACCTAAACAAATGACATTTCATGCAAGTATGCCTTTTCAAAAAGGATGCCCTCAAGGAGTTATTGGCCAGGAGAAGTGATACAAACATTTGGAGGGCAGAGGTGGGAAAAATAACCCACCTGGGAACTGAACTCTGAAAATGTAAGCTTTTCTGTGTTCTGATTTCTGGTATGTGAGAAAGTAACATGCTTCATCCTGCTTCAGAAAGCCTTGGGATTAAATCAGGGGAGATAGGAATAATCATTTGAATAGATCATACTCTGGAGAACTTCTCAGGGAATTACAACCTTCTTTTTCTTTGTTACAACCCCTTTTACATTACTTCTATTAAGGATTCCAGTACAGAACCATTTGTCTACCAAAAAGCCATGGTTTTACATTGTTAACTGAACACAAAATAGCTATTGAGGAAATTCTGCCACAGGATTGAAATAGTGGCAGAGCTAGCCTTTAATTCTCAAATAAAATCTTGATGAGACATTACATTTTATACACAGCAGAGAGTCTCAGTTAAATGCTACCATATTTATATGTTAATTTTTTTTTTGCAGAAATCATTACACAGTGTAATTTATGCAAAAAGGGTGCAGGGAAAAAATAATTTCTTTTTTTTTTTTTAAATTAATGTTTATTGCAGTTTTTATAATACAAAATGAGAAAAAAAAATGGATTTATACACTCTCTGTTTTCATATTAAATATAAAAAAAAATCTACCAAAAAGGATCAAATTACAGATTGATCATAATATATGGACAAGGACAAGAGATTTGAAGTGCACTTTATCTAAACTAACCACTTTTCTCCCTGTTAAACTACTTATTCCAAAACACCCCATAATATTTCTTCCCCTCCTATATAATTTTTTTTCCCTTCTTTTTCTAAGATTAAACTTTCCCCTTATAATTTATCACGCGCTTGACTTATCTTTTAACACCAAGTTATCATATACTGAAACACTGAATTCATATATTCAAGGGGTAAGAAGGAAGATTGTTATATTCTCTAATTTTTCACTATATTTCTCATTCCCCCCCCCCTTTAAATCCATTTTTCCACAATCCGACCCCATTTCTTTTCATATTCTTGTTCTGTTTTCCCTATACCGTACATAGTCATTTTATCCATTTCCTTTAATTCCATTACCTTTATTTTCCATTCGATTATGTCTGGTATTTCCCTTCTCTTCCAGTGTCTAGCAAACACCATCCGTGCTGCCGTAATGAGATACAATAATAGACTAATTTGGTTTCTATGTAATTTAACTTGTGGTAACTCTATCATGTTTAATAAAAATAATTCTGGGTTTAGGGGTATTCGTATTTCAATTATTTCTTGTATTTCCTTATATATTTGTTTCCAAAATTTTTGAGTTTGGTCACACTGCCACCATACATGGAACATTGTTCCCACTTTTTCTCTACATTTCCAGCAGTGGCCATCCATGTTCTTTGACATTTTCGCTAGTCTTGATGGGGTCAAATACCATCTGAAAAGTATCTTGTAATAATTTTCTTTCAGGGTGTTCCCTTTTGTAAATTTTTGTGTATTTTTCCATGATTTCTGCCAAATTTCTAATGGTATTGTTTTTCCTATATTCTTCATCCATTTTACCATACATTCTTTGACTGTTTCTTCTTCCTGGTCAATATCTAAGAGTAATTTATATATTTTTTTGATAGCGCCTTTTTCTTTTTCCAATATAATTTTATCAAATTCAGTTTTTTCCAATTCTATTCCTCTTTTTCGTATATCTTTAATAAATTCCATTTTTGATTGTACATACTGTAACCAATTAATTTTTTTCCCTTCCTGTATCAACACTTCTTTATCTTTTAGTTTCATCTTATCAAATGTTTTTAGTATACATTCTTCATATTTGATCCATTTGTAATTTGCGGGGTATTCTTCTTTATGAAATGCCTCTTGCGGAGATGTCCATTTGGGTAATTTTGTGTAGAAAAAGGCCTTGTATGTGTTCCAGATTTTTAATATGGGTTTTCTAGTACAGTGAGTGTTAAACTTTTTATCTCTTTGATCGTAACTCAGAAATGCGTGCCACCCTGATTTTAGATCCGATGCCTCAAGTTCTAATAATTTTTTATTTTCTAACAGGATCCATTCTTTGGCCCATAGAAGGGCACATGCATTGTAGTATAGTTCCAAATTTGGTAATCCTAAACCTCCCTTCTCTTTTTTTCCTTGCAAGACCTTCATCTTTATTCTGGGTTTCCTCCCTCTCCAAATATATTTCACTATTTCTTTGTTCCATTGTTTGAATGGAGCTTTGTTTTCTATAATCGGTAATGTTTGGAAGAGGTATAACATTTTTGGTAGAACGTTCATTTGAATTGAAGCTACTCTTCCCATCAATGATAAATACTTATTGTTCCAGTGATTTAAATCTGATTTAATTTTGTTCCAAACATCTTCATAGTTATTTTTATACAGGTCTTTATTATTATTAGTGATTGTTATTCCTAAATATTTAATCTTGTCTATAATTTTGAATCCGGTTTCTGCTTTTAATTTTATCAAATCTAGAGGTCTTAAGTTTTTGGTTATTATTCCGCTTTTGTGTTTATTTACCTTAATTCCGGCTGCTTTACCAAATTCCTCTAATATTTTCTCTAATGATTTTATTCCTCTTATTGGGTCGTCCAGAAAGATTACTATGTCATCTGCATATGCACGCATATAATATTGGTAATTTTTTGTTTTAGGTACCGAGAATTTTCCTTCCATTTTTATCTTTCTATTCAGGGATTCCATGATCATGATAAATAATAAAGGGGAAAGTGGACAACCCTGGCGGGTTCCTTTTGAAATTTTACACTTATTTGTTTTTTTTCCGTTGACGATTATTTGAGTTTCTTGGGTTTTATAGATTTTCTGAATTCCATTTAAAATTTTCCCTTTAATTCCACATTCCTCCATTAACGTTATTAAATAAACCCAATTGACGTTATCAAACGCCTTTTCTAAGTCTAGAAAGACTAGTCCCAGTTTTTTTTCCTTATGAGTGTTATAGTATTCAATTATATTCAAAACTGTACGGATGTTATTCTTTAGATATCTTCCTGGAAGGAATCCTACTTGTTCTTGTGAGATCCATTCCCCCAAGAATTTTTTTAGTCTGTCTGCCAGAATAGATACATAAATTTTATAATCTACATTCAAAAGGGTAATTGGGCGATAGTTGGAAATATTTTCAGGATTTTTCCCTTCTTTAGGTATTATAATAGTTAAAGATTGTTTCCAAGATTCCGGTATTTTTCCATTATCTATCTGTTTTATGGTTTTATGTAACCAGGGTGTTATTTCATGCTTAAATACTTTGTAGAATTTTGCTGTAAATCCGTCAGGACCAGGAGCTTTATCATCTTTTAATTTTCCTAATGCAGTTTCTACCTCTGCTATTGATATCGGGGAGTTTAAGTTTTCTAATTGTTGCATGGATATTTTTGGGATTTGACAGTTTCTAATATATTCCTGTTTTGCTTCTTTTTCATTTTCGATTCCTTTTTCTTCCTTAAATAAATTTTGGAAGTACTGTTCTGTAATCCTACTTAGGTCTTTTTGTTGTGTATATATTCTTCCATTTTCAGTTAATTTCAAAATTGTTTTTTCCCGCTTTTTCTTTTTTCAATTTGTTAGACAACCATTTACCCACCTTGTTTGCGTTTTCAAAATGATAATGTTTACATTCTTTTATGTTTTGAAGTATTTCCTTTGTTATTTTTCCCTCTATTTGATTTCTAATTAGCTGTATTTCTTCACCTGTTCTTTTATTTTTTGGATTAATTATATATTCTTTTTCTTTTATTTTTAATTTTTTAAATAGCTCCTTTTCTTTTTCTTTATTGATCTTTCTGTATCTTATCTCCTGTTGTATTAAGTACCCCCTAATCACTGCCTTAGACGCATCCCAGATAATGTCAAATGATGTTTCGTTATTATTATTTTTTTTCAAAATATGCATTTATCTCCTGTTTTATTTTTTCTACTATTTTCTCATCTGCTAAAATATAGTCTCGCAATTTCCAAGTATATTCTTTTCTTTCTTCTTTTAATTGAAGCAAAATTGGGCTGTGATCTGAGATAATCTTTGGCATTATTTCTGTTTTTTCTACTTCCCTGCATATTGGTTTAGATATAAGCGCAAAATCGATTCTAGACCAGGAATTAAAACGCCCAGAAAAATAAGAGTAATCTTTAGCATTTTGGTTTTGCACTCTCCATATGTCTATCAAATGGTGGTCATTTATTAAGTTGTGTGCAGCTTTTGGAAGTGTTCCCTGTTTACTGTTCATTTTCCCCTGTGTTGATCTATCTAGCTTTGGATTTAATACCCCATTCCAGTCCCCTGTAATTATTATTTTATCGTACTCTAGCTCTTTTAATTTTTGTTTTATCTCATTAAAAAATTTGGCTTTTTTTTCTTGCGGGGTATAGATGTTAATTATCAAAATTTTGCCTGATTTTACTTCAATTTCGGTTGCCACATAAAGGCCATTACTGTTATCCTTAAATATTTCTTTTGATTTTATATTGTTTTTTATATATGTTGCCACCCCTTTCTTTTTTGCTTGCTTACTGGATGCAGTATATAATATTCCTAAACATTTATTATCAATCAGTCTATTATCTTTATGCCTTAAATGGGTTTCTTGTAAGCAAATTATACTTGCACTTTGTTTTTTCAAAAAATGGAATACTTTATTTCTTTTTTCTTTACAGTTAAGACCGTTTACGTTCCAAGATAATACTTTAAACGACATTGTAGAGTTTAGACTTTCTCTTTTGTGTATGTATGTGAGCTTCCACTATCTTTTATTTCCCCTCCTTCCTCTTTTTCTCCTAACAATATCTAAGTGTTGGTAATTGGGCTCCTCTTCTTTTTTCTTGTCTGAATCGGGTTGGATATTTTCTGTTTTTTTAGATCTTGTATTAATGCATTCTAATCTTATTTTTTCTCTCCTTTTTCTTTTGTCTTTCTTGTTGTCTTGTTCCTCTTCTCCCTGTATTTCACCTTCTTCTACTTCTTCTGTTGATTCTTGATTGTGTATCTCTTTCCCGAATTCCTTAATACTCCTCTCCTTTAAGTCAGACTCGGATTTCCTTCTCTGTAGTTTTGATTTCCTATGAGTCTGTTGTTTTGATTTGTTTGTTATCTCCGTGCTGGAGCTTTCTTCGTCCGAAGATGTAGTGCTGTTCAAAGATCCATTTCCTTTAAATTTTTGAAGAAAAGCTTCCGCCTTGGTGATGTCGTCAATCCGATATTTCTTATTATCAATTGAAAAAATTACTCCTTCTAGTCTTCCCCAACGATATTTTATATTATTTTCTTTGAGGAAGTCTGTTAGTTCCGTATATTCTTTTCTTCTCTTTAGTATTTGCGGAGGGAGGTCTTTAAATATCTTTATCTCTTGGGGACAATCTTCCATGAAAAATTTTTTTTGGTAATTAATTTCCAAAATTAAGTCCCGAACCCTAGATCTGACAAAATGAATTATTATATCACGGGGAAGTTTTCTATTGGTGGCAATCCATGAGTTTTGTCTGTATATTTTGTCCACCTCTAAATCAAGCTGTTGAAGCATAGCTTCCAAACCATTAATGTCAGTGTAAACAAAGCTCCC